>NW_027422063.1:0-327223 GCF_037893015.1 Macrotis lagotis | reverse complement strand
GCCTTGCGTTGTCGTGCCTTAGCCTTATCTCTTCTGACCGTGCCTTCCTTTGCTTTAAGCTTTACTTGCATTGTCGTGCATTGCCTAGCCTTGCGTTGTCGTGCATTAGCCTTGCCTAGCCTCACCGTGCCTTGCCTTTCGTTACCCTTTCCTTGCCTTGCCGTGCATTTCCTAGCCGTGTGTTGTCGTGCCTTAGCCTTGTTTCCCCTTGCCGTTGCGTGCCTTTTGTTACACTTGCCTTGCCTGGCTTTGCCTTGCCTTCCGTTCCGTTCCGTTACTCTTTCCTTGCCTTGCCGTGCATTGCCTAGCCCTGCGTTGTCGTGCCTTAGCCTTGTTACCCCTTGCGGTGCCGTTCCTTCCGTTACCCTTGCCTTCCCTTGCTTTCCCTTGCCTTCCTTGCGTTCCGTTACTCTTTGCTTGCTTTCCGTGCATTGCCTAGCCTTGCGTTGTCATGCCTTAGGCTTGCCTCGCCTGACCGTGCTTTCCCATGCGTTACCCTTTCCTTGCCTTGCCGTGCATTGCCTAGCCTGCGTTGTCGTGCCTTAGCCTTGTTTCCCCTTGCCGTGCCGTTCCTTCCGTTACACTTGCCTTTCCTTGCTTTCCCTTGCCTTCCTTACCTTCCGTTACTCTTTGCTTGCCTTCCGTGCATTGCCTAGCCTTGCGTTGTCGTGCCTTAGCCTTATCTCGCCTGACCGTGCCTTCCTTTGCTTTAAGCTTTCCTTGCATTGTCGTGCATTGCCTAGCCTTGCGTTGTCGTGCATTAGCCTTGCCTAGCCTCACCGTGCCTTGCCTTGCGTTACCCTTTCCTTGCCTTGCCGTGCATTGCCTAGCCGTGCGTTGTCGTGCCTTAGCCTTGATTCCCCTTGCCGTGGCGTGCCTTTTGTTACACTTGCCTTGCCTGGCTTTGCCTTGCCTTCCTTTCCTTCCGTTACTCTTTCCTTGCCTTGCCGTGCATTGCCTAGCCTTGCATTGTCGTGCCTTATCCTTGCCTCACCTGACCGTGCCTTCCCCTGCGTTACCCTTTCCTTGCCTTGCCGTGCATTGCCTAGCCCTGCGTTGTCGTGCCTTAGCTTTCTTACCCCTTGCCGTGCCGTTCCTTCCGTTACCCTTGCCTTCCCTTGCTTTCCCTTCCCTTCCTTACCTTCCGTTACTCTTTGCTTGCCTTCCGTGCATTGCCTAGCCTTGCGTTGCCGAGCCTTAGCCTTATCTCGCCGGACCGTGCCTTCCGTTGCTTTAAGCTTTCCTTGCATTGTCGTGCATTGCCTAGCCTTGCGTTGTCGTGCATTAGCCATGCCTAGCCTCACCGTGCCTTGCCTTGCGTTACCCTTTCCTTGCCTTGCCGTGCATTTCCTAGCCGTGTGTTGTCGTGCCTTATCCTTGTTTCCCCTTGCCGTTGCGTGCCTTTTGTTACACTTGCCTTGCCTGGCTTTGCCTTGCCTTCCGTTCCGTTCCGTTACTCTTTCCTTGCCTTGCCGTGCATTGCCTAGCCCTGCGTTGTCGTGCCTTAGCCTTGTTACCCCTTGCGGTGCCGTTCCTTCCGTTACCCTTGCCTTCCCTTGCTTTCCCTTGCCTTCCTTGCGTTCCGTTACTCTTTGCTTGCTTTCCGTGCATTGCCTAGCCTTGCGTTGTCATGCCTTAGCCTTGCATCGCCTGACCGTGCTTTCCCATGCGTTACCCTTTCCTTGCCTTGCCGTGCATTGCCTAGCCGTGCGTTGTCGTGCCTTAGCCTTGTTTCCCCTTGCCGTGCCGTTCCTTCCGTTACACTTGCCTTTCCTTGCTTTCCCTTGCCTTCCTTACCTTCCGTTACTCTTTGCTTCCCTTCCCTGCATTGCCTAGCCTTGCGTTGTCGTGCCTTAGCCTTATCTCGCCTGACCGTACCTTCCTTTGCTTTAAGCTTTCCTTGCATTGTCGTGCATTGCCTAGCCTTGCGTTGTCGTGCATTAACCTTGCCTAGACTTACCGTGCCTTGCCTTGCGTTACCCTTTCCTTGCCTTGCCGTGCATTTCCTAGCCGTGTGTTGTCGTGCCTTAGGCTTGTTACCCCTTGCCGTGCCGTTCCTTCCGTCACCCTTGCCTTCCCTTGCTTTCCCTTTCCTTCCTTGCATTCCGTTACTCCTTGCTTGCTTACCGTGCATTGCCTAGACTTGCGTTGGCTTTCCTTAGCCTTGCCTCGCCTGACCGTGCTTTCCCATGCGTTACCCTTTCCTTGCCTTGCCGTGCATTGCCTAGCGTGCGTTGTCGTGCCTTAGCCTTGTTTCCCCTTGCCGTGCCGTTCCTTCCGTTACACTTGCCTTTCTTTGCTTTCCCTTGCCTTCCTTACCTTCCGTTACTCTTTGCTTGCCTTCCGTGCATTGCCAAGCCTTGCGTTGTCGTGCCTTAGCCTTGCCTCCCCTGACCGTTCTTTCCCATGCGTTACCCTTTCCTTCCCTTGCCGTGCATTGCCTAGCGTGCGTTGTCGTGCCTTAGACTTGTTTCCCCTTGCCGTGCCGTTCCTTCCGTTACCATTGCCTTTCCTTGCTTTCCTTTGCCTTCCTTACCTTCCGTTACTCTTTGCTTGCCTTCCGTGCATTGCCTAGCCTTGGGTTGTCGTGCCTTAGCCTTGCCTCGCCTGACCGTGCTTTCCCATGCGTTACCCTTTCCTTGCCTTGCCGTGCATTGCCTAGCGTGCGTTGTCGTGCCTTAGCCTTGTTTCCACTTGCCGTGCCGTTCCTTCCGTTACCATTGCGTTTCCTTGCTTTCCCTTGCCTTCCTTGCGTTCCATTACTCTTTCCTTGCCTTGCCGTGCATTGCCTAGCCCTGCGTTGTCGTGCCTTAGCCTTGTTACCCCTTGCGGTGCCGTTCCTTCCGTTACCCTTGCCTTCCCTTGCTTTCCCTTGCCTTCCTTGCGTTCCGTTACTCTTTGCTTGCTTTCCGTTCATTGCCTAGCCTTGCGTTGTCATGCCTTAGCCTTGCATCGCCTGACCGTGCTTTCCCATGCGTTACCCTTTCCTTGCCTTTCCGTGCATTGCCTAGCCGTGCGTTGTCGTGCCTTAGCCTTGTTTCCCCTTGCCGTGCCGTTCCTTCCGTTACACTTGCCTTTCCTTGCTTTCCCTTGCCTTCCTTACCTTCCGGTACTCTTTGCTTGCCTTCCCTGCATTGCCTAGCCTTGCGTTGTCGTGCCTTTGCCTTATCTCGCCTGACCGTGCCTTCCTTTGCTTTAAGCTTTCCTTGCATTGTCGTGCATTGCCTAGCCTTGCGTTGTCGTGCATTAGCCTTGCCTAGCCTCACCTTGCCTTGCCTTGCGTTACCCTTTCCTAGCCTTGCCGTGCATTGCCCAGCCTGCGTTGCCGTGCCTTAGCCTTGTTTCCCCTTGCCGTGCAGTTCCTTCCGTTACCCTTGCCTTTCCTTTCTTTTCCTTGCCTTCCTTGCGTTCCGTTACTCTTTGCTTGCTTTCCGTGCATTGCCTAGCCTTGCGTTGTCATGCCTTAGCCTTGCATCGCCTGACCGTGCTTTCCCATGCGTTACACTTTCCTTGCCTTGCCGTGCATTGCCTAGCCGTGCGTTTTCGTGCCTTAGCCTTGTTTCCCCTTGCCGTGCAGTTCCTTCCGTTACCCTTGCCTTTCCTTTCTTTTCCTTGCCTTCCTTGCGTTCCGTTACTCTTTGCTTGCTTTCCGTGCATTGCCTAGCCTTGCGTTGTCGTGCCTTTGCCTTGCCTCGCCTGACCGTGCTTTCCCATGCGTTACCCTTTCCTTGCCTTGCCGTGCATTGCCTAGCGTGCGTTGTGGTGCCTTAGCCTTGTTTCCCCTCGCCGTGCCGTTCCTTTCGTTACCATTGCCTTTCCTTGCTTTTCCTTGCCTTCCTTACCTTCCGTTACTCTTTGCTTGCCTTCCGTGCATTGCCTAGCCTTGCGTTGTCGTGCCTTAGCCTTATCTCGCCTGACCGTGCCTTCCTTTGCTTTAAGCTTTCCTTGCATTGTCGTGCATTGCCTAGCCTTGCGTTGTCGTGCATTAACCTTGCCTAGCCTCACCGTGCCTTGCCTTGCGTTACACTTTCCTTGCCTTGCCGTGCATTGCCTAGCGTGCGTTGTCGTGCCTTAGCCTTGTTTCCCCTTGCCGTGCCGTTCCTTCCGTTACACTTGCCTTTCTTTGCTTTCCCTTGCCTTCCTTACCTTCCGTTACTCTTTGCTTGCCTTCCGTGCATTGCCTAGCCTTGCGTTGTCGTGCCTTAGCCTTATGTCGCCTGACCGTGCCTTCCTTTGCTTTAAGCTTTCCTTGCATTGTCGTGCATTGCCTAGCCTTGCGTTGTCGTGCATTAGCCTTGCCTAGCCTCACCGTGCCTTGCCTTGCGTTACCCTTTCCTTGCCTTGCCGTGCATTGCCTAGCCGTGCGTTGTCGTGCCTTAGCCTTGATTCCCCTTGCCGTGGCGTGCCTTTTGTTACACTTGCCTTGCTTGGCTTTGCCTTGCCTTCCTTACCTTCCGTTACTCTTTGCTTGCCTTCCGTGCATTGCCTAGCCTTGCGTTGTCATGCCTTAGCCTTGCTTCGCCTGACCGTGCTTTCCCATGCGTTACACTTTCCTTGCCTTGCCGTGCATTGCCTAGCCGTGCGTTGTCGTGCCTTAGCCTTGTTTCCCCTTGCCGTGCCGTTCCTTCCGTTACACTTGCCTTTCCTTCCTTTCCCTTGCCTTCCTTACCTTCCGTTACTCTTTGCTTGCCTTCCGTGCATTGCCTAGCCTTGCGTTGTCGTGCCTTAGCGTTGCCTCGCCTGACCGTGCTTTCAAATGCGTTACCCTTTCCTTGCCTTGCCGTTCATTGCCTAGCGTTCGGTGTCGTGCCTTAGACTTGTTTCCCCTTGCCGTGCCGTTCCTTCCGTTACCCTGGTCTTTCCTTCCTTTTCCTTGCCTTGCTTACCTTCCATTACTCTTTGCTTGCCTTCCCTGAATTTCCTTGCCTTGCGTTGTCGTGCCTTAGCCTTATCTCGCCTGACCTTGCCTTCCTTTGCTTTAAGCTTTCCTTGCATTGTCGTGCATCGCCTAGCCTTGCGTTTTCGTGCATTAGCCTTGCCTAGCCTCACCGTGCCTTTCCTTGCGTTACCCTTTCCTTGCCTTGCCGTGCATTGCCTAGCCGTGCGTTGTCGTGCCTTAGCCTTGATTCCCCTTGCCGTGGCGTGCCTTTTGTTACACTTGCCTTGCCTGGCTTTGCCTTGCCTTCCTTTCCTTCCGTTACTCTTTCCTTGCCTTGCCGTGCATTGCCTAGCCTTGCATTGTCGTGCCTTATCCTTGCCTCACCTGACCGTGCCTTCCCCTGCGTTACCATTTCCTTGCCTTGCCGTGCATTGCCTAGCCCTGCATTGTCGTGCCTTAGCCTTCTTACCCCTTGCCGTGCCGTTCCTTCCGTTACCCTTGCCTTCCCTTGCTTTCCCTTGCCTTCCTTGCGTTCCGTTACTCTTTGCTTGCTTTCCGTGCATTGCCTAGCCTTGCGTTGTCATGCCTTAGCCTTGCCTCGCCTGACCGTGCTTTCCCATGCGTTGCCCTTTCCTTGCCTTGCCGTGCATTGCCTAGCGTGCGTTGTCGTGCCTTAGCCTTGTTTCCCCTTGCCGTGCCGTTCCTTCCGTTACACTTGCCTTTCCTTGCTTTCCCTTGCCTTCCTTACCTTCCGATACTCTTTGCTTGCCTTCCGTGCATTGCCTAGCCTTGCGTTGTCGTGCCTTAGCCTTGCCTCGCCTGACCGTGCTTTCCCATGCGTTACCCTTTCCTTGCCTTGCCGTTCATTGCCTAGCGTTCGGTGTCGTGCCTTAGACTTGTTCCCCCTTGCCGTGCCGTTCCTTCCGTTACCCTTGCCTTTCCTTGCTTTTCCTTGCCTTCCTTACCTTCCCTTACTCTTTGCTTGCTTTCCCTGAATTGCCTAGCCTTGCGTTGTCGTGCCTTTGCCTTGCCTCGCCTGACCGTGCTTTCCCATGCGTTACCCTTTCCTTGCCTTGCCGTGCATTGCCTAGCGTGCGTTGTGGTGCCTTAGCCTTGTTTCCCCTCGCCGTGCCGTTCCTTTCGTTACCATTGCCTTTCCTTGCTTTTCCTTGCCTTCCTTACCTTCCGTTACTCTTTGCTTGCCTTCCGTGCATTGCCTAGCCTTGCGTTGTCGTGCCTTAGCCTTATCTCGCCTGACCGTGCCTTCCTTTGCTTTAAGCTTTCCTTGCATTGTCGTGCATTGCCTAGCCTTGCGTTGTCGTGCATTAACCTTGCCTAGCCTCACCGTGCCTTGCCTTGCGTTACACTTTCCTTGCCTTGCCGTGCATTGCCTAGCGTGCGTTGTCGTGCCTTAGCCTTGTTTCCCCTTGCCGTGCCGTTCCTTCCGTTACACTTGCCTTTCTTTGCTTTCCCTTGCCTTCCTTACCTTCCGTTACTCTTTGCTTGCCTTCCGTGCATTGCCTAGCCTTGCGTTGTCGTGCCTTAGCCTTATCTCGCCTGACCGTGCCTTCCTTTGCTTTAAGCTTTCCTTGCATTGTCGTGCATTGTTGCGTGCCTTTTGTTACACTTGCCTTGCCTGGCTTTGCCTTGCCTTCCTTTCCTTCCGTTACTCTTTCCTTGCCTTGCCGTGCATTGCCTAGCCTTGCATTGTCGTGCCTTATCCTTCCCTCACCTGACCGTGCCTTCCCCTGCGTTACCCTTTCCTTGCCTTGCCGTGCATTGCCTAGCCCTGCGTTGTCGTGCCTTAGCCTTCTTACCCCTTGCCGTGCCGTTCCTTCCGTTACCCTTGCCTTCCCTTGCTTTCCCTTTCCTTCCTTGCATTCCGTTACTCCTTGCTTGCTTACCGTGCATTGCCTAGCCTTGCGTTGGCTTTCCTTAGCCTTGCCTCGCCTGACCGTGCTTTCCCATGCGTTTCCCTTTCCTTGCCTTGCCGTGCATTGCCTAGCGTGCGTTGTCGTGCCTTAGCCTTGTTTCCCCTTGCCGTGCCGTTCCTTCCGTTACCATTGCCTTTCCTTGCTTTCCTTTGCCTTCCTTACCTTCCGTTACTCTTTGCTTGCCTTCCCTGCATTGCCTAGCCTTGCGTTGTCGTGCCTTAGCCTTATCTCTTCTGACCGTGCCTTCCTTTGCTTTAAGCTTTACTTGCATTGTCGTGCATTGCCTAGCCTTGCGTTGTCGTGCATTAGCCTTGCCTAGCCTCACCGTGCCTTGCCTTTCGTTACCCTTTCCTTGCCTTGCCGTGCATTTCCTAGCCGTGTGTTGTCGTGCCTTAGCCTTGTTTCCCCTTGCCGTTGCGTGCCTTTTGTTACACTTGCCTTGCCTGGCTTTGCCTTGCCTTCCGTTCCGTTCCGTTACTCTTTCCTTGCCTTGCCGTGCATTGCCTAGCCCTGCGTTGTCGTGCCTTAGCCTTGTTACCCCTTGCGGTGCCGTTCCTTCCGTTACCCTTGCCTTCCCTTGCTTTCCCTTGCCTTCCTTGCGTTCCGTTACTCTTTGCTTGCTTTCCGTGCATTGCCTAGCCTTGCGTTGTCATGCCTTAGGCTTGCCTCGCCTGACCGTGCTTTCCCATGCGTTACCCTTTCCTTGCCTTGCCGTGCATTGCCTAGCCTGCGTTGTCGTGCCTTAGCCTTGTTTCCCCTTGCCGTGCCGTTCCTTCCGTTACACTTGCCTTTCCTTGCTTTCCCTTGCCTTCCTTACCTTCCGTTACTCTTTGCTTGCCTTCCGTGCATTGCCTAGCCTTGCGTTGTCGTGCCTTAGCCTTATCTCGCCTGACCGTGCCTTCCTTTGCTTTAAGCTTTCCTTGCATTGTCGTGCATTGCCTAGCCTTGCGTTGTCGTGCATTAGCCTTGCCTAGCCTCACCGTGCCTTGCCTTGCGTTACCCTTTCCTTGCCTTGCCGTGCATTGCCTAGCCGTGCGTTGTCGTGCCTTAGCCTTGATTCCCCTTGCCGTGGCGTGCCTTTTGTTACACTTGCCTTGCCTGGCTTTGCCTTGCCTTCCTTTCCTTCCGTTACTCTTTCCTTGCCTTGCCGTGCATTGCCTAGCCTTGCATTGTCGTGCCTTATCCTTGCCTCACCTGACCGTGCCTTCCCCTGCGTTACCCTTTCCTTGCCTTGCCGTGCATTGCCTAGCCCTGCGTTGTCGTGCCTTAGCTTTCTTACCCCTTGCCGTGCCGTTCCTTCCGTTACCCTTGCCTTCCCTTGCTTTCCCTTCCCTTCCTTACCTTCCGTTACTCTTTGCTTGCCTTCCGTGCATTGCCTAGCCTTGCGTTGCCGAGCCTTAGCCTTATCTCGCCAGACCGTGCCTTCCTTTGCTTTAAGCTTTACTTGCATTGTCGTGCATTGCCTAGCCTTGCGTTGTCGTGCATTAGCCATGCCTAGCCTCACCGTGCCTTGCCTTGCGTTACCCTTTCCTTGCCTTGCCGTGCATTTCCTAGCCGTGTGTTGTCGTGCCTTATCCTTGTTTCCCCTTGCCGTTGCGTGCCTTTTGTTACACTTGCCTTGCCTGGCTTTGCCTTGCCTTCCGTTCCGTTCCGTTACTCTTTCCTTGCCTTGCCGTGCATTCCCTAGCCCTGCGTTGTCGTGCCTTAGCCTTGTTACCCCTTGCGGTGCCGTTCCTTCCGTTACCCTTGCCTTCCCTTGCTTTCCCTTGCCTTCCTTGCGTTCCGTTACTCTTTGCTTGCTTTCCGTGCATTGCCTAGCCTTGCGTTGTCATGCCTTAGGCTTGCCTCGCCTGACCGTGCTTTCCCATGCGTTACCCTTTCCTTGCCTTGCCGTGCATTGCCTATCGTGCGTTGTCGTGCCTTAGCCTTGTTTCCCCTTGCCGTGCCGTTCCTTCCGTTACACTTGCCTTTCCTTGCTTTCCCTTGCCTTCCTTACCTTCCGTTACTCTTTGCTTGCCTTCCGTGCATTGCCTAGCCTTGCGTTGTCGTGCCTTAGCCTTATCTCGCCTGACCGTGAATTCCTTTGCTTTAAGCTTTCCTTGCATTGTCGTGCATTGCCTAGCCTTGCGTTGTCGTGCATTAGCCTTGCCTAGCCTCACCGTGCCTTGCCTTGCGTTACCCTTTCCTTGCCTTGCCGTGCATTGCCTAGCCGTGCGTTGTCGTGCCTTAGCCTTGATTCCCCTTGCCGTGGCGTGCCTTTTGTTACACTTGCCTTGCCTGGCTTTGCCTTGCCTTCCTTTCCTTCCGTTACTCTTTCCTTGCCTTGCCGTGCATTGCCTAGCCTTGCATTGTCGTGCTTTATCCTTGCCTCACCTGACCGTGCCTTCCCCTGCGTTACCCTTTCCTTGCCTTGCCGTGCATTGCCTAGCCCTGCGTTGTCGTGCCTTAGCTTTCTTACCCCTTGCCGTGCCGTTCCTTCCGTTACCCTTGCCTTCCCTTGCTTTCCCTTGCCTTCCTTACCTTCCGTTACTCTGTGCTTGCCTTCCGTGCATTGCCTAGCCTTGCGTTGCCGAGCCTTAGCCTTATCTCGCCTGACCGTGCCTTCCTTTGCTTTAAGCTTTCCTTGCATTGTCGTGCATTGCCCAGCCTGCGTTGCCGTGCCTAAGCCTTGTTTCCCATTGCCGTGCAGTTCCTTCCGTTCCCCTTGCCTTTCCTTGCTTTTCCTTGCCTTGCTTACCTTCCGTTACTCTTTGCTTCCCTTCCCTGCATTGCCTAGCCTTGCGTTGTCGTGCCTTAGCCTTATCTCGCCTGACCGTGCCTTCCTTTTCTTTAAGCTTTCCTTGCATTGTCGTGCATTGCCTAGCCTTGCGTTGTCGTGCATTAGCCTTGCCTAGCCTCACCGTGCCTTGCCTTGCGTTACCCTTTCCTTGCCTTGCCGTGCATTCCCTAGCCGTGCGTTGTCGTGCCTTAGCCTTGTTTCCCATTGCCGTGGCGTGCCTTTTGTTACAGTTGCCTTTCCTGGCTTTGACTTACCTTCCTTTCCTTCCGTTACTATTTCCTTACCTTGCCGTGCATTGCCTAGACTTGCATTGTCGTGCCTTATCCTTGCCTCACCTGACCGTGCCTTCCCCTGCGTTACCCTTTCCTTGCCTTTCCGTGCATTGCCTAGCCGGGCGTTGTCGTGCCTTAGCCTTGTTTCCCCTTGCCGTGCCGTTCCTTCCGTTACACTTGCCTTTCCTTCCTTTCCCTTGCCTTCCTTACCTTCCGTTACTCTTTGCTTGCCTTCCGTGCATTGCCTAGCCTTGCGTTGTCGTGGCTTAGCGTTGCCTCGCTTGACCGTGCTTTCAAATGCGTTACCCTTTCCTTGCCTTGCCGTTCATTGCCTAGCGTTCGGTGTCGTGCCTTAGACTTGTTTCCCCTTGCCGTGCCGTTCCTTCCGTTACCCTGGCCTTTCCTTCCTTTTCCTTGCCTTGATTACCTTCCGTTAGTCTTTGCTTGCCTTCCCTGAATTTCCTAGCCTTGCCTTGTCGTGCCTTAGCCTTATCTCGCCTGACCTTGCCTTCCTTTGCTTTCAGTTTCCTTGCATTGTCGTGCGTCGCCTAGCCTTGCGTTTTCGTGCATTAGCCTTGCCTAGCCTCACAGTGCCTTTCCTTGCGTTAACTTTTGCTTGCCTTGCCGTGCATTGCCTAGCCGTGCGTTGTCGTGCCTTAGCCTTGTTTCCCCTTGCCGTGCCGTTCCTTCCATTACACTTGCCTTGCCTGGCTTTGCGTTGCTTCCTTTCCTTCCGTTACTCTTTGCCTGCCTTGCCGTGCATTGCCTAGCCCTGCGTTGTCGTGCCTTAGCCTTGTTACCCCTTGTCGTGCCGTTCCTTCCGTTACCCTTGCCTTCCCTTGCTTTCCCTTGCCTTCCTTGCGTTCCGTTACTCTTTGCTTGCTTTCCGTGCATTGCCTAGCCTTGCGTTGTCGTGCCTTAGCTTTGCCTCGCCTGACCGTGCTTTCCCATGCGTTACCCTTTCCTTGCCTTGCCGTTCATTGCCTAGCGTTCGGTGTCGTGCCTTAGACTTGTTCCCCCTTGCCGTGCCGTTCCTTCCGTTACCCTTGCCTTTCCTTGCTTTTCCTTGCCTTCCTTACCTTCCGTTACTCTTTGCTTGCCTTCCCTGAATTGCCTAGCCTTGCGTTGTCGTGCCTTTGCCTTATCTCGCCTGACCTTGCCTTCCTTTGCTTTAAGCTTTCCTTGCATTGTCGTGCATTGCCTAGCCTTGCGTTTCCGTGCATTAGCCTTGCCTAGCCTCACCGTGCCTTGCCTTGCGTTACCCTTTGCTTGCCTTGCCGTGCACTGCCTAGCCGTGCGTTGTCCTGCCTTAGCCTTGTTTCCCCTTGCCGTGCAGTTCCTTCCGTTATACTTGCCTTTCTTTGCTTTCCCTTGCCTTCCTTACCTTCCGTTACTCTTTGCTTGCCTTCCGTGCATTGCCTAGCCTTGCGTTGTCGTGCCTTAGCCTTGCCTCGCCTGAACGTGCTTTCCCATGCGTTACCCTTTCCTTGCCTTGCCGTGCATTGCCCAGCCTGTGTTGCCGTGCCTTAGCCTTGTTTCCCCTTGCCGTGCAGTTCCTTCCGTTACCCTTGCCTTTCCTTTCTTTTCCTTGCCTTCCGTGCGTTCCGTTACTCTTTACTTGCTTTCCGTGCATTGCCTAGCCTTGCGTTGTCATGCCTTAGCCTTGCATCGCCTGACCGTGCTTTCCCATGCGTTACACTTTCCTTGCCTTGCCGTGCATTGCCTAGCCGTGCGTTGTCGTGCCTTAGCCTTGTTTCCCCTTGCCGTGCCGTTCCTTCCGTTACACTTGCCTTTCCTTCCTTTCCCTTGCCTTCCTTACCTTCCGTTACTCTTTGCTTGCCTTCCGTGCATTGCCTAGCCTTGCGTTGTCGTGCCTTAGCGTTGCCTCGCCTGACCGTGCTTTCAAATGCGTTACCCTTTCCTTGCCTTGCCGTTCATTGCCTAGCGTTCGGTGTCGTGCCTTAGACTTGTTTCCCCTTGCCGTGCCGTTCCTTCCGTTACCCTGGTCTTTCCTTCCTTTTCCTTGCCTTGCTTACCTTCCATTACTCTTTGCTTGCCTTCCCTGAATTTCCTAGCCTTGCGTTGTCGTGCCTTAGCCTTATCTCGCCTGACCTTGCCTTCCTTTGCTTTAAGCTTTCCTTGCATTGTCGTGCATCGCCTAGCCTTGCGTTTTCGTGCATTAGCCTTGCCTAGCCTCACCGTGCCTTTCCTTGCGTTACCCTTTGCTTGCCTTGCCGTGCATTGCCTAGCCGTACGTTTTTCGTGCCTTAGCCTTGTTTCCCCTTGCCGTGCCATTCCTTCCGTTACACTTGCCTTTCTTTGCTTTCCCTTTCCTTCCTTACCTTCCGTTTCTCTTTGCTTGCATTCCGTGCATTGCCTAGCCTTGGGTTGTCGTGCCTTAGCCTTGCCTCGCCTGACCGTGCTTTCCCATGCGTTACCCTTTCCTTGCCTTGCCGTTCATTGCCTAGCGTTCGGTGTCGTGCCTTAGACTTGTTCCCCCTTGCCGTGCCGTTCCTTCCTTTACCCTTGCCTTTCCTTGCTTTTCCTTGCCTTCCTTACCTTCCGTTACTCTTTGCTTGCCTTCAATGAATTGCCTAGCCTTGCGTTGTGGTGCCTTTGCCTTGCCTCGCCTGACCGTGCTTTCCCATGCGTTACCCTTTCCTTGCCTTGCCGTGCATTGCCTAGCGTGCGTTGTGGTGCCTTAGCCTTGTTTCCCCTCGCCGTGCCGTTCCTTTCGTTACCATTGCCTTTCCTTGCTTTTCCTTGCCTTCCTTACCTTCCGTTACTCTTTGCTTGCCTTCCGTGCATTGCCTAGCCTTGCGTTGTCGTGCCTTAGCCTTATCTCGCCTGACCGTGCCTTCCTTTGCTTTAAGCTTTCCTTGCATTGTCGTGCATTGCCTAGCCTTGCGTTGTCGTGCATTAACCTTGCCTAGCCTCACCGTGCCTTGCCTTGCGTTACCCTTTCCTTGCCTTGCCGTGCATTGCCTAGCCGTGCGTTGCCGTGCCTTAGCCTTGTTTCCCCTTGCCGTGCAGTTCCTTCCGTTCCCCTTGCCTTTCCTTGCTTTTCCTTGCCTTGCTTACCTTCCGTTACTCTTTGCTTCCCTTCCCTGCATTGCCTAGCCTTGCGTTGTCGTGCCTTAGCCTAATCTCGCCTGACCGTGCCTTCCTTTTCTTTAAGCTTTCCTTGCATTGTCGTGCATTGCCTAGCCTTGCGTTGTCGTGCATTAGCCTTGCCTAGCCTCACCGTGCCTTGCCTTGCGTTACCCTTTCCTTGCCTTGCCGTGCATTGCCTAGCCGTGCGTTGTCGCGACTTAGCCTTGATTCCCCTTGCCGTGGCGTGCTTTTTGTTACACTTGCCTTGCCTGGCTTTGCCTTGCCTTACTTTCCTTCCGTTACTCTTTCCTTGCCTTGCCGTGCATTGCCTAGCCTTGCATTGTCGTGCCTTATCCTTGCCTCACCTGACCGTGCCTTCCCCTGCGTTACCATTTCCTTGCCTTGCCGTGCATTGCCTAGCCCTGCGTTGTCGTGCCTTAGCCTTCTTACCCCTTGCCGTGCCGTTCCTTCCGTTACCCTTGCCTTCCCTTGCTTTCCCTTGCCTTCCTTGCGTTCCGTTACTCTTTGCTTGCTTTCCGTGCATTGCCTAGCCTTGCGTTGTCGTGCCTTAGCCTTGCCTCGCCTGACCGTGCTTTCCCATGCGTTACCCTTTCCTTAGCCTTGCCGTGCATTGCCTACCCTTTCGTGCGTTGTCGTGCCTTAGCCTTGTTTCCCCTTGCCGTGCCGTTCCATCCGTTACACTTGCCTTTCCTTGCTTTCCCTTGCCTTCCTTACCTTCCGTTACTCTTTGCTTGCCTTCCGTGCATTGCCTAGCCTTGCGTTGTCGTGCCTTAGCCTTGCCTCGCCTGACCGTGCTTTCCCATGCGTTACCCTTTCCTTGCCTTGCCGTGCATTGCCTAGCGTGCGTTGTCGTGCCTTAGCCTTGTTTCCCCTTGCCGTGCCGTTCCTTCCGTTACCCTTGCCTTTCCTTGCTTTCCCTTGCCTTCCTTACCTTCCGTTACTCTTTGCTTGCCTTCCCTGAATTGCCTAGCCTTGCGTTGTGGTGCCTTTGCCTTGCCTCGCCTGACCGTGCTTTCCCATGCGTTACCCTTTCCTTGCCTTGCCGTGCATTGCCTAGCGTGCGTTGTGGTGCCTTAGCCTTGTTTCCCCTCGCCGTGGCGTGCCTTTTGTTACACTTGCCTTGCCTGGCTTTGCCTTGCCTTCCTTTCCTTCCGTTACTCTTTCCTTGCCTTGCCGTGCATTGCCTAGCCTTGCGTTGTCGTGCCTTAGCCTTGCCTCGCCTGACCGTGCTTTCCCCTGCGTTACCCTTTCCTTGCCTTGCCGTGCATTGCCTAGCGTGCGTTGTCGTGCCTTAGCCTTGTTTCCCCTTGCCGTGCCGTTCCTTCCGTTACCCTTGCCTTCCCTTGCTTTCCCTTGCCTTCCTTACCTTCCGTTACTCTTTGCTTGCCTTCCGTGCATTGCCTAGCCTTGCGTTGTCGTGCCTTAGCCTTATCTCGCCTGACCGTGCCTTCCTTTGCTTTAAGCTTTCCTTGCATTGTCGTGCATTGCCTAGCCTTGCGTTGTCGTGCATTAGCCTTGCCTAGCCTCACCGTGCCTTGCCTTGCGTTACCCTTTCCTTGCCTTGCCGTGCATTGCCTAGCCGTGCGTTGTCGTGCCTTAGCCTTGATTCCCCTTGCCGTGGCGTGCCTTTTGTTACACTTGCCTTGCTTGGCTTTGCCTTGCCTTCCTTTCCTTCCGTTACTCTTTCCTTGCCTTGCCGTGCATTGCCTAGCCTTGCATTGTATGCCTTATCCTTCCCTCACCTGACCGTGCCTTCCCCTGCGTTACCCTTTCCTTGCCTTGCCGTGCATTGCCTAGCCTTGCGTTGTCGTGCATTAACCTTGCCTAGACTCACCGTGCCTTGCCTTGCGTTACCCTTTCCTTGCCTTGCCGTGCATTTCCTAGCCGTGTGTTGTCGTGCCGTAGCCTTGTTACCCCTTGCCGTGCCGTTCCTTCCATTACCCTTGCCTTCCCTTGCTTTCCCTTTCCTTCCTTGCATTCCGTTACTCCTTGCTTGCTTACCGTGCATTGCCTAGACTTGCGTTGGCTTTCCTTAGCCTTGCCTCGCCTGACCGTGCTTTCCCATGCGTTACCCTTTCCTTGCCTTGCCGTGCATTGCCTAGCGTGCGTTGTCGTGCCTTAGCCTTGTTTCCCCTTGCCGTGCCGTTCCTTCCGTTACCATTGCCTTTCCTTGCTTTCCCTTGCCTTCCTTACCTTCCGTTACTCTTTGCTTGCCTTCCGTGCATTGCCTAGCCTTGCGTTGTCGTGCCTTAGCCTTATCTCTTCTGACCGTGCCTTCCTTTGCTTTAAGCTTTACTTGCATTGTCGTGCATTGCCTAGCCTTGCGTTGTCGTGCACCCTTTCCTTGCCCTTGCCGTGCATTGCCTAGCCTTGCGTTGTCGTGCCTTAGCCTTGTTTCCCCTTGCCGTTGCGTGCCTTTTGTTACACTTGCCTTGCCTGGCTTTGCCTTGCCTTCCGTTCCGTTCCGTTACTCTTTCCTTGCCTTACCGTGCATTGCCTAGCCCTGCGTTGTCGTGCCTTAGCCTTGTCCCCTTGCGGTGCCGTTCCTTCCGTTACCTTGCCTTCCCTTGCTTTCTTGCCTTCCTTGCGTTCCGTTACTCTTTGCTTGCTTTCCGTGCATTGCCTAGCCTTGCGTTGTCGTGCCTTAGCCTTGCCTCGCCTGACCGTGCTTTCCCATGCGTTACCCTTTCCTTGCCTTGCCGTGCATTGCCTAGCGTGCGTTGTCGTGCCTTAGCCTTGTTTCCCCTTGCCGTGCCGTTCCTTCCGTTACACTTGCCTTTCCTTGCTTTCCCTTGCCTTCCTTACCTTCCGTTACTCTTTGCTTGCCTTCCGTGCATTGCCTAGCCTTGCGTTGTCGTGCCTTAGCCTTATCTCGCCTGACCGTGCCTTCCTTTGCTTTAAGCTTTCCTTGCATTGTCGTGCATTGCCTAGCCTTGCGTTGTCGTGCATTAACCTTGCCTAGCCTCACCGTGCCTTGCCTTGCGTTACCCTTTCCTTGCCTTGCCGTGCATTTCCTAGCCGTGTGTTGTCGTGCCTTAGCCTTGTTACCCCTTGCCGTGCCGTTCCTTCCGTTACCCATGCCTTCCCTTGCTTTCCCTTTCCTTCCTTGCATTCCGTTACTCCTTGCTTGCTTTCCGTGCATTGCCTAGCCTTGCGTTGGCTTTCCTTAGCCTTGCCTCGCCTGACCGTGCTTTCCCATGCGTTACCCTTTCCTTGCCTTGCCGTGCATTGCCTAGCCCTGCGTTGTCGTGCCTTAGCCTTCTTACCCCTTGCCGTGCCGTTCCTTCCGTTACCCTTGCCTTCCCTTGCTTTCCCTTCCCTTCCTTACCTTCCGTTACTCTTTGCTTGCCTTCCGTGCATTGCCTAGCCTTGCGTTGCCGAGCCTTAGCCTTATCTCGCCAGACCGTGCCTTCCTTTGCTTTAAGCTTTACTTGCATTGTCGTGCATTGCCTAGCCTTGCGTTGTCGTGCATTAGCCATGCCTAGCCTCACCGTGCCTTGCCTTGCGTTACCCTTTCCTTGCCTTGCCGTGCATTTCCTAGCCGTGTGTTGTCGTGCCTTATCCTTGTTTCCCCTTGCCGTTGCGTGCCTTTTGTTACACTTGCCTTGCCTGGCTTTGCCTTGCCTCCGTTCCGTTCCGTTACTCTTTCCTTGCCTTGCCGTGCATTCCCTAGCCCTGCGTTGTCGTGCCTTAGCCTTGTTACCCCTTGCGGTGCCGTTCCTTCCGTTACCCTTGCCTTCCCTTGCTTTCCCTTGCCTTCCTTGCGTTCCGTTACTCTTTGCTTGCTTTCCGTGCATTGCCTAGCCTTGCGTTGTCATGCCTTAGGCTTGCCTCGCCTGACCGTGCTTTCCCATGCGTTACCCTTTCCTTGCCTTGCCGTGCATTGCCTATCGTGCGTTGTCGTGCCTTAGCCTTGTTTCCCCTTGCCGTGCCGTTCCTTCCGTTACACTTGCCTTTCCTTGCTTTCCCTTGCCTTCCTTACCTTCCGTTACTCTTTGCTTGCCTTCCGTGCATTGCCTAGCCTTGCGTTGTCGTGCCTTAGCCTTATCTCGCCTGACCGTGAATTCCTTTGCTTTAAGCTTTCCTTGCATTGTCGTGCATTGCCTAGCCTTGCGTTGTCGTGCATTAGCCTTGCCTAGCCTCACCGTGCCTTGCCTTGCGTTACCCTTTCCTTGCCTTGCCGTGCATTGCCTAGCCGTGCGTTGTCGTGCCTTAGCCTTGATTCCCCTTGCCGTGGCGTGCCTTTTGTTACACTTGCCTTGCCTGGCTTTGCCTTGCCTTCCTTTCCTTCCGTTACTCTTTCCTTGCCTTGCCGTGCATTGCCTAGCCTTGCATTGTCGTGCTTTATCCTTGCCTCACCTGACCGTGCCTTCCCCTGCGTTACCCTTTCCTTGCCTTGCCGTGCATTGCCTAGCCCTGCGTTGTCGTGCCTTAGCTTTCTCACCCCTTGCCGTGCCGTTCCTTCCGTTACCCTTGCCTTCCCTTGCTTTCCCTTGCCTTCCTTACCTTCCGTTACTCTGTGCTTGCCTTCCGTGCATTGCCTAGCCTTGCGTTGCCGAGCCTTAGCCTTATCTCGCCTGACCGTGCCTTCCTTTGCTTTAAGCTTTCCTTGCATTGTCGTGCATTGCCCAGCCTGCGTTGCCGTGCCTAAGCCTTGTTTCCCATTGCCGTGCAGTTCCTTCCGTTCCCCTTGCCTTTCCTTGCTTTTCCTTGCCTTGCTTACCTTCCGTTACTCTTTGCTTCCCTTCCCTGCATTGCCTAACCTTGCGTTGTCGTGCCTTAGCCTTATCTCGCCTGACCGTGCCTTCCTTTTCTTTAAGCTTTCCTTGCATTGTCGTGCATTGCCTAGCCTTGCGTTGTCGTGCATTAGCCTTGCCTAGCCTCACCGTGCCTTGCCTTGCGTTACCCTTTCCTTGCCTTGCCGTGCATTCCCTAGCCGTGCGTTGTCGTGCCTTAGCCTTGTTTCCCATTGCCGTGGCGTGCCTTTTGTTACAGTTGCCTTTCCTGGCTTTGACTTACCTTCCTTTCCTTCCGTTACTCTTTCCTTACCTTGCCGTGCATTGCCTAGACTTGCATTGTCGTGCCTTATCCTTGCCTCACCTGACCGTGCCTTCCCCTGCGTTACCCTTTCCTTGCCTTGCCGTGCATTGCCTAGCCGTGCGTTGTCGTGCCTTAGCCTTGTTTCCCCTTGCCGTGCCGTTCCTTCCGTTACACTTGCCTTTCCTTCCTTTCCCTTGCCTTCCTTACCTTCCGTTACTCTTTGCTTGCTTTCCGTGCATTGCCTAGCCTTGCGTTGTCATGCCTTAGCCTTGCATCGCCTGACCGTGCTTTCCCATGCGTTACACTTTCCTTGCCTTGCCGTGCATTGCCTAGCCGTGCGTTGTCGTGCCTTAGCCTTGTTTCCCCTTTGCCGTGCCGTTCCTTCCGTTACACTTGCCTTTCCTTCCTTTCCCTTGCCTTCCTTACCTTCCGTTACTCTTTGCTTGCCTTCCGTGCATTGCCTAGCCTTGCGTTGTCATGCCTTAGCCTTGCATCGCCTGACCGTGCTTTCAAATGCGTTACCCTTTCCTTGCCTTGCCGTTCATTGCCTAGCGTTCGGTGTCGTGCCTTAGACTTGTTTCCCCTTGCCGTGCCGTTCCTTCCGTTACCCTGGTCTTTCCTTCCTTTTCCTTGCCTTGCTTACCTTCCATTACTCTTTGCTTGCCTTCCGTGCATTGCCTAGCCTTGCATTGTCGTGCCTTAGCCTTCCCTCGCCTGACCGTGCTTTCCCATGCGTTACCCTTTCCTTGCCTTGCCGTGCATTTGCTAGCGTGCGTTGTGGTGCCTTAGCCTTGTTTCCCCTCGCCGTGCCGTTCCTTTCGTTACCATTGACTTTCCTTGCTTTTCCTTGCCTTCCTTACCTTCCGTTACTCTTTGCTTGCCTTCCGTGCATTGCCTAGCCTTGCGTTGTCGTGCCTTAGCCTTATCTCGCCTGACCGTGCCTTCCTTTGCTTTAAGCTTTCCTTGCATTGTCGTGCATTGCCTAGCCTTGCGTTGTCGTGCATTAACCTTGCCTAGCCTCACCGTGCCTTGCCTTGCGTTACACTTTCCTTGCCTTGCCGTGCATTGCCTAGCGTGCGTTGTTGTGCCTTAGCCTTGATTCCCCTTGCCGTGGCGTGCCTTTTGTTACACTTGCCTTGCTTGGCTTTGCCTTGCCTTCCTTTCCTTCCGTTACTCTTTCCTTGCCTTGCCGTGCATTGCCTAGCCTTGCATTGTCGTGCCTTATCCTTACCTCACCTGACCGTGCCTTCCCCTGCGTTACCCTTTCCTTGCCTTGCCGTGCATTGCCTAGCCTTGCGTTGTCGTGCATTAACCTTGCCTAGACTCACCGTGCCTTGCCTTGCGTTACCCTTTCCTTGCCTTGCCGTGCATTTCCTAGCCGTGTGTTGTCGTGCCGTAGCCTTGTTACCCCTTGCCGTGCCGTTCCTTCCATTACCCTTGCCTTCCCTTGCTTTCCCTTTCCTTCCTTGCATTCCGTTACTCCTTGCTTGCTTACCGTGCATTGCCTAGACTTGCGTTGGCTTTCCTTAGCCTTGCCTCGCCTGACCGTGCTTTCCCATGCGTTACCCTTTCCTTGCCTTGCCGTGCATTGCCTAGCGTGCGTTGTCGTGCCTTAGCCTTGTTTGCCCTTGCCGTGCCGTTCCTTCCGTTACACTTGCCTTTCTTTGCTTTCCCTTGCCTTCCTTACCTTCCGTTACTCTTTGCTTGCCTTCCGTGCATTGCCAAGCCTTGCGTTGTCGTGCCTTAGCCTTGCCTCCCCTGACCGTTCTTTCCCATGCGTTACCCTTTCCTTCCCTTGCCGTGCATTGCCTAGCGTGCGTTGTCGTGCCTTAGACTTGTTTCCCCTTGCCGTGCCGTTCCTTCCGTTACCCTTGCCTTTCCTTGCTTTCCTTTGCCTTCCTTACCTTCCGTTACTCTTTGCTAGCCTTCCGTGCATTGCCTAGCCTTGGGTTGTCGTGCCTTAGCCTTGCCTCGCCTGACCGTGCTTTCCCATGCGTTACCCTTTCCTTGCCTTGCCGTGCATTGCCTAGCGTGCGTTGTCGTGCCTTAGCCTTGTTTCCACTTGCCGTGCCGTTCCTTCCGTTACCATTGCGTTTCCTTGCTTTCCCTTGCCTTCCTTACATTCCGTTACTCTTTGCTTGCCTTCCGTGCATTGCCTAGCCTTGCGTTGTCGTGCCTTAGCCTTATCTCGCCTGACCGTGCCTTCCTTTGCTTTAAGCTTTCCTTGCATTGTTGTGCATTGCCTAGCCTTGCGTTGTCGTGCATTAACCTTGCCTAGCCTCACCCTGCCTTGCCTTGCGTTACCCTTTCCTTCCCTTGCCGTGCATTTCCTAGCCGTGTGTTGTCGTGCCTTAGCCTTGTTACCCCTTGCCGTGCCGTTCCTTCCGTTACCCATGCCTTCCCTTGCTTTCCCTTTCCTTCCTTGCATTCCGTTACTCCTTGCTTGCTTTCCGTGCATTGCCTAGCCTTGCGTTGGCTTTCCTTAGCCTTGCCTCGCCTGACCGTGCTTTCCCATGCGTTACCCTTTCCTTGCCTTGCCGTGCATTGCCTAGCGTGCGTTGTCGTGCCTTAGCCTTGTTTCCCCTTGCCGTGCCGTTCCTTCCGTTACACTTGCCTTTCTTTGCTTTCCCTTGCCTTCCTTACCTTCCGTTACTCTTTGCTTGCCTTCCCTGCATTGCCTAGCCTTGCATTGTCGTGCCTTATCCTTGCCTCACCTGACCGTGCCTTCCCCTGCCTTACCCTTTCCTTGCCTTGCCGTGCATTGCCTAGCCCTGCGTTGTCGTGCCTTAGCTTTCTTACCCCTTGCCGTGCCGTTCCTTCCGTTACCCTTGTCTTCCCTTGCTTTCCCTTGCCTTCCTTACCTTCTGTTTCTCTTTGCTTGCCTTCCGTGCATTGCCTAGCCTTGGGTTGTCGTGCCTTAGCCTTGCCTCGCCTGACCGTGCTTTCCCATGCGTTACCCTTTCCTTGCCTTGCCGTGCATTGCCTAGCCTTGCGTTGTCGTGCCTTAGCCTTGTTTCCCCTCGCCGTGCCGTTCCTTTCGTTACCATTGCCTTTCCTTGCTTTTCCTTGCCTTCCTTACCTTCCGTTACTCTTTGCTTGCCTTCCGTGCATTGCCTAGCCTTGCGTTGTCGTGCCTTAGCCTTATCTCGCCTGACCGTGCCTTCCTTTGCTTTAAGCTTTCCTTGCATTGTCGTGCATTGCCTAGCCTTGCGTTGTCGTGCATTAACCTTGCCTAGCCTCACCGTGCCTTGCCTTGCGTTACACTTTCCTTGCCTTGCCGTGCATTGCCTAGCGTGCGTTGTCGTGCCTTAGCCTTGTTTCCCCTTGCCGTGCCGTTCCTTCCGTTACACTTGCCTTTCTTTGCTTTCCCTTGCCTTCCTTACCTTCCGTTACTCTTTCCTTGCCTTGCCGTGCATTGCCTAGCCTTGCATTGTCGTGCCTTATCCTTGCCTCACCTGACCGTGCCTTCCCCTGCGTTACCCTTTCCTTGCCTTGCCGTTCATTGCCTAGCCCTGCGTTGTCGTGCCTTAGCCTTGTTACCCCTTGCCGTGCCGTTCCTTCCGTTACCCTTGCATTCCCTTGCTTTCCCTTGCCTTCCTTGCGTTCCGTTACTCTTTGCTTGCTTTCCGTGCATTGCCTAGCCTTGCGTTGTCATGCCTTAGCCTTGCCTCGCCTGACCGTGCTTTCCCATGCGTTACCCTTTCCTTCCCTTGCCGTGCATTGCCTAGCGTGCGTTGTCGTGCCTTAGACTTGTTTCCCCTTGCCGTGCCGTTCCTTCCGTTACCATTGCCTTTCCTTGCTTTCCTTTGCCTTCCTTACCTTCCGTTACTCTTTGCTTGCCTTCCGTGCATTGCCTAGCCTTGGGTTGTCGTGCCTTAGCCTTGCCTCGCCTGACCGTGCTTTCCCATGCGTTACCCTTTCCTTGCCTTGCCGTGCATTGCCTAGCGTGCGTTGTCGTGCCTTAGCCTTGTTTCCACTTGCCGTGCCGTTCCTTCCGTTACCATTGCGTTTCCTTGCTTTCCCTTGCCTTCCTTACATTCCGTTACTCTTTGCTTGCCTTCCGTGCATTGCCTAGCCTTGCGTTGTCGTGCCTTAGCCTTATCTCGCCTGACCGTGCCTTCCTTTGCTTTAAGCTTTCCGTGCATTGTCGTGCATTGCCTAGCCTTGCGTTGTCGTGCATTAACCTTGCCTAGCCTCACCCTGCCTTGCCTTGCGTTACCCTTTCCTTCCCTTGCCGTGCATTTCCTAGCCGTGTGTTGTCGTGCCTTAGCCTTGTTACCCCTTGCCGTGCCGTTCCTTCCGTTACCCATGCCTTCCCTTGCTTTCCCTTTCCTTCCTTGCATTCCGTTACTCCTTGCTTGCTTTCCGTGCATTGCCTAGCCTTGCGTTGGCTTTCCTTAGCCTTGCCTCGCCTGACCGTGCTTTCCCATGCGTTACCCTTTCCTTGCCTTCCCGTGCATTGCCTAGCGTGCGTTGTCGTGCCTTAGCCTTGTTTCCCCTTGCCGTGCCGTTCCTTCCGTTACACTTGCCTTTCTTTGCTTTCCCTTGCCTTCCTTACCTTCCGTTACTCTTTGCTTGCCTTCCCTGCATTGCCTAGCCTTGCGTTGTGGTGCCTTAGCCTTATCTCGCCTGACCGTGCCTTCCTTTGCTTTAAGCTTTCCTTGCATTGTCGTGCATTGCCTAGCCTTGCGTTGTCGTCCATTAGCCTTGCCTAGCCTCACCGTGCCTTGCCTTGCGTTACCCTTTCCTTGCCTTGCCGTGCATTGCCCAGCCTGCGTTGCCGTGCCTTAGCCTTGTTTCCCCTTGCCGTGCAGTTCCTTCCGTTACCCTTGCCTTTCCTTTCTTTTCCTTGCCTTCCTTGCGTTCCGTTACTCTTTGCTTGCTTTCCGTGCATTGCCTAGCCTTGCGTTGTCATGCCTTAGCCTTGCATCGCCTGACCGTGCTTTCCCATGCGTTACACTTTCCTTGCCTTGCCGTGCATTGCCTAGCCGTGCGTTGTCGTGCCTTAGCCTTGTTTCCCCTTGCCGTGCCGTTCCTTCCGTTACACTTGCCTTTCCTTCCTTTCCCTTGCCTTCCTTACCTTCCGTTACTCTTTGCTTGCCTTCCGTGCATTGCCTAGCCTTGCGTTGTCGTGCCTTAGCGTTGCCTCGCCTGACCGTGCTTTCAAATGCGTTACCCTTTCCTTGCCTTGCCGTGCATTGCCTAGCCTTGCGTTGTCGTGCATTAACCTTGCCTAGCCTCACCGTGCCTTGCCTTGCGTTACCCTTTCCTTGCCTTGCCGTGCATTTCCTAGCCGTGTGTTGTCGTGCCGTAGCCTTGTTACCCCTTGCCGTGCCGTTCCTTCCGTTACCCTTGCCTTCCCTTGCTTTCCCTTTCCTTCCTTGCATTCCGTTACTCCTTGCTTGCTTACCGTGCATTGCCTAGACTTGCGTTGGCTTTCCTTAGCCTTGCCTCGCCTGACCGTGCTTTCCCATGCGTTACCCTTTCCTTGCCTTGCCGTGCATTGCCTAGCGTGCGTTGTCGTGCCTTAGCCTTGTTTGCCCTTGCCGTGCCGTTCCTTCCGTTACACTTGCCTTTCTTTGCTTTCCCTTGCCTTCCTTACCTTCCGTTACTCTTTGCTTGCCTTCCGTGCATTGCCAAGCCTTGCGTTGTCGTGCCTTAGCCTTGCCTCCCCTGACCGTTCTTTCCCATGCGTTACCCTTTCCTTCCCTTGCCGTGCATTGCCTAGCGTGCGTTGTCGTGCCTTAGACTTGTTTCCCCTTGCCGTGCCGTTCCTTCCGTTACCATTGCCTTTCCTTGCTTTCCTTTGCCTTCCTTACCTTCCGTTACTCTTTGCTAGCCTTCCGTGCATTGCCTAGCCTTGGGTTGTCGTGCCTTAGCCTTGCCTCGCCTGACCGTGCTTTCCCATGCGTTACCCTTTCCTTGCCTTGCCGTGCATTGCCTAGCGTGCGTTGTCGTGCCTTAGCCTTGTTTCCCCTTGCCGTGCCGTTCCTTCCGTTACCATTGCGTTTCCTTGCTTTCCCTTGCCTTCCTTACATTCCGTTACACTTTGCTTGCCTTCCGTGCATTGCCTAGCCTTGCGTTGTCGTGCCTTAGCCTTATCTCGCCTGACCGTGCCTTCCTTTGCTTTAAGCTTTCCTTGCATTGTCGTGCATTGCCTAGCCTTGCGTTGTCGTGCATTAACCTTGCCTAGCCTCACCCTGCCTTGCCTTGCGTTACCCTTTCCTTCCCTTGCCGTGCATTTCCTAGCCGTGTGTTGTCGTGCCTTAGCCTTGTTACCCCTTGCCGTGCCGTTCCTTCCGTTACCCATGCCTTCCCTTGCTTTCCCTTTCCTTCCTTGCATTCCGTTACTCCTTGCTTGCTTTCCGTGCATTGCCTAGCCTTGCGTTGGCTTTCCTTAGCCTTGCCTCGCCTGACCGTGCTTTCCCATGCGTTACCCTTTCCTTGCCTTGCCGTGCATTGCCTAGCGTGCGTTGTCGTGCCTTAGCCTTGTTTCCCCTTGCCGTGCCGTTCCTTCCGTTACACTTGCCTTTCTTTGCTTTCCCTTGCCTTCCTTACCTTCCGTTACTCTTTGCTTGCCTTCCCTGCATTGCCTAGCCTTGCATTGTCGTGCCTTATCCTTGCCTCACCTGACCGTGGCTTCCCCTGCCTTACCCTTTCCTTGCCTTGCCGTGCATTGCCTAGCCCTGCGTTGTCGTGCCTTAGCTTTCTTACCCCTTGCCGTGCCGTTCCTTCCGTTACCCTTGTCTTCCCTTGCTTTCCCTTGCCTTCCTTACCTTCCGTTTCTCTTTGCTTGCCTTCCGTGCATTGCCTAGCCTTGGGTTGTCGTGCCTTAGCCTTGCCTCGCCTGACCGTGCTTTCCCATGCGTTACCCTTTCCTTGCCTTGCCGTGCATTGCCTAGCGTGCGTTGTGGTGCCTTAGCCTTGTTTCCCCTCTCCGTGCCGTTCCTTTCGTTACCATTGCCTTTCCTTGCTTTTCCTTGCCTTCCTTACCTTCCGTTACTCTTTGCTTGCCTTCCGTGCATTGCCTAGCCTTGCGTTGTCGTGCCTTAGCCTTATCTCGCCTGACCGTGCCTTCCTTTGCTTTAAGCTTTCCTTGCATTGTCGTGCATTGCCTAGCCTTGCGTTGTCGTGCATTAACCTTGCCTAGCCTCACCGTGCCTTGCCTTGCGTTACACTTTCCTTGCCTTGCCGTGCATTGCCTAGCGTGCGTTGTCGTGCCTTAGCCTTGTTTCCCCTTGCCGTGCCGTTCCTTCCGTTACACTTGCCTTTCTTTGCTTTCCCTTGCCTTCCTTACCTTCCGTTACTCTTTCCTTGCCTTGCCGTGCATTGCCTAGCCTTGCATTGTCGTGCCTTATCCTTACCTCACCTGACCGTGCCTTCCCCTGCGTTACCCTTTCCTTGCCTTGCCGTTCATTGCCTAGCCCTGCGTTGTCGTGCCTTAGCCTTGTTACCCCTTGCCGTGCCGTTCCTTCCGTTACCCTTGCATTCCCTTGCTTTCCCTTGCCTTTCTTGCGTTCCGTTACTCTTTGCTTGCTTTCCGTGCATTGCCTAGCCTTGCGTTGTCATGCCTTAGCCTTGCCTCGCCTGACCGTGCTTTCCCATGCGTTACCCTTTCCTTGCCTTGCCGTGCATTGCCTAGCGTGCGTTGTCGTGCCTTAGCCTTGTTTCCCCTTGCCGTGCCGTTCCTTCCGTTACCATTGCCTTTCCTTGCTTTCCCTTGCCTTCCTTACCTTCCGTTACTCTTTGCTTGCCTTCCGTGCATTGCCTAGCCTTGCGTTGTCGTGCCTTAGCCTTATCTCGCCTGACCGTGCCTTCCTTTGCTTTAAGCTTTCCTTGCATTGTCGTGCTTTGCCTAGCCTTGCGTTGTCGTGCATTAACCTTGCCTAGCCTCACCGTGCCTTGCCTTGCGTTACCCTTTACTTGCCTTGCCGTGCATTTCCTAGCCGTGTGTTGTCGTGCCTTAGCCTTGTTACCCCTTGCCGTGCCGTTCCTTCCGTTACCCTTGCCTTCCCTTGCTTTCCCTTTCCTTCCTTGCATTCCGTTACTCCTTGCTTGCTTACCGTGCATTGCCTAGACTTGCGTTGGCTTTCCTTAGCCTTGCCTCGCCTGACCGTGCTTTCCCATGCGTTACCCTTTCCTTCCCTTGCCG
Organism: Macrotis lagotis; assembly: GCF_037893015.1. Lineage (NCBI taxonomy): Eukaryota > Metazoa > Chordata > Mammalia > Peramelemorphia > Peramelidae > Macrotis > Macrotis lagotis. The sequence goes on along the minus strand of NW_027422063.1, from coordinate 301,053 downwards.
TGCATTGCCTAGCGTGCGTTGTCGTGCCTTAGACTTGTTTCCCCTTGCCGTGCCGTTCCTTCCGTTACCATTGCCTTTCCTTGCTTTCCTTTGCCTTCCTTACCTTCCGTTACTCTTTGCTTGCCTTCCGTGCATTGCCTAGCCTTGGGTTGTCGTGCCTTAGCCTTGCCTCGCCTGACCATGCTTTCCCATGCGTTACCCTTTCCTTGCCTTGCCGTGCATTGCCTAGCGTGCGTTGTCGTGCCTTAGCCTTGTTTCCACTTGCCGTGCCGTTCCTTCCGTTACCATTGCGTTTCGTTGCTTTCCCTTGCCTTCCTTACATTCCGTTACTCTTTGCTTGCCTTCCGTGCATTGCCTAGCCTTGCGTTGTCGTGCCTTAGCCTTATCTCGCCTGACCGTGCCTTCCTTTGCTTTAAGCTTTCCGTGCATTGTCGTGCATTGCCTAGCCTTGCGTTGTCGTGCATTAACCTTGCCTAGCCTCACCGTGCCTTGCCTTGCGTTACCCTTTCCTTCCCTTGCCGTGCATTTCCTAGCCGTGTGTTGTCGTGCCTTAGCCTTGTTACCCCTTGCCGTGCCGTTCCTTCCGTTACCCATGCCTTCCCTTGCTTTCCCTTTCCTTCCTTGCATTCCGTTACTCCTTGCTTGCTTTCCGTGCATTGCCTAGCCTTGCGTTGGCTTTCCTTAGCCTTGCCTCGCCTGACCGTGCTTTCCCATGCGTTACCCTTTCCTTGCCTTGCCGTGCATTGCCTAGCGTGCGTTGTCGTGCCTTAGCCTTGTTTCCCCTTGCCGTGCCGTTCCTTCCGTTACACTTGCCTTTCTTTGCTTTCCCTTGCCTTCCTTACCTTCCGTTACTCTTTGCTTGCCTTCCCTGCATTGCCTAGCCTTGCGTTGTGGTGCCTTAGCCTTATCTCGCCTGACCGTGCCTTCCTTTGCTTTAAGCTTTCCTTGCATTGTCGTGCATTGCCTAGCCTTGCGTTGTCGTCCATTAGCCTTGCCTAGCCTCACCGTGCCTTGCCTTGCGTTACCCTTTCCTTGCCTTGCCGTGCATTGCCCAGCCTGCGTTGCCGTGCCTTAGCCTTGTTTCCCCTTGCCGTGCAGTTCCTTCCGTTACCCTTGCCTTTCCTTTCTTTTCCTTGCCTTCCTTGCGTTCCGTTACTCTTTGCTTGCTTTCCGTGCATTGCCTAGCCTTGCGTTGTCATGCCTTAGCCTTGCATCGCCTGACCGTGCTTTCCCATGCGTTACACTTTCCTTGCCTTGCCGTGCATTGCCTAGCCTTGCGTTGTCGTGCCTTAGCCTTGTTTCCCCTTGCCGTGCCGTTCCTTCCGTTACCCTGGTCTTTCCTTCCTTTTCCTTGCCTTGCTTACCTTCCGTTACTCTTTGCTTGCCTTCCCTGAATTTCCTAGCCTTGCGTTGTCGTGCCTTAGCCTTATCTCGCCTGACCTTGCCTTCCTTTGCTTTAAGCTTTCCTTGCATTGTCGTGCATCGCCTAGCCTTGCGTTTTCGTGCATTAGCCTTGCCTAGCCTCACCGTGCCTTTCCTTGCGTTACCCTTTCCTTGCCTTGCCGTGCAATGCCTAGCGTGCGTTGTCGTGCCTTAGCCTTGATTCCCCTTGCCGTGGCGTGCCTTTTGTTACACTTGCCTTGCCTGGCTTTGCCTTGCCTTCCTTTCCTTCCGTTACTCTTTCCTTGCCTTGCCGTGCATTGCCTAGCCTTGCATTGTCGTGCCTTATCCTTGCCTCACCTGACCGTGCCTTCCCCTGCGTTACCATTTCCTTGCCTTGCCGTGCATTGCCTAGCCCTGCGTTGCCGTGCCTTAGCCTTCTTACCCCTTGCCGTGCCGTTCCTTCCGTTACCCTTGCCTTCCCTTGCTTTCCCTTGCCTTCCTTGCATTCCGTTACTCTTTGCTTGCTTTCCGTGCATTGCCTAGCCTTGCGTTGTCGTGCCTTAGCCTTGCCTCGCCTGACCGTGCTTTCCCATGCGTTACCCTTTCCTTGCCTTGCCGTGCATTGCCTAGCCATGCGTTGTCGTGCCTTAGCCTTGTTTCCCCTTGCCGTGCCGTTCCTTCCGTTACCATTGCCTTTCCTTGCTTTCCCTTGCCTTCCTTACCTTCCGTTACTCTTTGCTTGCCTTCCGTGCATTGCCTAGCCTTGCGTTGTCGTGCCTTAGCCTTGCCTCGCCTGACCGTGCTTTCCCATGCGTTACCCTTTCCTTGCCTTGCCGTTCATTGCCTAGCGTTCGTTGTCGTGCCTTAGACTTGTTCCCCCTTGCCGTGCCGTTCCTTCCGTTACCCTTGCCTTTCCTTGCTTTCCCTTGCCTTCCTTACCTTCCGTTACTCTTTGCTTGCCTTCCGTGCATTGCCTAGCCTTGCGTTGTCGTGCCTTTGCCTTGCCTCGCCTGACCGTGCTTTCCCATGCGTTACCCTTTCCTTGCCTTGCCGTGCATTGCCTAGCGTGCGTTGTGGTGCCTTAGCCTTGTTTCCCCTCGCCGTGCCGTTCCTTTCGTTACCATTACCTTTCCTTCCTTTTCCTTGCCTTCCTTACCTTCCGTTACTCTTTGCTTGCCTTCCGTGCATTGCCTAGCCTTGCGTTGTCGTGCCTTAGCCTTATCTCGCCTGACCGTGCCTTCCTTTGCTTTAAGCTTTCCTTGCATTGTCGTGCATTGCCTAGCCTTGCGTTGTCGTGCATTAACCTTGCCTAGCCTCACCGTGCCTTGCCTTGCGTTACACTTTCCTTCCCTTGCCGTGCAATGCCTAGCGTGCGTTGTCGTGCCTTAGCCTTGATTCCCCTTGCCGTGGCGTGCCTTTTGTTACACTTGCCTTGCTTGGCTTTGCCTTGCCTTCCTTTCCTTCCGTTACTCTTTCCTTGCCTTGCCGTGCATTGCCTAGCCTTGCATTGTCGTGCCTTATCCTTACCTCACCTGACCGTGACTTCCCCTGCGTTACCCTTTCCTTGCCTTGCCGTGCATTGCCTAGCCCTGCGTTGTCGTGCCTTAGCCTTCTTACCCCTTGCCGTGCCGTTCCTTCCGTTACCCTTGCATTCCCTTGCTTTCCCTTGCCTTCCTTGCGTTCCGTTACTCTTTGCTTGCTTTCCGTGCATTGCCTAGCCTTGCGTTGTCATGCCTTAGCCTTGCCTCGCCTGACCGTGCTTTCCCATGCGTTACCCTTTCCTTGCCTTGCCGTGCATTGCCTAGCGTGCGTTGTCGTGCCTTAGCCTTGTTTCCCCTTGCCGTGCCGTTCCTTCCGTTACCATTGCCTTTCCTTGCTTTCCCTTGCCTTCCTTACCTTCCGTTACTCTTTGCTTGCCTTCCGTGCATTGCCTAGCCTTGCGTTGTCGTGCCTTAGCCTTATCTCGCCTGACCGTGCCTTCCTTTGCTTTAAGCTTTCCTTGCATTGTCGTGCATTGCCTAGCCTTGCGTTGTCGTGCATTAACCTTGCCTAGACTCACCCTGCCTTGCCTTGCGTTACCCTTTCCTTCCCTTGCCGTGCATTTCCTAGCCGTGTGTTGTCGTGCCTTAGCCTTGTTACCCCTTGCCGTGCCGTTCCTTCCGTTACCCATGCCTTCCCTTGCTTTCCCTTTCCTTCCTTGCATTCCGTTACTCCTTGCTTGCTTTCCGTGCATTGCCTAGCCTTGCGTTGGCTTTCCTTAGCCTTGCCTCGCCTGACCGTGCTTTCCCATGCGTTACCCTTTCCTTGCCTTGCCGTGCATTGCCTAGCGTGCGTTGTCGTGCCTTAGCCTTGTTTCCCCTTGCCGTGCCGTTCCTTCCGTTACACTTGCCTTTCTTTGCTTTCCCTTGCCTTCCTTACCTTCCGGTACTCTTTGCTTGCCTTCCGTGCATTGCCTAGCCTTGCGTTGTCGTGCCTTAGCCTTATCTCGCCTGACCGTGCCTTCCTTTGCTTTAAGCTTTCCTTGCATTGTCGTGCATTGCCTAGCCTTGCGTTGTCGTGCATTAGCCTTGCCTAGCCTCACCGTGCCTTGCCTTGCGTTACCCTTTCCTTGCCTTGCCGTGCATTGCCCAGCCTGCGTTGCCGTGCCTTAGCCTTGTTTCCCCTTGCCGTGCAGTTCCTTCCGTTACCCTTGCCTTTCCTTTCTTTTCCTTGCCTTCCTTGCGTTCCGTTACTCTTTGCTTGCTTTCCGTGCATTGCCTAGCCTTGCGTTGTCATGCCTTAGCCTTGCATCGCCTGACCGTGCTTTCCCATGCGTTACACTTTCCTTGCCTTGCCGTGCATTGCCTAGCCGTGCGTTGTCGTGCCTTAGCCTTGTTTCCCCTTTGCCGTGCCGTTCCTTCCGTTACACTTGCCTTTCCTTCCTTTCCCTTGCCTTCCTTACCTTCCGTTACTCTTTGCTTGCCTTCCGTGCATTGCCTAGCCTTGCGTTGTCGTGCCTTAGCGTTGCCTCGCCTGACCGTGCTTTCAAATGCGTTACCCTTTCCTTGCCTTGCCGTTCATTGCCTAGCGTTCGGTGTCTTGCCTTAGACTTGTTTCCCCTTGCCGTGCCGTTCCTTCCGTTACCCTGGCCTTTCCTTCCTTTTCCTTGCCTTGCTTACCTTCCATTACTCTTTGCTTGCCTTCCGTGCATTGCCAAGCCTTGCGTTGTCGTGCCTTAGCCTTGCCTCGCCTGACCGTGCTTTCCCATGCGTTACCCTTTCCTTGCCTTGCCGTGCATTGCCTAGCGTGCGTTGTGGTGCCTTAGCCTTGTTTCCCCTTGCCGTGCCGTTCCTTCCGTTACCCTTGCCTTTCCTTGCTTTTCCTTGCCTTCCTTACCTTCCGTTACTCTTTGCTTGCCTTCCGTGCATTGCCTAGCCTTGCGTTGTCGTGCCTTAGCCTTATCTCGCCTGACCGTGCCTTCCTTTGGTTTAAGCTTTCCTTGCCTTGCCGTGCATTGCCTAGCCTTGCGTTGTCGTGCCTTATCCTTGCCTTGCCTTACCTTGCCTTCCTTGCCTTCCTTTGCACTTTCATTGCCTTTCCGTGCATTGCCTAGCGTGCGTTGTTGTGCCTTAGCCTTGATTCCCCTTGCCGTGGCGTGCCTTTTGTTACACTTGCCTTGCTTGGCTTTGCCTTGCCTTCCTTTCCTTCCGTTACTCTTTCCTTGCCTTGCCGTGCATTGCCTAGCCTTGCATTGTCGTGCCTTATCCTTACCTCACCTGACCGTGCCTTCCCCTGCGTTACCCTTTCCTTGCCTTGCCGTGCATTGCCTAGCCTTGCGTTGTCGTGCATTAACCTTGCCTAGACTCACCGTGCCTTGCCTTGCGTTACCCTTTCCTTGCCTTGCCGTGCATTTCCTAGCCGTGTGTTGTCGTGCCGTAGCCTTGTTACCCCTTGCCGTGCCGTTCCTTCCATTACCCTTGCCTTCCCTTGCTTTCCCTTTCCTTCCTTGCATTCCGTTACTCCTTGCTTGCTTACCGTGCATTGCCTAGACTTGCGTTGGCTTTCCTTAGCCTTGCCTCGCCTGACCGTGCTTTCCCATGCGTTACCCTTTCCTTGCCTTGCCGTGCATTGCCTAGCGTGCGTTGTCGTGCCTTAGCCTTGTTTGCCCTTGCCGTGCCGTTCCTTCCGTTACACTTGCCTTTCTTTGCTTTCCCTTGCCTTCCTTACCTTCCGTTACTCTTTGCTTGCCTTCCGTGCATTGCCAAGCCTTGCGTTGTCGTGCCTTAGCCTTGCCTCCCCTGACCGTTCTTTCCCATGCGTTACCCTTTCCTTCCCTTGCCGTGCATTGCCTAGCGTGCGTTGTCGTGCCTTAGACTTGTTTCCCCTTGCCGTGCCGTTCCTTCCGTTACCATTGCCTTTCCTTGCTTTCCTTTGCCTTCCTTACCTTCCGTTACTCTTTGCTAGCCTTCCGTGCATTGCCTAGCCTTGGGTTGTCGTGCCTTAGCCTTGCCTCGCCTGACCGTGCTTTCCCATGCGTTACCCTTTCCTTGCCTTGCCGTGCATTGCCTAGCGTGCGTTGTCGTGCCTTAGCCTTGTTTCCACTTGCCGTGCCGTTCCTTCCGTTACCATTGCGTTTCCTTGCTTTCCCTTGCCTTCCTTACATTCCGTTACTCTTTGCTTGCCTTCCGTGCATTGCCTAGCCTTGCGTTGTCGTGCCTTAGCCTTATCTCGCCTGACCGTGCCTTCCTTTGCTTTAAGCTTTCCTTGCATTGTCGTGCATTGCCTAGCCTTGCGTTGTCGTGCATTAACCTTGCCTAGCCTCACCCTGCCTTGCCTTGCGTTACCCTTTCCTTCCCTTGCCGTGCATTTCCTAGCCGTGTGTTGTCGTGCCTTAGCCTTGTTACCCCTTGCCGTGCCGTTCCTTCCGTTACCCATGCCTTCCCTTGCTTTCCCTTTCCTTCCTTGCATTCCGTTACTCCTTGCTTGCTTTCCGTGCATTGCCTAGCCTTGCGTTGGCTTTCCTTAGCCTTGCCTCGCCTGACCGTGCTTTCCCATGCGTTACCCTTTCCTTGCCTTGCCGTGCATTGCCTAGCGTGCGTTGTCGTGCCTTAGCCTTGTTTCCCCTTGCCGTGCCGTTCCTTCCGTTACACTTGCCTTTCTTTGCTTTCCCTTGCCTTCCTTACCTTCCGTTACTCTTTGCTTGCCTTCCCTGCATTGCCTAGCCTTGCATTGTCGTGCCTTATCCTTGCCTCACCTGACCGTGCCTTCCCCTGCGTTACCCTTTCCTTGCCTTGCCGTGCATTGCCTAGCCCTGCGTTGTCGTGCCTTAGCTTTCTTACCCCTTGCCGTGCCGTTCCTTCCGTTACCCTTGTCTTCCCTTGCTTTCCCTTGCCTTCCTTACCTTCCGTTTCTCTTTGCTTGCCTTCCGTGCATTGCCTAGCCTTGGGTTGTCGTGCCTTAGCCTTGCCTCGCCTGACCGTGCTTTCCCATGCGTTACCCTTTCCTTGCCTTGCCGTGCATTGCCTAGCGTGCGTTGTGGTGCCTTAGCCTTGTTTCCCCTCGCCGTGCCGTTCCTTTCGTTACCATTGCCTTTCCTTGCTTTTCCTTGCCTTCCTTACCTTCCGTTACTCTTTGCTTGCCTTCCGTGCATTGCCTAGCCTTGCGTTGTCGTGCCTTAGCCTTATCTCGCCTGACCGTGCCTTCCTTTGCTTTAAGCTTTCCTTGCATTGTCGTGCATTGCCTAGCCTTGCGTTGTCGTGCATTAACCTTGCCTAGCCTCACCGTGCCTTGCCTTGCGTTACACTTTCCTTGCCTTGCCGTGCATTGCCTAGCGTGCGTTGTCGTGCCTTAGCCTTGTTTCCCCTTGCCGTGCCGTTCCTTCCGTTACACTTGCCTTTCTTTGCTTTCCCTTGCCTTCCTTACCTTCCGTTACTCTTTCCTTGCCTTGCCGTGCATTGCCTAGCCTTGCATTGTCGTGCCTTATCCTTACCTCACCTGACCGTGCCTTCCCCTGCGTTACCCTTTCCTTGCCTTGCCGTTCATTGCCTAGCCCTGCGTTGTCGTGCCTTAGCCTTGTTACCCCTTGCCGTGCCGTTCCTTCCGTTAGCCTTGCATTCCCTTGCTTTCCCTTGCCTTTCTTGCGTTCCGTTACTCTTTGCTTGCTTTCCGTGCATTGCCTAGCCTTGCGTTGTCATGCCTTAGCCTTGCCTCGCCTGACCGTGCTTTCCCATGCGTTACCCTTTCCTTGCCTTGCCGTGCATTGCCTAGCGTGCGTTGTCGTCCCTTAGCCTTGTTTCCCCTTGCCGTGCCGTTCCTTCCGTTACCATTGCCTTTCCTTGCTTTCCCTTGCCTTCCTTACCTTCCGTTACTCTTTGCTTGCCTTCCGTGCATTGCCTAGCCTTGCGTTGTCGTGCCTTAGCCTTATCTCGCCTGACCGTGCCTTCCTTTGCTTTAAGCTTTCCTTGCATTGTCGTGCTTTGCCTAGCCTTGCGTTGTCGTGCAATAACCTTGCCTAGACTCACCGTGCCTTGCCTTGCGTTACCCTTTACTTGCCTTGCCGTGCATTTCCTAGCCGTGTGTTGTCGTGCCTTAGCCTTGTTACCCCTTGCCGTGCCGTTCCTTCCGTTACCCTTGCCTTCCCTTGCTTTCCCTTTCCTTCCTTGCATTCCGTTACTCCTTGCTTGCTTTCCGTGCATTGCCTAGCCTTGCGTTGGCTTTCCTTAGCCTTGCCTCGCCTGACCGTGCTTTCCCATGCGTTACCCTTTCCTTCCCTTGCCGTGCATTGCCTAGCGTGCGTTGTCGTGCCTTAGACTTGTTTCCCCTTGCCGTGCCGTTCCTTCCGTTACCATTGCCTTTCCTTGCTTTCCTTTGCCTTCCTTACCTTCCGTTACTCTTTGCTTGCCTTCCGTGCATTGCCTAGCCTTGGGTTGTCGTGCCTTAGCCTTGCCTCGCCTGACCATGCTTTCCCATGCGTTACCCTTTCCTTGCCTTGCCGTGCATTGCCTAGCGTGCGTTGTCGTGCCTTAGCCTTGTTTCCACTTGCCGTGCCGTTCCTTCCGTTACCATTGCGTTTCCTTGCTTTCCCTTGCCTTCCTTACATTCCGTTACTCTTTGCTTGCCTTCCGTGCATTGCCTAGCCTTGCGTTGTCGTGCCTTAGCCTTATCTCGCCTGACCGTGCCTTCCTTTGCTTTAAGCTTTCCGTGCATTGTCGTGCATTGCCTAGCCTTGCGTTGTCGTGCATTAACCTTGCCTAGCCTCACCCTGCCTTGCCTTGCGTTACCCTTTCCTTCCCTTGCCGTGCATTTCCTAGCCGTGTGTTGTCGTGCCTTAGCCTTGTTACCCCTTGCCGTGCCGTTCCTTCCGTTACCCATGCCTTCCCTTGCTTTCCCTTTCCTTCCTTGCATTCCGTTACTCCTTGCTTGCTTTCCGTGCATTGCCTAGCCTTGCGTTGGCTTTCCTTAGCCTTGCCTCGCCTGACCGTGCTTTCCCATGCGTTACCCTTTCCTTGCCTTCCCGTGCATTGCCTAGCGTGCGTTGTCGTGCCTTAGCCTTGTTTCCCCTTGCCGTGCCGTTCCTTCCGTTACACTTGCCTTTCTTTGCTTTCCCTTGCCTTCCTTACCTTCCGTTACTCTTTGCTTGCCTTCCCTGCATTGCCTAGCCTTGCGTTGTGGTGCCTTAGCCTTATCTCGCCTGACCGTGCCTTCCTTTGCTTTAAGCTTTCCTTGCATTGTCGTGCATTGCCTAGCCTTGCGTTGTCGTCCATTAGCCTTGCCTAGCCTCACCGTGCCTTGCCTTGCGTTACCCTTTCCTTGCCTTGCCGTGCATTGCCCAGCCTGCGTTGCCGTGCCTTAGCCTTGTTTCCCCTTGCCGTGCAGTTCCTTCCGTTACCCTTGCCTTTCCTTTCTTTTCCTTGCCTTCCTTGCGTTCCGTTACTCTTTGCTTGCTTTCCGTGCATTGCCTAGCCTTGCGTTGTCATGCCTTAGCCTTGCATCGCCTGACCGTGCTTTCCCATGCGTTACACTTTCCTTGCCTTGCCGTGCATTGCCTAGCCGTGCGTTGTCGTGCCTTAGCCTTGTTTCCCCTTGCCGTGCCGTTCCTTCCGTTACACTTGCCTTTCCTTCCTTTCCCTTGCCTTCCTTACCTTCCGTTACTCTTTGCTTGCCTTCCGTGCATTGCCTAGCCTTGCGTTGTCGTGCCTTAGCGTTGCCTCGCCTGACCGTGCTTTCCAATGCGTTACCCTTTCCTTGCCTTGCCGTTCATTGCCTAGCGTTCGGTGTCGTGCCTTAGACTTGTTTCCCCTTGCCGTGCCGTTCCTTCCGTTACCCTGGTCTTTCCTTCCTTTTCCTTGCCTTGCTTACCTTCCATTACTCTTTGCTTGCCTTCCCTGAATTTCCTAGCCTTGCGTTGTCGTGCCTTAGCCTTATCTCGCCTGACCTTGCCTTCCTTTGCTTTAAGCTTTCCTTGCATTGTCGTGCATCGCCTAGCCTTGCGTTTTCGTGCATTAGCCTTGCCTAGCCTCACCGTGCCTTTCCTTGCGTTACCCTTTCCTTGCCTTGCCGTGCAATGCCTAGCGTGCGTTGTCGTGCCTTAGCCTTGATTCCCCTTGCCGTGGCGTGCCTTTTGTTACACTTGCCTTGCCTGGCTTTGCCTTGCCTTCCTTTCCTTCCGTTACTCTTTCCTTGCCTTGCCGTGCATTGCCTAGCCTTGCATTGTCGTGCCTTATCCTTGCCTCACCTGACCGTGCCTTCCCCTGCGTTACCATTTCCTTGCCTTGCCGTGCATTGCCTAGCCCTGCGTTGCCGTGCCTTAGCCTTCTTACCCCTTGCCGTGCCGTTCCTTCCGTTACCCTTGCCTTCCCTTGCTTTCCCTTGCCTTCCTTGCGTTCCGTTACTCTTTGCTTGCTTTCCGTGAATTGCCTAGCCTTGCGTTGTCATGCCTTAGCCTTGCCTCGCCTGACCGTGCTTTCCCATGCGTTACCCTTTCCTTGCCTTGCCGTGTATTGCCTAGCGTGCGTTGTCGTGCCTTAGCCTTGTTTCCCCTTGCCGTGCCGTTCCTTCCGTTACACTTGCCTTTCCTTGCTTTCCCTTGCCTTCCTTACCTTCCGATACTCTTTGCTTGCCTTCCGTGCATTGCCTAGCCTTGCGTTGTCGTGCCTTAGCCTTGCCTCGCCTGACCGTGCTTTCCCATGCGTTACCCTTTCCTTGCCTTGCCGTTCATTGCCTAGCGTTCGGTGTCGTGCCTTAGACTTGTTCCCCCTTGCCGTGCCGTTCCTTCCGTTACCCTTGCCTTTCCTTGCTTTTCCTTGCCTTCCTTACCTTCCGTTACTCTTTGCTTGCCTTCCCTGAATTGCCTAGCCTTGCGTTGTCGTGCCTTTGCCTTGCCTCGCCTGACCGTGCTTTCCCATGCGTTACACTTTCCTTGCCTTGCCGTGCATTGCCTAGCGTGCGTTGTGGTGCCTTAGCCTTGTTTCCCCTCGCCGTGCCGTTCCTTTCGTTACCATTACCTTTCCTTGCTTTTCCTTGCCTTCCTTACCTTCCGTTACTCTTTGCTTGCCTTCCGTGCATTGCCTAGCCTTGCGTTGTCGTGCCTTAGCCTTATCTCGCCTGACCGTGCCTTCCTTTGCTTTAAGCTTTCCTTGCATTGTCGTGCATTGCCTAGCCTTGCGTTGTCGTGCATTAACCTTGCCTAGCCTCACCGTGCCTTGCCTTGCGTTACACTTTCCTTCCCTTGCCGTGCAATGCCTAGCGTGCGTTGTCGTGCCTTAGCCTTGATTCCCCTTGCCGTGGCGTGCCTTTTGTTACACTTGCCTTGATTGGCTTTGCCTTGCCTTCCTTTCCTTCCGTTACTCTTTCCTTGCCTTGCCGTGCATTGCCTAGCCTTGCATTGTCGTGCCTTATCCTTACCTCACCTGACCGTGACTTCCCCTGCGTTACCCTTTCCTTGCCTTGCCGTGCATTGCCTAGCCCTGCGTTGTCGTGCCTTAGCCTTCTTACCCCTTGCCGTGCCGTTCCTTCCGTTACCCTTGCATTCCCTTGCTTTCCCTTGCCTTCCTTGCGTTCCGTTACTCTTTGCTTGCTTTCCGTGCATTGCCTAGCCTTGCGTTGTCATGCCTTAGCCTTGCATCGCCTGACCGTGCTTTCCCATGCGTTACCCTTTCCTTGCCTTGCCGTGCATTGCCTAGCGTGCGTTGTCGTGCCTTAGCCTTGTTTCCCCTTGCCGTGCCGTTCCTTCCGTTACACTTGCCTTTCCTTGCTTTCCCTTGCCTTCCTTACCTTCCGTTACTCTTTGCTTGCCTTCCGTGCATTGCCTAGCCTTGCGTTGTCGTGCCTTAGCGTTGCCTCGCCTGACCGTGCTTTCAAATGCGTTACCCTTTCCTTGCCTTGCCGTTCATTGCCTAGCGTTCGGTGTCGTGCCTTAGCCTTGTTTCCCCTTGCCGTGCCGTTCCTTCCGTTACCCTGGTCTTTCCTTCCTTTTCCTTGCCTTGCTTACCTTCCGTTACTCTTTGCTTGCCTTCCCTGAATTTCCTAGCCTTGCGTTGTCGTGCCTTAGCCTTATCTCGCCTGACCTTGCCTTCCTTTGCTTTAAGCTTTCCTTGCATTGTCGTGCATCGCCTAGCCTTGCGTTTTCGTGCATTAGCCTTGCCTAGCCTCACCGTGCCTTTCCTTGCGTTACCCTTTCCTTGCCTTGCCGTGCAATGCCTAGCGTGCGTTGTCGTGCCTTAGCCTTGTTTCCCCTTGCCGTGCCGTTCCTTCCGTTACACTTGCCTTGCCTGGCTTTGCCTTGCCTTCCTTTCCTTCCGTTACTCTTTCCTTGCCTTGCCGTGCATTGCCTAGCCTTGCATTGTCGTGCCTTATCCTTGCCTCACCTGACCGTGCCTTCCCCTGCGTTACCATTTCCTTGCCTTGCCGTGCATTGCCTAGCCCTGCGTTGCCGTGCCTTAGCCTTCTTACCCCTTGCCGTGCCGTTCCTTCCGTTACCCTTGCCTTCCCTTGCTTTCCCTTGCCTTCCTTGCGTTCCGTTACTCTTTGCTTGCTTTCCGTGCATTGCCTAGCCTTGCGTTGTCATGCCTTAGCCTTGCCTCGCCTGACCGTGCTTTCCCATGCGTTACCCTTTCCTTGCCTTGCCGTGTATTGCCTAGCGTGCGTTGTCGTGCCTTAGCCTTGTTTCCCCTTGCCGTGCCGTTCCTTCCGTTACACTTGCCTTTCCTTGCTTTCCCTTGCCTTCCTTACCTTCCGATACTCTTTGCTCGCCTTCCGTGCATTGCCTAGCCTTGCGTTGTCGTGCCTTAGCCTTGCCTCGCCTGACCGTGCTTTCCCATGCGTTACCCTTTCCTTGCCTTGCCGTTCATTGCCTAGCGTTCGGTGTCGTGCCTTAGACTTGTTCCCCCTTGCCGTGCCGTTCCTTCCGTTACCCTTGCCTTTCCTTGCTTTTCCTTGCCTTCCTTACCTTCCGTTACTCTTTGCTTGCCTTCCCTGAATTGCCTAGCCTTGCGTTGTCGTGCCTTTGCCTTGCCTCGCCTGACCGTGCTTTCCCATGCGTTACACTTTCCTTGCCTTGCCGTGCATTGCCTAGCGTGCGTTGTGGTGCCTTAGCCTTGTTTCCCCTCGCCGTGCCGTTCCTTTCGTTACCATTACCTTTCCTTGCTTTTCCTTGCCTTCCTTACCTTCCGTTACTCTTTGCTTGCCTTCCGTGCATTGCCTAGCCTTGCGTTGTCGTGCCTTAGCCTTATCTCGCCTGACCGTGCCTTCCTTTGCTTTAAGCTTTCCTTGCATTGTCGTGCATTGCCTAGCCTTGCGTTGTCGTGCATTAACCTTGCCTAGCCTCACCGTGCCTTGCCTTGCGTTACACTTTCCTTGCCTTGCCGTGCATTGCCTAGCGTGCGTTGTCGTGCCTTAGCCTTGATTCCCCTTGCCGTGGCGTGCCTTTTGTTACACTTGCCTTGCTTGGCTTTGCCTTGCCTTCCTTTCCTTCCGTTACTCTTTCCTTGCCTTGCCGTGCATTGCCTAGCCTTGCATTGTCGTGCCTTATCCTTACCTCACCTGACCGTGCCTTCCCCTGCGTTACCCTTTCCTTGCCTTGCCGTGCATTGCCTAGCCCTGCGTTGTCGTGCCTTAGCCTTCTTACCCCTTGCCGTGCCGTTCCTTCCGTTACCCTTGCATTCCCTTGCTTTCCCTTGCCTTCCTTGCGTTCCGTTACTCTTTGCTTGCTTTCCGTGCATTGCCTAGCCTTGCGTTGTCATGCCTTAGCCTTGCCTCGCCTGACCGTGCTTTCCCATGCGTTACCCTTTCCTTGCCTTGCCGTGCATTGCCTAGCGTGCGTTGTCGTGCCTTAGCCTTGTTTCCCCTTGCCGTGCCGTTCCTTCCGTTACCATTGCCTTTCCTTGCTTTCCCTTGCCTTCCTTACCTTCCGTTACTCTTTGCTTGCCTTCCGTGCATTGCCTAGCCTTGCGTTGTCGTGCCTTAGCCTTATCTCGCCTGACCGTGCCTTCCTTTGCTTTAAGCTTTCCTTGCATTGTCGTGCATTGCCTAGCCTTGCGTTGTCGTGCATTAACCTTGCCTAGACTCACCCTGCCTTGCCTTGCGTTACCCTTTCCTTCCCTTGCCGTGCATTTCCTAGCCGTGTGTTGTCGTGCCTTAGCCTTGTTACCCCTTGCCGTGCCGTTCCTTCCGTTACCCTTGCCTTCCCTTGCTTTCCCTTTCCTTCCTTACATTCCGTTACTCCTTGCTTGCTTTCCGTGCATTGCCTAGCCTTGCGTTGGCTTTCCTTAGCCTTGCCTCGCCTGACCGTGCTTTCCCATGCGTTACCCTTTCCTTGCCTTGCCGTGCATTGTCTAGCGTGCGTTGTCGTGCCTTAGCCTTGTTTCCCCTTGCCGTGCCGTTCCTTCCGTTACCATTGCCTTTCCTTGCTTTCCCTTGCCTTCCTTACCTTCCGTTACTCTTTGCTTGCCTTCCCTGCATTGCCTAGCCTTGCGTTGTCGTGCCTTAGCCTTATCTCGCCTGACCGTGCCTTCCTTTGCTTTAAGCTTTCCTTGCATTGTCGTGCATTGCCTAGCCTTGCGTTGTCGTGCATTAGCCTTGCCTAGCCTCACCTTGCCTTGCCTTGCGTTACCCTTTCCTAGCCTTGCCGTGCATTGCCCAGCCTGCGTTGCCGTGCCTTAGCCTTGTTTCCCCTTGCCGTGCAGTTCCTTCCGTTACCCTTGCCTTTCCTTTCTTTTCCTTGCCTTCCTTGCGTTCCGTTACTCTTTGCTTGCTTTCCGTGCATTGCCTAGCCTTGCGTTGTCATGCCTTAGCCTTGCATCGCCTGACCGTGCTTTCCCATGCGTTACACTTTCCTTGCCTTGCCGTGCATTGCCTAGCCGTGCGTTTTCGTGCCTTAGCCTTGTTTCCCCTTGCCGTGCAGTTCCTTCCGTTACCCTTGCCTTTCCTTTCTTTCCCTTGCCTTCCTTGCGTTCCGTTACTCTTTGCTTGCTTTCCGTGCATTGCCTAGCCTTGCGTTGTCATGCCTTAGCCTTGCTTCGCCTGACCGTGCTTTCCCATGCGTTACCCTTTCCTTGCCTTGCCGTGCATTGCCTAGCCGTGCGTTGTCGTGCCTTAGCCTTGTTTCCCCTTGCCGTGCCGTTCCTTCCGTTACACTTGCCTTTCCTTCCTTTCCCTTGCCTTCCTTACCTTCCGTTACTCTTTGCTTGCCTTCCGTGCATTGCCTAGCCTTGCGTTGTCGTGCCTTAGCGTTGCCTCGCCTGACCGTGCTTTCAAATGCGTTACCCTTTCCTTGCCTTGCCGTTCATTGCCTAGCCGTGCGTTGTCGTGCCTTAGCCTTGTTTCCCCTTGCCGTGCCGTTCCTTCCGTTACACTTGCCTTTCCTTGCTTTCCCTTGCCTTCCTTACCTTCCGTTACTCTTTGCTTGCCTTCCGTGCATTGCCTAGCCTTGCGTTGTCGTGCCTTAGCGTTGCCTCGCCTGACCGTGCTTTCAAATGCGTTACCCTTTCCTTGCCTTGCCGTTCATTGCCTAGCCGTGCGTTGTCGTGCCTTAGCCTTGTTTCCCCTTGCCGTGCCGTTCCTTCCGTTACCCTGGTCTTTCCTTCCTTTTCCTTGCCTTGCTTACCTTCCGTTACTCTTTGCTTGCCTTGCCCTGCATTGCCTAGCCTTGCGTTGTCGTGCCTTAGCCTTAACTCGACTGACCGTGCCTTCCTTTGCTTTAAGCTTTCCTTGCATTGTCGTGCATTGCCTAGCCTTGCGTTGTCGTGCATTAGCCTTGCCTAGCCTCACCGTGCCTTGCCTTGCGTTACCCTTTCCTTGCCTTGCCGTGCATTGCCTAGCGTGCGTTGTCGTGCCTTAGCCTTGATTCCCCTTGCCGTGGCGTGCCTTTTGTTACACTTGCCTTGCCTGGCTTTGCCTTGCCTTCCTTTCCTTCCGTTACTCTTTCCTTGCCTTGCCGTGCATTGCCTAGCCTTGCATTGTCGTGCCTTATCCTTGCCTCACCTGACCGTGCCTTCCCCTGCGTTACCATTTCCTTGCCTTGCCGTGCATTGCCTAGCCCTGCGTTGCCGTGCCTTAGCCTTCTTACCCCTTGCCGTGCCGTTCCTTCCGTTACCCTTGCCTTCCCTTGCTTTCCCTTGCCTTCCTTGCGTTCCGTTACTCTTTGCTTGCTTTCCGTGAATTGCCTAGCCTTGCGTTGTCATGCCTTAGCCTTGCCTCGCCTGACCGTGCTTTCCCATGCGTTACCCTTTCCTTGCCTTGCCGTGTATTGCCTAGCGTGCGTTGTCGTGCCTTAGCCTTGTTTCCCCTTGCCGTGCCGTTCCTTCCGTTACACTTGCCTTTCCTTGCTTTCCCTTGCCTTCCTTACCTTCCGATACTCTTTGCTCGCCTTCCGTGCATTGCCTAGCCTTGCGTTGTCGTGCCTTAGCCTTGCCTCGCCTGACCGTGCTTTCCCATGCGTTACCCTTTCCTTGCCTTGCCGTTCATTGCCTAGCGTTCGGTGTCGTGCCTTAGACTTGTTCCCCCTTGCCGTGCCGTTCCTTCCGTTACCCTTGCCTTTCCTTGCTTTTCCTTGCCTTCCTTACCTTCCGTTACTCTTTGCTTGCCTTCCCTGAATTGCCTAGCCTTGCGTTGTCGTGCCTTTGCCTTGCCTCGCCTGACCGTGCTTTCCCATGCGTTACCCTTTCCTTGCCTTGCCGTGCATTGCCTAGCGTGCGTTGTGGTGCCTTAGCCTTGTTTCCCCTCGCCGTGCCGTTCCTTTCGTTACCATTACCTTTCCTTGCTTTTCCTTGCCTTCCTTACCTTCCGTTACTCTTTGCTTGCCTTCCGTGCATTGCCTAGCCTTGCGTTGTCGTGCCTTAGCCTTATCTCGCCTGACCGTGCCTTCCTTTGCTTTAAGCTTTCCTTGCATTGTCGTGCATTGCCTAGCCTTGCGTTGTCGTGCATTAACCTTGCCTAGCCTCACCGTGCCTTGCCTTGCGTTACACTTTCCTTCCCTTGCCGTGCAATGCCTAGCGTGCGTTGTCGTGCCTTAGCCTTGATTCCCCTTGCCGTGGCGTGCCTTTTGTTACACTTGCCTTGATTGGCTTTGCCTTGCCTTCCTTTCCTTCCGTTACTCTTTCCTTGCCTTGCCGTGCATTGCCTAGCCTTGCATTGTCGTGCCTTATCCTTACCTCACCTGACCGTGACTTCCCCTGCGTTACCCTTTCCTTGCCTTGCCGTGCATTGCCTAGCCCTGCGTTGTCGTGCCTTAGCCTTCTTACCCCTTGCCGTGCCGTTCCTTCCGTTACCCTTGCATTCCCTTGCTTTCCCTTGCCTTCCTTGCGTTCCGTTACTCTTTGCTTGCTTTCCGTGCATTGCCTAGCCTTGCGTTGTCATGCCTTAGCCTTGCCTCGCCTGACCGTGCTTTCCCATGCGTTACCCTTTCCTTGCCTTGCCGTGCATTGCCTAGCGTGCGTTGTCGTGCCTTAGCCTTGTTTCCCCTTGCCGTGCCGTTCCTTCCGTTACCATTGCCTTTCCTTGCTTTCCCTTGCCTTCCTTACCTTCCGTTACTCTTTGCTTGCCTTCCGTGCATTGCCTAGCCTTGCGTTGTCGTGCCTTAGCCTTATCTCGCCTGACCGTGCCTTCCTTTGCTTTAAGCTTTCCTTGCATTGTCGTGCATTGCCTAGCCTTGCGTTGTCGTGCATTAACCTTGCCTAGACTCACCCTGCCTTGCCTTGCGTTACCCTTTCCTTCCCTTGCCGTGCATTTCCTAGCCGTGTGTTGTCGTGCCTTAGCCTTGTTACCCCTTGCCGTGCCGTTCCTTCCGTTACCCATGCCTTCCCTTGCTTTCCCTTTCCTTCCTTGCATTCCGTTACTCCTTGCTTGCTTTCCGTGCATTGCCTAGCCTTGCGTTGGCTTTCCTTAGCCTTGCCTCGCCTGACCGTGCTTTCCCATGCGTTACCCTTTCCTTGCCTTGCCGTGCATTGCCTAGCGTGCGTTGTCGTGCCTTAGCCTTGTTTCCCCTTGCCGTGCCGTTCCTTCAGGTACACTTGCCTTTCTTTGCTTTCCCTTGCCTTCCTTACCTTCCGGTACTCTTTGCTTGCCTTCCCTGCATTGCCTAGCCTTGCGTTGTCGTGCCTTTGCCTTATCTCGCCTGACCGTGCCTTCCTTTGCTTTAAGCTTTCCTTGCATTGTCGTGCATTGCCTAGCCTTGCGTTGTCGTGCATTAGCCTTGCCTAGCCTCACCTTGCCTTGCCTTGCGTTACCCTTTCCTAGCCTTGCCGTGCATTGCCCAGCCTGCGTTGCCGTGCCTTAGCCTTGTTTCCCCTTGCCGTGCAGTTCCTTCCGTTACCCTTGCCTTTCCTTTCTTTTCCTTGCCTTCCTTGCGTTCCGTTACTCTTTGCTTGCTTTCCGTGCATTGCCTAGCCTTGCGTTGTCATGCCTTAGCCTTGCATCGCCTGACCGTGCTTTCCCATGCGTTACACTTTCCTTGCCTTGCCGTGCATTGCCTAGCCGTGCGTTTTCGTGCCTTAGCCTTGTTTCCCCTTGCCGTGCAGTTCCTTCCGTTACCCTTGCCTTTCCTTTCTTTTCCTTGCCTTCCTTGCGTTCCGTTACTCTTTGCTTGCTTTCCGTGCATTGCCTAGCCTTGCGTTGTCATGCCTTAGCCTTGCCTCGCCTGACCGTGCTTTCCCATGCGTTACACTTTCCTTGCCTTGCCGTGCATTGCCTAGCCGTGCGTTGTCGTGCCTTAGCCTTCTTTCCCCTTGCCGTGCCGTTCCTTCCGTTACACTTGCCTTTCCTTCCTTTCCCTTGCCTTCCTTACCTTCCGTTACTCTTTGCTTGCCTTCCATGCATTGCCTAGCCTTGCGTTGTCGTGCCTTAGCGTTGCCTCGCCTGACCGTGCTTTCAAATGCGTTACCCTTTCCTTGCCTTGCCGTTCATTGCCTAGCGTTCGGTGTCGTGCCTTAGACTTGTTTCCCCTTGCCGTGCCGTTCCTTCCGTTACCCTGGTCTTTCCTTCCTTTTCCTTGCCTTGCTTACCTTCCATTACTCTTTGCTTTCCTTCCCTGAATTTCCTTGCCTTGCGTTGTCGTGCCTTAGCCTTATCTCGCCTGACCTTGCCTTCCTTTGCTTTAAGCTTTCCTTGCATTGTCGTGCATCGCCTAGCCTTGCGTTTTCGTGCATTAGCCTTGCCTAGCCTCACCGTGCCTTTCATTGCGTTACCCTTTCCTTGCCTTGCCGTGCATTGCCTATCCGTGCGTTGTCGTGCCTTAGCCTTGATTCCCCTTGCCGTGGCGTGCCTTTTGTTACACTTGCCTTGCCTGGCTTTGCCTTGCCTTCCTTTCCTTCCGTTACTCTTTCCTTGCCTTGCCGTGCATTGCCTAGCCTTGCATTGTCGTGCCTTTTCCTTGCCTCACCTGACCGTGCCTTCCCCTGCGTTACCATTTCCTTGCCTTGCCGTGCATTGCCTAGCCCTGCATTGTCGTGCCTTAGCCTTCTTACCCCTTGCCGTGCCGTTCCTTCCGTTACCCTTGCCTTCCCTTGCTTTCCCTTGCCTTCCTTGCGTTCCGTTACTCTTTGCTTGCTTTCCGTGCATTGCCTAGCCTTGCGTTGTCATGCCTTAGCCTTGACTCGCCTGACCGTGCTTTCCCATGCGTTACCCTTTCCTTGCCTTGCCGTGCATTGCCTAGCGTGCGTTGTCGTGCCTTAGCCTTGTTTCCCCTTGCCGTGCCGTTCCTTCCGTTACACTTGCCTTTCCTTGCTTTCCCTTGCCTTCCTTACCTTCCGATACTCTTTGCTTGCCTTCCCTGCATTGCCTAGCCTTGCGTTGTCGTGCCTTAGCCTTGCCTCGCCTGACCGTGCCTTCCCATGCGTTACCCTTTCCTTGCCTTGCCGTTCATTGCCTAGCGTTCGGTGTCGTGCCTTAGACTTGTTCCCCCTTGCCGTGCCGTTCCTTACGTTACCCTTGCCTTTCCTTGCTTTTCCTTGCCTTCCTTACCTTCCCTTACTCTTTGCTTGCTTTCCCTGAATTGCCTAGCCTTGCGTTGTCGTGCCTTTGCCTTGCCTCGCCTGACCGTGCTTTCCCATGCGTTACCCTTTCCTTGCCTTGCCGTGCATTGCCTAGCGTGCGTTGTGGTGCCTTAGCCTTGTTTCCCCTCGCCGTGCCGTTCCTTTCGTTACCATTGCCTTTCCTTGCTTTTCCTTGCCTTCCTTACCTTCCGTTACTCTTTGCTTGCCTTCCGTGCATTGCCTAGCCTTGCGTTGTCGTGCCTTAGCCTTATCTCGCCTGACCGTGCCTTCCTTTGCTTTAAGCTTTCCTTGCATTGTCGTGCATTGCCTAGCCTTGCGTTGTCGTGCATTAACCTTGCCTAGCCTCACCGTGCCTTGCCTTGCGTTACACTTTCCTTGCCTTGCCGTGCATTGCCTAGCGTGCGTTGTCGTGCCTTAGCCTTGTTTCCCCTTGCCGTGCCGTTCCTTCCGTTACACTTGCCTTTCTTTGCTTTCCCTTGCCTTCCTTACCTTCCGTTACTCTTTGCTTGCCTTCCGTGCATTGCCTAGCCTTGCGTTGTCGTGCCTTAGCCTTATCTCGCCTGACCGTGCCTTCCTTTGCTTTAAGCTTTCCTTGCATTGTCGTGCATTGCCTAGCCTTGCGTTGTCGTGCATTAGCCTTGCCTAGCCTCACCGTGCCTTGCCTTGCGTTACCCTTTCCTTGCCTTGCCGTGCATTGCCTAGCCGTGCGTTGTCGTGCCTTAGCCTTGATTCCCCTTGCCGTGGCGTGCCTTTTGTTACACTTGCCTTGCTTGGCTTTGCCTTGCCTTCCTTACCTTCCGTTACTCTTTGCTTGCCTTCCGTGCATTGCCTAGCCTTGCGTTGTCATGCCTTAGCCTTGCTTCGCCTGACCGTGCTTTCCCATGCGTTACACTTTCCTTGCCTTGCCGTGCATTGCCTAGCCGTGCGTTGTCGTGCCTTAGCCTTGTTTCCCCTTGCCGTGCCGTTCCTTCCGTTACACTTGCCTTTCCTTCCTTTCCCTTGCCTTCCTTACCTTCCGTTACTCTTTGCTTGCCTTCCGTGCATTGCCTAGCCTTGCGTTGTCGTGCCTTAGCGTTGCCTCGCCTGACCGTGCTTTCAAATGCGTTACCCTTTCCTTGCCTTGCCGTTCATTGCCTAGCGTTCGGTGTCGTGCCTTAGACTTGTTTCCCCTTGCCGTGCCGTTCCTTCCGTTACCCTGGTCTTTCCTTCCTTTTCCTTGCCTTGCTTACCTTCCATTACTCTTTGCTTGCCTTCCCTGAATTTCCTTGCCTTGCGTTGTCGTGCCTTAGCCTTATCTCGCCTGACCTTGCCTTCCTTTGCTTTAAGCTTTCCTTGCATTGTCGTGCATCGCCTAGCCTTGCGTTTTCGTGCATTAGCCTTGCCTAGCCTCACCGTGCCTTTCCTTGCGTTACCCTTTCCTTGCCTTGCCGTGCATTGCCTAGCCGTGCGTTGTCGTGCCTTAGCCTTGATTCCCCTTGCCGTGGCGTGCCTTTTGTTACACTTGCCTTGCCTGGCTTTGCCTTGCCTTCCTTTCCTTCCGTTACTCTTTCCTTGCCTTGCCGTGCATTGCCTAGCCTTGCATTGTCGTGCCTTATCCTTGCCTCACCTGACCGTGCCTTCCCCTGCGTTACCATTTCCTTGCCTTGCCGTGCATTGCCTAGCCCTGCATTGTCGTGCCTTAGCCTTCTTACCCCTTGCCGTGCCGTTCCTTCCGTTACCCTTGCCTTCCCTTGCTTTCCCTTGCCTTCCTTGCGTTCCGTTACTCTTTGCTTGCTTTCCGTGCATTGCCTAGCCTTGCGTTGTCATGCCTTAGCCTTGCCTCGCCTGACCGTGCTTTCCCATGCGTTACCCTTTCCTTGCCTTGCCGTGCATTGCCTAGCGTGCGTTGTCGTGCCTTAGCCTTGTTTCCCCTTGCCGTGCCGTTCCTTCCGTTACACTTGCCTTTCCTTGCTTTCCCTTGCCTTCCTTACCTTCCGATACTCTTTGCTTGCCTTCCGTGCATTGCCTAGCCTTGCGTTGTCGTGCCTTAGCCTTGCCTCGCCTGACCGTGCTTTCCCATGCGTTACCCTTTCCTTGCCTTGCCGTTCATTGCCTAGCGTTCGGTGTCGTGCCTTAGACTTGTTCCCCCTTGCCGTGCCGTTCCTTCCGTTACCCTTGCCTTTCCTTGCTTTTCCTTGCCTTCCTTACCTTCCCTTACTCTTTGCTTGCTTTCCCTGAATTGCCTAGCCTTGCGTTGTCGTGCCTTTGCCTTGCCTCGCCTGACCGTGCTTTCCCATGCGTTACCCTTTCCTTGCCTTGCCGTGCATTGCCTAGCGTGCGTTGTGGTGCCTTAGCCTTGTTTCCCCTCGCCGTGCCGTTCCTTTCGTTACCATTGCCTTTCCTTGCTTTTCCTTGCCTTCCTTACCTTCCGTTACTCTTTGCTTGCCTTCCGTGCATTGCCTAGCCTTGCGTTGTCGTGCCTTAGCCTTATCTCGCCTGACCGTGCCTTCCTTTGCTTTAAGCTTTCCTTGCATTGTCGTGCATTGCCTAGCCTTGCGTTGTCGTGCATTAACCTTGCCTAGCCTCACCGTGCCTTGCCTTGCGTTACACTTTCCTTGCCTTGCCGTGCATTGCCTAGCGTGCGTTGTCGTGCCTTAGCCTTGTTTCCCCTTGCCGTGCCGTTCCTTCCGTTACACTTGCCTTTCTTTGCTTTCCCTTGCCTTCCTTACCTTCCGTTACTCTTTGCTTGCCTTCCGTGCATTGCCTAGCCTTGCGTTGTCGTGCCTTAGCCTTATCTCGCCTGACCGTGCCTTCCTTTGCTTTAAGCTTTCCTTGCATTGTCGTGCATTGTTGCGTGCCTTTTGTTACACTTGCCTTGCCTGGCTTTGCCTTGCCTTCCGTTCCGTTCCGTTACTCTTTCCTTGCCTTGCCGTGCATTCCCTAGCCCTGCGTTGTCGTGCCTTAGCCTTGTTACCCCTTGCGGTGCCGTTCCTTCCGTTACCCTTGCCTTCCCTTGCTTTCCCTTACCTTCCTTGCGTTCCGTTACTCTTTGCTTGCTTTCCGTGCATTGCCTAGCCTTGCGTTGTCATGCCTTAGGCTTGCCTCGGCTGACCGTGCTTTCCCATGCGTTACCCTTTCCTTGCCTTGCCGTGCATTGCCTAGCGTGCGTTGTCGTGCCTTAGCCTTGTTTCCCCTTGCCGTGCCGTTCCTTCCGTTACACTTGCCTTTCCTTGCTTTCCCTTGCCTTCCTTACCTTCCGTTACTCTTTGCTTGCCTTCCGTGCATTGCCTAGCCTTGCGTTGTCGTGCCTTAGCCTTATCTCGCCTGACCGTGCCTTCCTTTGCTTTAAGCTTTCCTTGCATTGTCGTGCATTGCCTAGCCTTGCGTTGTCGTGCATTAGCCTTGCCTAGCCTCACCGTGCCTTGCCTTGCGTTACCCTTTCCTTGCCTTGCCGTGCATTGCCTAGCCGTGCGTTGTCGTGACTTAGCCTTGATTCCCCTTGCCGTGGCGTGCCTTTTGTTACACTTGCCTTGCCTGGCTTTGCCTTGCCTTCCTTTCCTTCCGTTACTCTTTCGTTGCCTTGCCGTGCATTGCCTAGCCTTGCATTGTCGTGCCTTATCCTTGCCTCACCTGACCGTGCCTTCCCCTGCGTTACCCTTTCCTTGCCTTGCCGTGCATTGCCTAGCCCTGCGTTGTCGTGCCTTAGCCTTGTTTCCCCTTGCCGTGCCGTTCCTTCCGTTACCCTTGCCTTCCCTTGCTTTCCCTTGCCTTCCTTACCTTCCGTTACTCTTTGCTTGCCTTCCGTGCATTGCCTAGCCTTGCGTTGCCGAGCCTTAGCCTTATCTCGCCTGACCGTGCCTTCCTTTGCTTTAAGCTTTCCTTGCATTGTCGTGCATTGCCCAGCCTGCGTTGCCGTGCCTTAGCCTTGTTTCCCCTTGCCGTGCAGTTCCTTCCGTTCCCCTTGCCTTTCCTTGCTTTTCCTTGCCTTGCTTAACTTCCGTTACTCTTTGATTCCCTTCCCTGCATTGCCTAGCCTTGCGTTGTCGTGCCTTAGCCTTATCTCGCCTGACCGTGCCTTCCTTTTCTTTAAGCTTTCCTTGCATTGTCGTGCATTGCCTAGCCTTGGGTTGTCGTGCATTAGCCTTGCCTAGCCTCACCGTGCCTTGCCTTGCGTTACCCTTTCCTTGCCTTGCCGTGCATTCCCTAGCCGTGCGTTGTCGTGCCTTAGCCTTGTTTCCCATTGCCGTGGCGTGCCTTTTGTTACAGTTGCCTTTCCTGGCTTTGACTTGCCTTCCTTTCCTTCCGTTACTCTTTCCTTACCTTGCCGTGCATTGCCTAGCCTTGCATTGTCGTGCCTTAGCCTTGCCTCGCCTGACCGTGCTTTCCCATGCGTTACCCTTTCCTTGCCTTGCCGTGCATTGCCTAGCCCTGCGTTGCCGTGCCTTAGCCTTGTTACCCCTTGCTGTGCCGTTCCTTCCGTTACCCTTGCCTTCCCTTGCTTTCCCTTGCCTTCCTTGCGTTCCGTTACTCTTTGCTTGCTTTCCGTTCATTGCCTAGCCTTGCGTTGTCATGCCTTAGCCTTGCATCGCCTGACCGTGCTTTCCCATGCGTTACCCTTTCCTTGCCTTTCCGTGCATTGCCTAGCCGTGCGTTGTCGTGCCTTAGCCTTGTTACCCTTTGCTGTGCCGTTCCTTCCGTTACCCTTGCCTTCCCTTGCTTTCCCTTGCCTTACTTGCGTTCCGTTACTCTTTGCTTGCTTTCCGTTCATTGCCTAGCCTTGCGTTGTCATGCCTTAGCCTTGCATCGCCTGACCGTGCTTTCCCATGCGTTACCCTTTCCTTGCCTTTCCGTGCATTGCCTAGCCGTGCGTTGTCGTGCCTTAGCCTTGTTTCCCCTTGCCGTGCCGTTCCTTCCGTTACACTTGCCTTTCCTTGCTTTCCCTTGCCTTCCTTACCTTCCGTTACTCTTTGCTTGCCTTCCGTGCATTGCCTAGCCTTGCGTTGTCGTGCCTTAGCCTTATCTCGCCTGACCGTACCTTCCTTTGCTTTAAGCTTTCCTTGCATTGTCGTGCATTGCCTAGCCTTGCGTTGTCGTGCATTAACCTTGCCTAGCCTCACCGTGCCTTGCCTTGCGTTACCCTTTCCTTGCCTTACCGTGCATTTCCTAGCCGTGTGTTGTCGTGCCTTAGGCTTGTTACCCCTTGCCGTGCCGTTCCTTCCGTTACCCTTGCCTTCCCTTGCTTTCCCTTTCCTTCCTTGCATTCCGTTACTCCTTGCTTGCTTACCGTGCATTGCCTAGACTTGCGTTGGCTTTCCTTAGCCTTGCCTCGCCTGACCGTGCTTTCCCATGCGTTACCCTTTCCTTGCCTTGCCGTGCATTGCCTAGCGTGCGTTGTCGTGCCTTAGCCTTGTTTCCCCTTGCCGTGCCGTTCCTTCCGTTACACTTGCCTTTCTTTGCTTTCCCTTGCCTTCCTTACCTTCCGTTACTCTTTGCTTGCCTTCCGTGCATTGCCAAGCCTTGCGTTGTCGTGCCTTAGCCTTGCCTCCCCTGACCGTTCTTTCCCATGCGTTACCCTTTCCTTCCCTTGCCGTGCATTGCCTAGCGTGCGTTGTCGTGCCTTAGACTTGTTTCCCCTTGCCGTGCCGTTCCTTCCGTTACCATTGCCTTTCCTTGCTTTCCTTTGCCTTCCTTACCTTCCGTTACTCTTTGCTTGCCTTCCGTGCATTGCCTAGCCTTGGGTTGTCGTGCCTTAGCCTTGCCTCGCCTGACCGTGCTTTCCCATGCGTTACCCTTTCCTTGCCTTGCCGTGCATTGCCTAGCGTGCGTTGTCGTGCCTTAGCCTTGTTTCCACTTGCCGTGCCGTTCCTTCCGTTACCATTGCGTTTCCTTGCTTTCCCTTGCCTTCCTTGCGTTCCATTACTCTTTCCTTGCCTTGCCGTGCATTGCCTAGCCCTGCGTTGTCGTGCCTTAGCCTTGTTACCCCTTGCGGTGCCGTTCCTTCCGTTACCCTTGCCTTCCCTTGCTTTCCCTTGCCTTCCTTGCGTTCCGTTACTCTTTGCTTGCTTTCCGTTCATTGCCTAGCCTTGCGTTGTCATGCCTTAGCCTTGCATCGCCTGACCGTGCTTTCCCATGCGTTACCCTTTCCTTGCCTTTCCGTGCATTGCCTAGCCGTGCGTTGTCGTGCCTTAGCCTTGTTTCCCCTTGCCGTGCCGTTCCTTCCGTTACACTTGCCTTTCCTTGCTTTCCCTTGCCTTCCTTACCTTCCGGTACTCTTTGCTTGCCTTCCCTGCATTGCCTAGCCTTGCGTTGTCGTGCCTTTGCCTTATCTCGCCTGACCGTGCCTTCCTTTGCTTTAAGCTTTCCTTGCATTGTCGTGCATTGCCTAGCCTTGCGTTGTCGTGCATTAGCCTTGCCTAGCCTCACCTTGCCTTGCCTTGCGTTACCCTTTCCTAGCCTTGCCGTGCATTGCCCAGCCTGCGTTGCCGTGCCTTAGCCTTGTTTCCCCTTGCCGTGCAATTCCTTCCGTTACCCTTGCCTTTCCTTGCTTTTCCTTGCCTTCCTTGCGTTCCGTTACTCTTTGCTTGCTTTCCGTGCATTGCCTAGCCTTGCGTTGTCATGCCTTAGCCTTGCATCGCCTGACCGTGCTTTCCCATGCGTTACACTTTCCTTGCCTTGCCGTGCATTGCCTAGCCGTGCGTTTTCGTGCCTTAGCCTTGTTTCCCCTTGCCGTGCAGTTCCTTCCGTTACCCTTGCCTTTCCTTTCTTTTCCTTGCCTTCCTTGCGTTCCGTTACTCTTTGCTTGCTTTCCGTGCATTGCCTAGCCTTGCGTTGTCGTGCCTTTGCCTTGCCTCGCCTGACCGTGCTTTCCCATGCGTTACCATTTCCTTGCCTTGCCGTGCATTGCCTAGCGTGCGTTGTGGTGCCTTAGCCTTGTTTCCCCTCGCCGTGCCGTTCCTTTCGTTACCATTGCCTTTCCTTGCTTTTCCTTGCCTTCCTTACCTTCCGTTACTCTTTGCTTGCCTTCCGTGCATTGCCTAGCCTTGCGTTGTCGTGCCTTAGCCTTATCTCGCCTGACCGTGCCTTCCTTTGCTTTAAGCTTTCCTTGCATTGTCGTGCATTGCCTAGCCTTGCGTTGTCGTGCATTAACCTTGCCTAGCCTCACCGTGCCTTGCCTTGCGTTACACTTTCCTTGCCTTGCCGTGCATTGCCTAGCGTGCGTTGTCGTGCCTTAGCCTTGTTTCCCCTTGCCGTGCCGTTCCTTCCGTTACACTTGCCTTTCTTTGCTTTCCCTTGCCTTCCTTACCTTCCGTTACTCTTTGCTTGCCTTCCGTGCATTGCCTAGCCTTGCGTTGTCGTGCCTTAGCCTTATCTCGCCTTACCGTGCCTTCCTTTGCTTTAAGCTTTCCTTGCATTGTCGTGCATTGTTGCGTGCCTTTTGTTACACTTGCCTTGCCTGGCTTTGCCTTGCCTTCCGTTCCGTTCCGTTACTCTTTCCTTGCCTTGCCGTGCATTCCCTAGCCCTGCGTTGTCGTGCCTTAGCCTTGTTACCCCTTGCGGTGCCGTTCCTTCCGTTACCCTTGCCTTCCCTTGCTTTCCCTTACCTTCCTTGCGTTCCGTTACTCTTTGCTTGCTTTCCGTGCATTGCCTAGCCTTGCGTTGTCATGCCTTAGGCTTGCCTCGGCTGACCGTGCTTTCCCATGCGTTACCCTTTCCTTGCCTTGCCGTGCATTGCCTAGCGTGCGTTGTCGTGCCTTAGCCTTGTTTCCCCTTGCCGTGCCGTTCCTTCCGTTACACTTGCCTTTCCTTGCTTTCCCTTGCCTTCCTTACCTTCCGTTACTCTTTGCTTGCCTTCCGTGCATTGCCTAGCCTTGCGTTGTCGTGCCTTAGCCTTATCTCGCCTGACCGTGCCTTCCTTTGCTTTAAGCTTTCCTTGCATTGTCGTGCATTGCCTAGCCTTGCGTTGTCGTGCATTAGCCTTGCCTAGCCTCACCGTGCCTTGCCTTGCGTTACCCTTTCCTTGCCTTGCCGTGCATTGCCTAGCCGTGCGTTGTCGTGACTTAGCCTTGATTCCCCTTGCCGTGGCGTGCCTTTTGTTACACTTGCCTTGCCTGGCTTTGCCTTGCCTTCCTTTCCTTCCGTTACTCTTTCGTTGCCTTGCCGTGCATTGCCTAGCCTTGCATTGTCGTGCCTTATCCTTGCCTCACCTGACCGTGCCTTCCCCTGCGTTACCCTTTCCTTGCCTTGCCGTGCATTGCCTAGCCCTGCGTTGTCGTGCCTTAGCCTTGTTTCCCCTTGCCGTGCCGTTCCTTCCGTTACCCTTGCCTTCCCTTCCTTTCCCTTGCCTTCCTTACCTTCCGTTACTCTTTGCTTGCCTTCCGTGCATTGCCTAGCCTTGCGTTGTCGTGCCTTAGCCTTATCTCGCCTGACCGTGCCTTCCTTTGCTTTAAGCTTTCCTTGCATTGCCGTGCATTGCCCAGCCTGCGTTGCCGTGCCTTAGCCTTGTTTCCCCTTGCCGTGCAGTTCCTTCCGTTCCCCTTGCCTTTCCTTGCTTTTCCTTGCCTTGCTTAACTTCCGTTACTCTTTGATTCCCTTCCCTGCATTGCCTAGCCTTGCGTTGTCGTGCCTTAGCCTTATCTCGCCTGACCGTGCCTTCCTTTTCTTTAAGCTTTCCTTGCATTGTCGTGCATTGCCTAGCCTTGGGTTGTCGTGCATTAGCCTTGCCTAGCCTCACCGTGCCTTGCCTTGCGTTACCCTTTCCTTGCCTTGCCGTGCATTCCCTAGCCGTGCGTTGTCGTGCCTTAGCCTTGTTTCCCATTGCCGTGGCGTGCCTTTTGTTACAGTTGCCTTTCCTGGCTTTGACTTGCCTTCCTTTCCTTCCGTTACACTTTCCTTACCTTGCCGTGCATTGCCTAGACTTGCATTGTCGTGCCTTATCCTTGCCTCACCTGACCGTGCCTTCCCCTGCGTTACCCTTTCCTTGCCTTGCCGTGCATTGCCTAGCCCTGCGTTGCCGTGCCTTAGCCTTGTTACCCCTTGCTGTGCCGTTCCTTCCGTTACCCTTGCCTTCCCTTGCTTTCCCTTGCCTTCCTTGCGTTCCGTTACTCTTTGCTTGCTTTCCGTTCATTGCCTAGCCTTGCGTTGTCATGCCTTAGCCTTGCATCGCCTGACCGTGCTTTCCCATGCGTTACCCTTTCCTTGCCTTTCCGTGCATTGCCTAGCCGTGCGTTGTCGTGCCTTAGCCTTGTTACCCTTTGCTGTGCCGTTCCTTCCGTTACCCTTGCCTTCCCTTGCTTTCCCTTGCCTTACTTGCGTTCCGTTACTCTTTGCTTGCTTTCCGTTCATTGCCTAGCCTTGCGTTGTCATGCCTTAGCCTTGCATCGCCTGACCGTGCTTTCCCATGCGTTACCCTTTCCTTGCCTTTCCGTGCATTGCCTAGCCGTGCGTTGTCGTGCCTTAGCCTTGTTTCCCCTTGCCGTGCCGTTCCTTCCGTTACACTTGCCTTTCCTTGCTTTCCCTTGCCTTCCTTACCTTCCGTTACTCTTTGCTTGCCTTCCGTGCATTGCCTAGCCTTGCGTTGTCGTGCCTTAGCCTTATCTCGCCTGACCGTACCTTCCTTTGCTTTAAGCTTTCCTTGCATTGTCGTGCATTGCCTAGCCTTGCGTTGTCGTGCATTAACCTTGCCTAGACTTACCGTGCCTTGCCTTGCGTTACCCTTTCCTTGCCTTGCCGTGCATTTCCTAGCCGTGTGTTGTCGTGCCTTAGGCTTGTTACCCCTTGCCGTGCCGTTCCTTCCGTCACCCTTGCCTTCCCTTGCTTTCCCTTTCCTTCCTTGCATTCCGTTACTCCTTGCTTGCTTACCGTGCATTGCCTAGACTTGCGTTGGCTTTCCTTAGCCTTGCCTCGCCTGACCGTGCTTTCCCATGCGTTACCCTTTCCTTGCCTTGCCGTGCATTGCCTAGCGTGCGTTGTCGTGCCTTAGCCTTGTTTCCCCTTGCCGTGCCGTTCCTTCCGTTACACTTGCCTTTCTTTGCTTTCCCTTGCCTTCCTTACCTTCCGTTACTCTTTGCTTGCCTTCCGTGCATTGCCAAGCCTTGCGTTGTCGTGCCTTAGCCTTGCCTCCCCTGACCGTTCTTTCCCATGCGTTACCCTTTCCTTCCCTTGCCGTGCATTGCCTAGCGTGCGTTGTCGTGCCTTAGACTTGTTTCCCCTTGCCGTGCCGTTCCTTCCGTTACCATTGCCTTTCCTTGCTTTCCTTTGCCTTCCTTACCTTCCGTTACTCTTTGCTTGCCTTCCGTGCATTGCCTAGCCTTGGGTTGTCGTGCCTTAGCCTTGCCTCGCCTGACCGTGCTTTCCCATGCGTTACCCTTTCCTTGCCTTGCCGTGCATTGCCTAGCGTGCGTTGTCGTGCCTTAGCCTTGTTTCCACTTGCCGTGCCGTTCCTTCCGTTACCATTGCGTTTCCTTGCTTTCCCTTGCCTTCCTTGCGTTCCATTACTCTTTCCTTGCCTTGCCGTGCATTGCCTAGCCCTGCGTTGTCGTGCCTTAGCCTTGTTACCCCTTGCGGTGCCGTTCCTTCCGTTACCCTTGCCTTCCCTTGCTTTCCCTTGCCTTCCTTGCGTTCCGTTACTCTTTGCTTGCTTTCCGTTCATTGCCTAGCCTTGCGTTGTCATGCCTTAGCCTTGCATCGCCTGACCGTGCTTTCCCATGCGTTACCCTTTCCTTGCCTTTCCGTGCATTGCCTAGCCGTGCGTTGTCGTGCCTTAGCCTTGTTTCCCCTTGCCGTGCCGTTCCTTCCGTTACACTTGCCTTTCCTTCCTTTCCCTTGCCTTCCTTACCTTCCGGTACTCTTTGCTTGCCTTCCGTGCATTGCCTAGCCTTGCGTTGTCGTGCCTTTGCCTTATCTCGCCTGACCGTGCCTTCCTTTGCTTTAAGCTTTCCTTGCATTGTCGTGCATTGCCTAGCCTTGCGTTGTCGTGCATTAGCCTTGCCTAGCCTCACCTTGCCTTGCCTTGCGTTACCCTTTCCTAGCCTTGCCGTGCATTGCCCAGCCTGCGTTGCCGTGCCTTAGCCTTGTTTCCCCTTGCCGTGCAGTTCCTTCCGTTACCCTTGCCTTTCCTTTCTTTTCCTTGCCTTCCTTGCGTTCCGTTACTCTTTGCTTGCTTTCCGTGCATTGCCTAGACTTGCGTTGTCATGCCTTAGCCTTGCATCGCCTGACCGTGCTTTCCCATGCGTTACCCTTTCCTTGCCTTGCCGTGCATTGCCTAGCCTTGCGTTGCCGTGCCTTAGCCTTGTTTCCCCTTGCCGTGCAGTTCCTTCCGTTACCCTTGCCTTTCCTTTCTTTTCCTTGCCTTCCTTGCGTTCCGTTACTCTTTGCTTGCTTTCCGTGCATTGCCTAGCCTTGCGTTGTCGTGCCTTTGCCTTGCCTCGCCTGACCGTGCTTTCCCATGCGTTACCATTTCCTTGCCTTGCCGTGCATTGCCTAGCGTGCGTTGTGGTGCCTTAGCCTTGTTTCCCCTCGCCGTGCCGTTCCTTTCGTTACCATTGCCTTTCCTTGCTTTTCCTTGCCTTCCTTACCTTCCGTTACTCTTTGCTTGCCTTCCGTGCATTGCCTAGCCTTGCGTTGTCGTGCCTTAGCCTTATCTCGCCTGACCGTGCCTTCCTTTGCTTTAAGCTTTCCTTGCATTGTCGTGCATTGCCTAGCCTTGCGTTGTCGTGCATTAACCTTGCCTAGCCTCACCGTGCCTTGCCTTGCGTTACACTTTCCTTGCCTTGCCGTGCATTGCCTAGCGTGCGTTGTCGTGCCTTAGCCTTGTTTCCCCTTGCCGTGCCGTTCCTTCCGTTACACTTGCCTTTCTTTGCTTTCCCTTGCCTTCCTTACCTTCCGTTACTCTTTGCTTGCCTTCCGTGCATTGCCTAGCCTTGCGTTGTCGTGCCTTAGCCTTATCTCGCCTTACCGTGCCTTCCTTTGCTTTAAGCTTTCCTTGCATTGTCGTGCATTGTTGCGTGCCTTTTGTTACACTTGCCTTGCCTGGCTTTGCCTTGCCTTCCGTTCCGTTCCGTTACTCTTTCCTTGCCTTGCCGTGCATTCCCTAGCCCTGCGTTGTCGTGCCTTAGCCTTGTTACCCCTTGCGGTGCCGTTCCTTCCGTTACCCTTGCCTTCCCTTGCTTTCCCTTACCTTCCTTGCGTTCCGTTACTCTTTGCTTGCTTTCCGTGCATTGCCTAGCCTTGCGTTGTCATGCCTTAGGCTTGCCTCGGCTGACCGTGCTTTCCCATGCGTTACCCTTTCCTTGCCTTGCCGTGCATTGCCTAGCGTGCGTTGTCGTGCCTTAGCCTTGTTTCCCCTTGCCGTGCCGTTCCTTCCGTTACACTTGCCTTTCCTTGCTTTCCCTTGCCTTCCTTACCTTCCGTTACTCTTTGCTTGCCTTCCGTGCATTGCCTAGCCTTGCGTTGTCGTGCCTTAGCCTTATCTCGCCTGACCGTGCCTTCCTTTGCTTTAAGCTTTCCTTGCATTGTCGTGCATTGCCTAGCCTTGCGTTGTCGTGCATTAGCCTTGCCTAGCCTCACCGTGCCTTGCCTTGCGTTACCCTTTCCTTGCCTTGCCGTGCATTGCCTAGCCGTGCGTTGTCGTGACTTAGCCTTGATTCCCCTTGCCGTGGCGTGCCTTTTGTTACACTTGCCTTGCCTGGCTTTGCCTTGCCTTCCTTTCCTTCCGTTACTCTTTCGTTGCCTTGCCGTGCATTGCCTAGCCTTGCATTGTCGTGCCTTATCCTTGCCTCACCTGACCGTGCCTTCCCCTGCGTTACCCTTTCCTTGCCTTGCCGTGCATTGCCTAGCCCTGCGTTGTCGTGCCTTAGCCTTGTTTCCCCTTGCCGTGCCGTTCCTTCCGTTACCCTTGCCTTCCCTTGCTTTCCCTTGCCTTCCTTACCTTCCGTTACTCTTTGCTTGCCTTCCGTGCATTGCCTAGCCTTGCGTTGCCGAGCCTTAGCCTTATCTCGCCTGACCGTGCCTTCCTTTGCTTTAAGCTTTCCTTGCATTGTCGTGCATTGCCCAGCCTGCGTTGCCGTGCCTTAGCCTTGTTTCCCCTTGCCGTGCAGTTCCTTCCGTTCCCCTTGCCTTTCCTTGCTTTTCCTTGCCTTGCTTAACTTCCGTTACTCTTTGATTCCCTTCCCTGCATTGCCTAGCCTTGCGTTGTCGTGCCTTAGCCTTATCTCGCCTGACCGTGCCTTCCTTTTCTTTAAGCTTTCCTTGCATTGTCGTGCATTGCCTAGCCTTGGGTTGTCGTGCATTAGCCTTGCCTAGCCTCACCGTGCCTTGCCTTGCGTTACCCTTTCCTTGCCTTGCCGTGCATTCCCTAGCCGTGCGTTGTCGTGCCTTAGCCTTGTTTCCCATTGCCGTGGCGTGCCTTTTGTTACAGTTGCCTTTCCTGGCTTTGACTTGCCTTCCTTTCCTTCCGTTACACTTTCCTTACCTTGCCGTGCATTGCCTAGACTTGCATTGTCGTGCCTTATCCTTGCCTCACCTGACCGTGCCTTCCCCTGCGTTACCCTTTCCTTGCCTTGCCGTGCATTGCCTAGCCCTGCGTTGCCGTGCCTTAGCCTTGTTACCCCTTGCTGTGCCGTTCCTTCCGTTACCCTTGCCTTCCCTTGCTTTCCCTTGCCTTCCTTGCGTTCCGTTACTCTTTGCTTGCTTTCCGTTCATTGCCTAGCCTTGCGTTGTCATGCCTTAGCCTTGCATCGCCTGACCGTGCTTTCCCATGCGTTACCCTTTCCTTGCCTTTCCGTGCATTGCCTAGCCGTGCGTTGTCGTGCCTTAGCCTTGTTACCCTTTGCTGTGCCGTTCCTTCCGTTACCCTTGCCTTCCCTTGCTTTCCCTTGCCTTACTTGCGTTCCGTTACTCTTTGCTTGCTTTCCGTTCATTGCCTAGCCTTGCGTTGTCATGCCTTAGCCTTGCATCGCCTGACCGTGCTTTCCCATGCGTTACCCTTTCCTTGCCTTTCCGTGCATTGCCTAGCCGTGCGTTGTCGTGCCTTAGCCTTGTTTCCCCTTGCCGTGCCGTTCCTTCCGTTACACTTGCCTTTCCTTGCTTTCCCTTGCCTTCCTTACCTTCCGTTACTCTTTGCTTGCCTTCCGTGCATTGCCTAGCCTTGCGTTGTCGTGCCTTAGCCTTATCTCGCCTGACCGTACCTTCCTTTGCTTTAAGCTTTCCTTGCATTGTCGTGCATTGCCTAGCCTTGCGTTGTCGTGCATTAACCTTGCCTAGACTTACCGTGCCTTGCCTTGCGTTACCCTTTCCTTGCCTTGCCGTGCATTTCCTAGCCGTGTGTTGTCGTGCCTTAGGCTTGTTACCCCTTGCCGTGCCGTTCCTTCCGTCACCCTTGCCTTCCCTTGCTTTCCCTTTCCTTCCTTGCATTCCGTTACTCCTTGCTTGCTTACC
Source organism: Macrotis lagotis (assembly GCF_037893015.1). Taxonomy (NCBI): domain Eukaryota; kingdom Metazoa; phylum Chordata; class Mammalia; order Peramelemorphia; family Peramelidae; genus Macrotis; species Macrotis lagotis. The sequence goes on along the minus strand of NW_027422063.1, from coordinate 266,794 downwards.
GTGCATTGCCTAGACTTGCGTTGGCTTTCCTTAGCCTTGCCTCGCCTGACCGTGCTTTCCCATGCGTTACCCTTTCCTTGCCTTGCCGTGCATTGCCTAGCGTGCGTTGTCGTGCCTTAGCCTTGTTTCCCCTTGCCGTGCCGTTCCTTCCGTTACACTTGCCTTTCTTTGCTTTCCCTTGCCTTCCTTACCTTCCGTTACTCTTTGCTTGCCTTCCGTGCATTGCCAAGCCTTGCGTTGTCGTGCCTTAGCCTTGCCTCCCCTGACCGTTCTTTCCCATGCGTTACCCTTTCCTTCCCTTGCCGTGCATTGCCTAGCGTGCGTTGTCGTGCCTTAGACTTGTTTCCCCTTGCCGTGCCGTTCCTTCCGTTACCATTGCCTTTCCTTGCTTTCCTTTGCCTTCCTTACCTTCCGTTACTCTTTGCTTGCCTTCCGTGCATTGCCTAGCCTTGGGTTGTCGTGCCTTAGCCTTGCCTCGCCTGACCGTGCTTTCCCATGCGTTACCCTTTCCTTGCCTTGCCGTGCATTGCCTAGCGTGCGTTGTCGTGCCTTAGCCTTGTTTCCACTTGCCGTGCCGTTCCTTCCGTTACCATTGCGTTTCCTTGCTTTCCCTTGCCTTCCTTGCGTTCCATTACTCTTTCCTTGCCTTGCCGTGCATTGCCTAGCCCTGCGTTGTCGTGCCTTAGCCTTGTTACCCCTTGCGGTGCCGTTCCTTCCGTTACCCTTGCCTTCCCTTGCTTTCCCTTGCCTTCCTTGCGTTCCGTTACTCTTTGCTTGCTTTCCGTTCATTGCCTAGCCTTGCGTTGTCATGCCTTAGCCTTGCATCGCCTGACCGTGCTTTCCCATGCGTTACCCTTTCCTTGCCTTTCCGTGCATTGCCTAGCCGTGCGTTGTCGTGCCTTAGCCTTGTTTCCCCTTGCCGTGCCGTTCCTTCCGTTACACTTGCCTTTCCTTGCTTTCCCTTGCCTTCCTTACCTTCCGGTACTCTTTGCTTGCCTTCCCTGCATTGCCTAGCCTTGCGTTGTCGTGCCTTTGCCTTATCTCGCCTGACCGTGCCTTCCTTTGCTTTAAGCTTTCCTTGCATTGTCGTGCATTGCCTAGCCTTGCGTTGTCGTGCATTAGCCTTGCCTAGCCTCACCTTGCCTTGCCTTGCGTTACCCTTTCCTAGCCTTGCCGTGCATTGCCCAGCCTGCGTTGCCGTGCCTTAGCCTTGTTTCCCCTTGCCGTGCAGTTCCTTCCGTTACCCTTGCCTTTCCTTTCTTTTCCTTGCCTTCCTTGCGTTCCGTTACTCTTTGCTTGCTTTCCGTGCATTGCCTAGCCTTGCGTTGTCATGCCTTAGCCTTGCATCGCCTGACCGTGCTTTCCCATGCGTTACACTTTCCTTGCCTTGCCGTGCATTGCCTAGCCGTGCGTTTTCGTGCCTTAGCCTTGTTTCCCCTTGCCGTGCAGTTCCTTCCGTTACCCTTGCCTTTCCTTTCTTTTCCTTGCCTTCCTTGCGTTCCGTTACTCTTTGCTTGCTTTCCGTGCATTGCCTAGCCTTGCGTTGTCGTGCCTTTGCCTTGCCTCGCCTGACCGTGCTTTCCCATGCGTTACCCTTTCCTTGCCTTGCCGTGCATTGCCTAGCGTGCGTTGTGGTGCCTTAGCCTTGTTTCCCCTCGCCGTGCCGTTCCTTTCGTTACCATTGCCTTTCCTTGCTTTTCCTTGCCTTCCTTACCTTCCGTTACTCTTTGCTTGCCTTCCGTGCATTGCCTAGCCTTGCGTTGTCGTGCCTTAGCCTTATCTCGCCTGACCGTGCCTTCCTTTGCTTTAAGCTTTCCTTGCATTGTCGTGCATTGCCTAGCCTTGCGTTGTCGTGCATTAACCTTGCCTAGCCTCACCGTGCCTTGCCTTGCGTTACACTTTCCTTGCCTTGCCGTGCATTGCCTAGCGTGCGTTGTCGTGCCTTAGCCTTGTTTCCCCTTGCCGTGCCGTTCCTTCCGTTACACTTGCCTTTCTTTGCTTTCCCTTGCCTTCCTTACCTTCCGTTACTCTTTGCTTGCCTTCCGTGCATTGCCTAGCCTTGCGTTGTCGTGCCTTAGCCTTATGTCGCCTGACCGTGCCTTCCTTTGCTTTAAGCTTTCCTTGCATTGTCGTGCATTGCCTAGCCTTGCGTTGTCGTGCATTAGCCTTGCCTAGCCTCACCGTGCCTTGCCTTGCGTTACCCTTTCCTTGCCTTGCCGTGCATTGCCTAGCCGTGCGTTGTCGTGCCTTAGCCTTGATTCCCCGTGCCGTGCCGTGCCTTTTGTTACACGTGCCTTGCCTGGCTTTGCCTTGCCTTCCTTTCCTTCCGTTACTCTTTCCTTGCCTTCCGTGCATTGCCTAGCCTTGCGTTGTCATGCCTTAGCCTTGCTTCGCCTGAGCGTGCTTTCCCATGCGTTACCCTTTCCTTGCCTTGCCGTGCATTGCCTAGCGTGCGTTGTCGTGCCTTAGCCTTGTTTCCCCTTGCCGTGCCGTTCCTTCCGTTACACTTGCCTTTCTTTGCTTTCCCTTGCCTTCCTTACCTTCCGTTACTCTTTGCTTGCCTTCCGTGCATTGCCTAGCCTTGCGTTGTCGTGCCTTAGCGTTGCCTCGCCTGACCGTGCTTTCAAATGCGTTACCCTTTCCTTGCCTTGCCGTTCATTGCCTAGCGTTCGGTGTCGTGCCTTAGACTTGTTTCCCCTTGCCGTGCCGTTCCTTCCGTTACCCTGGTCTTTCCTTCCTTTTCCTTGCCTTGCTTACCTTCCATTACTCTTTGCTTGCCTTCCCTGAATTTCCTTGCCTTGCGTTGTCGTGCCTTAGCCTTATCTCGCCTGACCTTGCCTTCCTTTGCTTTAAGCTTTCCTTGCATTGTCGTGCATCGCCTAGCCTTGCGTTTTCGTGCATTAGCCTTGCCTAGCCTCACCGTGCCTTTCCTTGCGTTACCCTTTCCTTGCCTTGCCGTGCATTGCCTAGCCGTGCGTTGTCGTGCCTTAGCCTTGATTCCCCTTGCCGTGGCGTGCCTTTTGTTACACTTGCCTTGCCTGGCTTTGCCTTGCCTTCCTTTCCTTCCGTTACTCTTTCCTTGCCTTGCCGTGCATTGCCTAGCCTTGCATTGTCGTGCCTTATCCTTGCCTCACCTGACCGTGCCTTCCCCTGCGTTACCATTTCCTTGCCTTGCCGTGCATTGCCTAGCCCTGCATTGTCGTGCCTTAGCCTTCTTACCCCTTGCCGTGCCGTTCCTTCCGTTACCCTTGCCTTCCCTTGCTTTCCCTTGCCTTCCTTGCGTTCCGTTACTCTTTGCTTGCTTTCCGTGCATTGCCTAGCCTTGCGTTGTCATGCCTTAGCCTTGCCTCGCCTGACCGTGCTTTCCCATGCGTTACCCTTTCCTTGCCTTGCCGTGCATTGCCTAGCGTGCGTTGTCGTGCCTTAGCCTTGTTTCCCCTTGCCGTGCCGTTCCTTCCGTTACACTTGCCTTTCCTTGCTTTCCCTTGCCTTCCTTACCTTCCGATACTCTTTGCTTGCCTTCCGTGCATTGCCTAGCCTTGCGTTGTCGTGCCTTAGCCTTGCCTCGCCTGACCGTGCTTTCCCATGCGTTACCCTTTCCTTGCCTTGCCGTTCATTGCCTAGCGTTCGGTGTCGTGCCTTAGACTTGTTCCCCCTTGCCGTGCCGTTCCTTCCGTTACCCTTGCCTTTCCTTGCTTTTCCTTGCCTTCCTTACCTTCCCTTACTCTTTGCTTGCTTTCCCTGAATTGCCTAGCCTTGCGTTGTCGTGCCTTTGCCTTGCCTCGCCTGACCGTGCTTTCCCATGCGTTACCCTTTCCTTGCCTTGCCGTGCATTGCCTAGCGTGCGTTGTGGTGCCTTAGCCTTGTTTCCCCTCGCCGTGCCGTTCCTTTCGTTACCATTGCCTTTCCTTGCTTTTCCTTGCCTTCCTTACCTTCCGTTACTCTTTGCTTGCCTTCCGTGCATTGCCTAGCCTTGCGTTGTCGTGCCTTAGCCTTATCTCGCCTGACCGTGCCTTCCTTTGCTTTAAGCTTTCCTTGCATTGTCGTGCATTGCCTAGCCTTGCGTTGTCGTGCATTAACCTTGCCTAGCCTCACCGTGCCTTGCCTTGCGTTACACTTTCCTTGCCTTGCCGTGCATTGCCTAGCGTGCGTTGTCGTGCCTTAGCCTTGTTTCCCCTTGCCGTGCCGTTCCTTCCGTTACACTTGCCTTTCTTTGCTTTCCCTTGCCTTCCTTACCTTCCGTTACTCTTTGCTTGCCTTCCGTGCATTGCCTAGCCTTGCGTTGTCGTGCCTTAGCCTTATCGCGCCTGACCGTGCCTTCCTTTGCTTTAAGATTTACTTGCATTTTCGTGCATTGCTTGCCTTGCCTGGCTTTGCCTTGCCTTCCTTTCCTTCCGTTACTCTTTCCTTGCCTTGCCGTGCATTGCCTAGCCTTGCATTGTCGTGCCTTATCCTTCCCTCACCTGACCGTGCCTTCCCCTGCGTTACCCTTTCCTTGCCTTGCCGTGCATTGCCTAGCCCTGCGTTGTCGTGCCTTAGCCTTCTTACCCCTTGCCGTGCCGTTCCTTCCGTTACCCTTGCCTTCCCTTGCTTTCCCTTTCCTTCCTTGCATTCCGTTACTCCTTGCTTGCTTACCGTGCATTGCCTAGCCTTGCGTTGGCTTTCCTTAGCCTTGCCTCGCCTGACCGTGCTTTCCCATGCGTTTCCCTTTCCTTGCCTTGCCGTGCATTGCCTAGCGTGCGTTGTCGTGCCTTAGCCTTGTTTCCCCTTGCCGTGCCGTTCCTTCCGTTACCATTGCCTTTCCTTGCTTTCCTTTGCCTTCCTTACCTTCCGTTACTCTTTGCTTGCCTTCCCTGCATTGCCTAGCCTTGCGTTGTCGTGCCTTAGCCTTATCTCTTCTGACCGTGCCTTCCTTTGCTTTAAGCTTTACTTGCATTGTCGTGCATTGCCTAGCCTTGCGTTGTCGTGCATTAGCCTTGCCTAGCCTCACCGTGCCTTGCCTTTCGTTACCCTTTCCTTGCCTTGCCGTGCATTTCCTAGCCGTGTGTTGTCGTGCCTTAGCCTTGTTTCCCCTTGCCGTTGCGTGCCTTTTGTTACACTTGCCTTGCCTGGCTTTGCCTTGCCTTCCGTTCCGTTCCGTTACTCTTTCCTTGCCTTGCCGTGCATTGCCTAGCCCTGCGTTGTCGTGCCTTAGCCTTGTTACCCCTTGCGGTGCCGTTCCTTCCGTTACCCTTGCCTTCCCTTGCTTTCCCTTGCCTTCCTTGCGTTCCGTTACTCTTTGCTTGCTTTCCGTGCATTGCCTAGCCTTGCGTTGTCATGCCTTAGGCTTGCCTCGCCTGACCGTGCTTTCCCATGCGTTACCCTTTCCTTGCCTTGCCGTGCATTGCCTAGCCTGCGTTGTCGTGCCTTAGCCTTGTTTCCCCTTGCCGTGCCGTTCCTTCCGTTACACTTGCCTTTCCTTGCTTTCCCTTGCCTTCCTTACCTTCCGTTACTCTTTGCTTGCCTTCCGTGCATTGCCTAGCCTTGCGTTGTCGTGCCTTAGCCTTATCTCGCCTGACCGTGCCTTCCTTTGCTTTAAGCTTTCCTTGCATTGTCGTGCATTGCCTAGCCTTGCGTTGTCGTGCATTAGCCTTGCCTAGCCTCACCGTGCCTTGCCTTGCGTTACCCTTTCCTTGCCTTGCCGTGCATTGCCTAGCCGTGCGTTGTCGTGCCTTAGCCTTGATTCCCCTTGCCGTGGCGTGCCTTTTGTTACACTTGCCTTGCCTGGCTTTGCCTTGCCTTCCTTTCCTTCCGTTACTCTTTCCTTGCCTTGCCGTGCATTGCCTAGCCTTGCATTGTCGTGCCTTATCCTTGCCTCACCTGACCGTGCCTTCCCCTGCGTTACCCTTTCCTTGCCTTGCCGTGCATTGCCTAGCCCTGCGTTGTCGTGCCTTAGCTTTCTTACCCCTTGCCGTGCCGTTCCTTCCGTTACCCTTGCCTTCCCTTGCTTTCCCTTCCCTTCCTTACCTTCCGTTACTCTTTGCTTGCCTTCCGTGCATTGCCTAGCCTTGCGTTGCCGAGCCTTAGCCTTATCTCGCCAGACCGTGCCTTCCTTTGCTTTAAGCTTTACTTGCATTGTCGTGCATTGCCTAGCCTTGCGTTGTCGTGCATTAGCCATGCCTAGCCTCACCGTGCCTTGCCTTGCGTTACCCTTTCCTTGCCTTGCCGTGCATTTCCTAGCCGTGTGTTGTCGTGCCTTATCCTTGTTTCCCCTTGCCGTTGCGTGCCTTTTGTTACACTTGCCTTGCCTGGCTTTGCCTTGCCTTCCGTTCCGTTCCGTTACTCTTTCCTTGCCTTGCCGTGCATTCCCTAGCCCTGCGTTGTCGTGCCTTAGCCTTGTTACCCCTTGCGGTGCCGTTCCTTCCGTTACCCTTGCCTTCCCTTGCTTTCCCTTGCCTTCCTTGCGTTCCGTTACTCTTTGCTTGCTTTCCGTGCATTGCCTAGCCTTGCGTTGTCATGCCTTAGGCTTGCCTCGCCTGACCGTGCTTTCCCATGCGTTACCCTTTCCTTGCCTTGCCGTGCATTGCCTATCGTGCGTTGTCGTGCCTTAGCCTTGTTTCCCCTTGCCGTGCCGTTCCTTCCGTTACACTTGCCTTTCCTTGCTTTCCCTTGCCTTCCTTACCTTCCGTTACTCTTTGCTTGCCTTCCGTGCATTGCCTAGCCTTGCGTTGTCGTGCCTTAGCCTTATCTCGCCTGACCGTGAATTCCTTTGCTTTAAGCTTTCCTTGCATTGTCGTGCATTGCCTAGCCTTGCGTTGTCGTGCATTAGCCTTGCCTAGCCTCACCGTGCCTTGCCTTGCGTTACCCTTTCCTTGCCTTGCCGTGCATTGCCTAGCCGTGCGTTGTCGTGCCTTAGCCTTGATTCCCCTTGCCGTGGCGTGCCTTTTGTTACACTTGCCTTGCCTGGCTTTGCCTTGCCTTCCTTTCCTTCCGTTACTCTTTCCTTGCCTTGCCGTGCATTGCCTAGCCTTGCATTGTCGTGCTTTATCCTTGCCTCACCTGACCGTGCCTTCCCCTGCGTTACCCTTTCCTTGCCTTGCCGTGCATTGCCTAGCCCTGCGTTGTCGTGCCTTAGCTTTCTTACCCCTTGCCGTGCCGTTCCTTCCGTTACCCTTGCCTTCCCTTGCTTTCCCTTGCCTTCCTTACCTTCCGTTACTCTGTGCTTGCCTTCCGTGCATTGCCTAGCCTTGCGTTGCCGAGCCTTAGCCTTATCTCGCCTGACCGTGCCTTCCTTTGCTTTAAGCTTTCCTTGCATTGTCGTGCATTGCCCAGCCTGCGTTGCCGTGCCTAAGCCTTGTTTCCCATTGCCGTGCAGTTCCTTCCGTTCCCCTTGCCTTTCCTTGCTTTTCCTTGCCTTGCTTACCTTCCGTTACTCTTTGCTTCCCTTCCCTGCATTGCCTAGCCTTGCGTTGTCGTGCCTTAGCCTTATCTCGCCTGACCGTGCCTTCCTTTTCTTTAAGCTTTCCTTGCATTGTCGTGCATTGCCTAGCCTTGCGTTGTCGTGCATTAGCCTTGCCTAGCCTCACCGTGCCTTGCCTTGCGTTACCCTTTCCTTGCCTTGCCGTGCATTCCCTAGCCGTGCGTTGTCGTGCCTTAGCCTTGTTTCCCATTGCCGTGGCGTGCCTTTTGTTACAGTTGCCTTTCCTGGCTTTGACTTACCTTCCTTTCCTTCCGTTACTATTTCCTTACCTTGCCGTGCATTGCCTAGACTTGCATTGTCGTGCCTTATCCTTGCCTCACCTGACCGTGCCTTCCCCTGCGTTACCCTTTCCTTGCCTTTCCGTGCATTGCCTAGCCGGGCGTTGTCGTGCCTTAGCCTTGTTTCCCCTTGCCGTGCCGTTCCTTCCGTTACACTTGCCTTTCCTTCCTTTCCCTTGCCTTCCTTACCTTCCGTTACTCTTTGCTTGCCTTCCGTGCATTGCCTAGCCTTGCGTTGTCGTGGCTTAGCGTTGCCTCGCTTGACCGTGCTTTCAAATGCGTTACCCTTTCCTTGCCTTGCCGTTCATTGCCTAGCGTTCGGTGTCGTGCCTTAGACTTGTTTCCCCTTGCCGTGCCGTTCCTTCCGTTACCCTGGCCTTTCCTTCCTTTTCCTTGCCTTGATTACCTTCCGTTAGTCTTTGCTTGCCTTCCCTGAATTTCCTAGCCTTGCCTTGTCGTGCCTTAGCCTTATCTCGCCTGACCTTGCCTTCCTTTGCTTTCAGTTTCCTTGCATTGTCGTGCGTCGCCTAGCCTTGCGTTTTCGTGCATTAGCCTTGCCTAGCCTCACAGTGCCTTTCCTTGCGTTAACTTTTGCTTGCCTTGCCGTGCATTGCCTAGCCGTGCGTTGTCGTGCCTTAGCCTTGTTTCCCCTTGCCGTGCCGTTCCTTCCATTACACTTGCCTTGCCTGGCTTTGCGTTGCTTCCTTTCCTTCCGTTACTCTTTGCCTGCCTTGCCGTGCATTGCCTAGCCCTGCGTTGTCGTGCCTTAGCCTTGTTACCCCTTGTCGTGCCGTTCCTTCCGTTACCCTTGCCTTCCCTTGCTTTCCCTTGCCTTCCTTGCGTTCCGTTACTCTTTGCTTGCTTTCCGTGCATTGCCTAGCCTTGCGTTGTCGTGCCTTAGCTTTGCCTCGCCTGACCGTGCTTTCCCATGCGTTACCCTTTCCTTGCCTTGCCGTTCATTGCCTAGCGTTCGGTGTCGTGCCTTAGACTTGTTCCCCCTTGCCGTGCCGTTCCTTCCGTTACCCTTGCCTTTCCTTGCTTTTCCTTGCCTTCCTTACCTTCCGTTACTCTTTGCTTGCCTTCCCTGAATTGCCTAGCCTTGCGTTGTCGTGCCTTTGCCTTATCTCGCCTGACCTTGCCTTCCTTTGCTTTAAGCTTTCCTTGCATTGCCGTGCATTGCCTAGCCTTGCGTTTCCGTGCATTAGCCTTGCCTAGCCTCACCGTGCCTTGCCTTGCGTTACCCTTTGCTTGCCTTGCCGTGCATTGCCCAGCCTGCGTTGCCGTGCCTTAGCCTTGTTTCCCCTTGCCGTGCAGTTCCTTCCGTTATACTTGCCTTTCTTTGCTTTCCCTTGCCTTCCTTACCTTCCGTTACTCTTTGCTTGCCTTCCGTGCATTGCCTAGCCTTGCGTTGTCGTGCCTTAGCCTTGCCTCGCCTGAACGTGCTTTCCCATGCGTTACCCTTTCCTTGCCTTGCCGTGCATTGCCCAGCCTGTGTTGCCGTGCCTTAGCCTTGTTTCCCCTTGCCGTGCAGTTCCTTCCGTTACCCTTGCCTTTCCTTTCTTTTCCTTGCCTTCCGTGCGTTCCGTTACTCTTTACTTGCTTTCCGTGCATTGCCTAGCCTTGCGTTGTCATGCCTTAGCCTTGCATCGCCTGACCGTGCTTTCCCATGCGTTACACTTTCCTTGCCTTCCCGTGCATTGCCTAGCCGTGCGTTGTCGTGCCTTAGCCTTGTTTCCCCTTGCCGTGCCGTTCCTTCCGTTACACTTGCCTTTCCTTCCTTTCCCTTGCCTTCCTTACCTTCCGTTACTCTTTGCTTGCCTTCCGTGCATTGCCTAGCCTTGCGTTGTCGTGCCTTAGCGTTGCCTCGCCTGACCGTGCTTTCAAATGCGTTACCCTTTCCTTGCCTTGCCGTTCATTGCCTAGCGTTCGGTGTCGTGCCTTAGACTTGTTTCCCCTTGCCGTGCCGTTCCTTCCGTTACCCTGGTCTTTCCTTCCTTTTCCTTGCCTTGCTTACCTTCCATTACTCTTTGCTTGCCTTCCCTGAATTTCCTAGCCTTGCGTTGTCGTGCCTTAGCCTTATCTCGCCTGACCTTGCCTTCCTTTGCTTTAAGCTTTCCTTGCATTGTCGTGCATCGCCTAGCCTTGCGTTTTCGTGCATTAGCCTTGCCTAGCCTCACCGTGCCTTTCCTTGCGTTACCCTTTGCTTGCCTTGCCGTGCATTGCCTAGCCGTACGTTTTTCGTGCCTTAGCCTTGTTTCCCCTTGCCGTGCCATTCCTTCCGTTACACTTGCCTTTCTTTGCTTTCCCTTTCCTTCCTTACCTTCCGTTTCTCTTTGCTTGCATTCCGTGCATTGCCTAGCCTTGGGTTGTCGTGCCTTAGCCTTGCCTCGCCTGACCGTGCTTTCCCATGCGTTACCCTTTCCTTGCCTTGCCGTTCATTGCCTAGCGTTCGGTGTCGTGCCTTAGACTTGTTCCCCCTTGCCGTGCCGTTCCTTCCTTTACCCTTGCCTTTCCTTGCTTTTCCTTGCCTTCCTTACCTTCCGTTACTCTTTGCTTGCCTTCAATGAATTGCCTAGCCTTGCGTTGTGGTGCCTTTGCCTTGCCTCGCCTGACCGTGCTTTCCCATGCGTTACCCTTTCCTTGCCTTGCCGTGCATTGCCTAGCGTGCGTTGTGGTGCCTTAGCCTTGTTTCCCCTCGCCGTGCCGTTCCTTTCGTTACCATTGCCTTTCCTTGCTTTTCCTTGCCTTCCTTACCTTCCGTTACTCTTTGCTTGCCTTCCGTGCATTGCCTAGCCTTGCGTTGTCGTGCCTTAGCCTTATCTCGCCTGACCGTGCCTTCCTTTGCTTTAAGCTTTCCTTGCATTGTCGTGCATTGCCTAGCCTTGCGTTGTCGTGCATTAACCTTGCCTAGCCTCACCGTGCCTTGCCTTGCGTTACACTTTCCTTGCCTTGCCGTGCATTGCCTAGCGTGCGTTGCCGTGCCTAAGCCTTGTTTCCCCTTGCCGTGCAGTTCCTTCCGTTCCCCTTGCCTTTCCTTGCTTTTCCTTGCCTTGCTTACCTTCCGTTACTCTTTGCTTCCCTTCCCTGCATTGCCTAGCCTTGCGTTGTCGTGCCTTAGCCTAATCTCGCCTGACCGTGCCTTCCTTTTCTTTAAGCTTTCCTTGCATTGTCGTGCATTGCCTAGCCTTGCGTTGTCGTGCATTAGCCTTGCCTAGCCTCACCGTGCCTTGCCTTGCGTTACCCTTTCCTTGCCTTGCCGTGCATTGCCTAGCCGTGCGTTGTCGCGACTTAGCCTTGATTCCCCTTGCCGTGGCGTGCTTTTTGTTACACTTGCCTTGCCTGGCTTTGCCTTGCCTTACTTTCCTTCCGTTACTCTTTCCTTGCCTTGCCGTGCATTGCCTAGCCTTGCATTGTCGTGCCTTATCCTTGCCTCACCTGACCGTGCCTTCCCCTGCGTTACCATTTCCTTGCCTTGCCGTGCATTGCCTAGCCCTGCGTTGTCGTGCCTTAGCCTTCTTACCCCTTGCCGTGCCGTTCCTTCCGTTACCCTTGCCTTCCCTTGCTTTCCCTTGCCTTCCTTGCGTTCCGTTACTCTTTGCTTGCTTTCCGTGCATTGCCTAGCCTTGCGTTGTCATGCCTTAGGCTTGCCTCGCCTGACCGTGCTTTCCCATGCGTTACCCTTTCCTTGCCTTGCCGTGCATTGCCTATCGTGCGTTGTCGTGCCTTAGCCTTGTTTCCCCTTGCCGTGCCGTTCCATCCGTTACACTTGCCTTTCCTTGCTTTCCCTTGCCTTCCTTACCTTCCGATACTCTTTGCTTGCCTTCCGTGCATTGCCTAGCCTTGCGTTGTCGTGCCTTAGCCTTGCCTCGCCTGACCGTTCTTTCCCATGCGTTACCCTTTCCTTGCCTTGCCGTTCATTGCCTAGCGTTCGGTGTCGTGCCTTAGACTTGTTCCCCCTTGCCGTGCCGTTCCTTCCTTTACCCTTGCCTTTCCTTGCTTTTCCTTGCCTTCCTTACCTTCCGTTACTCTTTGCTTGCCTTCCCTGAATTGCCTAGCCTTGCGTTGTGGTGCCTTTGCCTTGCCTCGCCTGACCGTGCTTTCCCATGCGTTACCCTTTCCTTGCCTTGCCGTGCATTGCCTAGCGTGCGTTGTGGTGCCTTAGCCTTGTTTCCCCTCGCCGTGGCGTGCCTTTTGTTACACTTGCCTTGCCTGGCTTTGCCTTGCCTTCCTTTCCTTCCGTTACTCTTTCCTTGCCTTGCCGTGCATTGCCTAGCCTTGCATTGTCGTGCCTTATCCTTGCCTCACCTGACCGTGCCTTCCCCTGCGTTACCCTTTCCTTGCCTTGCCGTGCATTGCCTAGCCCTGCGTTGTCGTGCCTTAGATTTCTTACCCCTTGCCGTGCCGTTCCTTCCGTTACCCTTGCCTTCCCTTGCTTTCCCTTGCCTTCCTTACCTTCCGTTACTCTTTGCTTGCCTTCCGTGCATTGCCTAGACTTGCGTTGCCGAGCCTTAGCCTTATCTCGCCTGACCGTGCCTTCCTTTGCTTTAAGCTTTCCTTGCATTGTCGTGCATTGCCTAGCCTTGCGTTGTCGTGCATTAGCCTTGCCTAGCCTCACCGTGCCTTGCCTTGCGTTACCCTTTCCTTGCCTTGCCGTGCATTGCCTAGCCGTGCGTTGTCGCGACTTAGCCTTGATTCCCCTTGCCGTGGCTTGCCTTTTGTTACACTTGCCTTGCTTGGCTTTGCCTTGCCTTCCTTTCCTTCCGTTACTCTTTCCTTGCCTTGCCGTGCATTGCCTAGCCTTGCATTGTCGTGCCTTATCCTTCCCTCACCTGACCGTGCCTTCCCCTGCGTTACCCTTTCCTTGCCTTGCCGTGCATTGCCTAGCCCTGCGTTGTCGTGCCTTAGCCTTCTTACCCCTTGCCGTGCCGTTCCTTCCGTTACCCTTGCCTTCCCTTGCTTTCCCTTTCCTTCCTTGCATTCCGTTACTCCTTGCTTGCTTACCGTGCATTGCCTAGCCTTGCGTTGGCTTTCCTTAGCCTTGCCTCGCCTGACCGTGCTTTCCCATGCGTTTCCCTTTCCTTGCCTTGCCGTGCATTGCCTAGCGTGCGTTGTCGTGCCTTAGCCTTGTTTCCCCTTGCCGTGCCGTTCCTTCCGTTACCATTGCCTTTCCTTGCTTTCCTTTGCCTTCCTTACCTTCCGTTACTCTTTGCTTGCCTTCCCTGCATTGCCTAGCCTTGCGTTGTCGTGCCTTAGCCTTATCTCTTCTGACCGTGCCTTCCTTTGCTTTAAGCTTTACTTGCATTGTCGTGCATTGCCTAGCCTTGCGTTGTCGTGCATTAGCCTTGCCTAGCCTCACCGTGCCTTGCCTTTCGTTACCCTTTCCTTGCCTTGCCGTGCATTTCCTAGCCGTGTGTTGTCGTGCCTTAGCCTTGTTTCCCCTTGCCGTTGCGTGCCTTTTGTTACACTTGCCTTGCCTGGCTTTGCCTTGCCTTCCGTTCCGTTCCGTTACTCTTTCCTTGCCTTGCCGTGCATTGCCTAGCCCTGCGTTGTCGTGCCTTAGCCTTGTTACCCCTTGCGGTGCCGTTCCTTCCGTTACCCTTGCCTTCCCTTGCTTTCCCTTGCCTTCCTTGCGTTCCGTTACTCTTTGCTTGCTTTCCGTGCATTGCCTAGCCTTGCGTTGTCATGCCTTAGGCTTGCCTCGCCTGACCGTGCTTTCCCATGCCTTACCCTTTCCTTGCCTTGCCGTGCATTGCCTAGCGTGCGTTGTCGTGCCTTAGCCTTGTTTCCCCTTGCCGTGCCGTTCCTTCCGTTACACTTGCCTTTCCTTGCTTTCCCTTGCCTTCCTTACCTTCCGTTACTCTTTGCTTGCCTTCCGTGCATTGCCTAGCCTTGCGTTGTCGTGCCTTAGCCTTATCTCGCCTGACCGTGCCTTCCTTTGCTTTAAGCTTTCCTTGCATTGTCGTGCATTGCCTAGCCTTGCGTTGTCGTGCATTAGCCTTGCCTAGCCTCACCGTGCCTTGCCTTGCGTTACCCTTTCCTTGCCTTGCCGTGCATTGCCTAGCCGTGCGTTGTCGTGCCTTAGCCTTGATTCCCCTTGCCGTGGCGTGCCTTTTGTTACACTTGCCTTGCCTGGCTTTGCCTTGCCTTCCTTTCCTTCCGTTACTCTTTCCTTGCCTTGCCGTGCATTGCCTAGCCTTGCATTGTCGTGCCTTATCCTTGCCTCACCTGACCGTGCCTTCCCCTGCGTTACCCTTTCCTTGCCTTGCCGTGCATTGCCTAGCCCTGCGTTGTCGTGCCTTAGCTTTCTTACCCCTTGCCGTGCCGTTCCTTCCGTTACCCTTGCCTTCCCTTGCTTTCCCTTCCCTTCCTTACCTTCCGTTACTCTTTGCTTGCCTTCCGTGCATTGCCTAGCCTTGCGTTGCCGAGCCTTAGCCTTATCTCGCCAGACCGTGCCTTCCTTTGCTTTAAGCTTTACTTGCATTGTCGTGCATTGCCTAGCCTTGCGTTGTCGTGCATTAGCCATGCCTAGCCTCACCGTGCCTTGCCTTGCGTTACCCTTTCCTTGCCTTGCCGTGCATTTCCTAGCCGTGTGTTGTCGTGCCTTATCCTTGTTTCCCCTTGCCGTTGCGTGCCTTTTGTTACACTTGCCTTGCCTGGCTTTGCCTTGCCTTCCGTTCCGTTCCGTTACTCTTTCCTTGCCTTGCCGTGCATTCCCTAGCCCTGCGTTGTCGTGCCTTAGCCTTGTTACCCCTTGCGGTGCCGTTCCTTCCGTTACCCTTGCCTTCCCTTGCTTTCCCTTGCCTTCCTTGCGTTCCGTTACTCTTTGCTTGCTTTCCGTGCATTGCCTAGCCTTGCGTTGTCATGCCTTAGGCTTGCCTCGCCTGACCGTGCTTTCCCATGCGTTACCCTTTCCTTGCCTTGCCGTGCATTGCCTATCGTGCGTTGTCGTGCCTTAGCCTTGTTTCCCCTTGCCGTGCCGTTCCTTCCGTTACACTTGCCTTTCCTTGCTTTCCCTTGCCTTCCTTACCTTCCGTTACTCTTTGCTTGCCTTCCGTGCATTGCCTAGCCTTGCGTTGTCGTGCCTTAGCCTTATCTCGCCTGACCGTGAATTCCTTTGCTTTAAGCTTTCCTTGCATTGTCGTGCATTGCCTAGCCTTGCGTTGTCGTGCATTAGCCTTGCCTAGCCTCACCGTGCCTTGCCTTGCGTTACCCTTTCCTTGCCTTGCCGTGCATTGCCTAGCCGTGCGTTGTCGTGCCTTAGCCTTGATTCCCCTTGCCGTGGCGTGCCTTTTGTTACACTTGCCTTGCCTGGCTTTGCCTTGCCTTCCTTTCCTTCCGTTACTCTTTCCTTGCCTTGCCGTGCATTGCCTAGCCTTGCATTGTCGTGCTTTATCCTTGCCTCACCTGACCGTGCCTTCCCCTGCGTTACCCTTTCCTTGCCTTGCCGTGCATTGCCTAGCCCTGCGTTGTCGTGCCTTAGCTTTCTCACCCCTTGCCGTGCCGTTCCTTCCGTTACCCTTGCCTTCCCTTGCTTTCCCTTGCCTTCCTTACCTTCCGTTACTCTGTGCTTGCCTTCCGTGCATTGCCTAGCCTTGCGTTGCCGAGCCTTAGCCTTATCTCGCCTGACCGTGCCTTCCTTTGCTTTAAGCTTTCCTTGCATTGTCGTGCATTGCCCAGCCTGCGTTGCCGTGCCTAAGCCTTGTTTCCCATTGCCGTGCAGTTCCTTCCGTTCCCCTTGCCTTTCCTTGCTTTTCCTTGCCTTGCTTACCTTCCGTTACTCTTTGCTTCCCTTCCCTGCATTGCCTAACCTTGCGTTGTCGTGCCTTAGCCTTATCTCGCCTGACCGTGCCTTCCTTTTCTTTAAGCTTTCCTTGCATTGTCGTGCATTGCCTAGCCTTGCGTTGTCGTGCATTAGCCTTGCCTAGCCTCACCGTGCCTTGCCTTGCGTTACCCTTTCCTTGCCTTGCCGTGCATTCCCTAGCCGTGCGTTGTCGTGCCTTAGCCTTAGCCTTGTTTCCCATTGCCGTGGCGTGCCTTTTGTTACAGTTGCCTTTCCTGGCTTTGACTTACCTTCCTTTCCTTCCGTTACTCTTTCCTTACCTTG
Source organism: Macrotis lagotis (assembly GCF_037893015.1). Lineage (NCBI taxonomy): Eukaryota > Metazoa > Chordata > Mammalia > Peramelemorphia > Peramelidae > Macrotis > Macrotis lagotis. The sequence continues at coordinate 250,953 of NW_027422063.1, read as the reverse complement.
CCGTGCATTGCCTAGACTTGCATTGTCGTGCCTTATCCTTGCCTCACCTGACCGTGCCTTCCCCTGCGTTACCCTTTCCTTGCCTTTCCGTGCATTGCCTAGCCGGGCGTTGTCGTGCCTTAGCCTTGTTTCCCCTTGCCGTGCCGTTCCTTCCGTTACACTTGCCTTTCCTTCCTTTCCCTTGCCTTCCTTACCTTCCGTTACTCTTTGCTTGCCTTCCGTGCATTGCCTAGCCTTGCGTTGTCGTGGCTTAGCGTTGCCTCGCTTGACCGTGCTTTCAAATGCGTTACCCTTTCCTTGCCTTGCCGTTCATTGCCTAGCGTTCGGTGTCGTGCCTTAGACTTGTTTCCCCTTGCCGTGCCGTTCCTTCCGTTACCCTGGCCTTTCCTTCCTTTTCCTTGCCTTGATTACCTTCCGTTAGTCTTTGCTTGCCTTCCCTGAATTTCCTAGCCTTGCCTTGTCGTGCCTTAGCCTTATCTCGCCTGACCTTGCCTTCCTTTGCTTTCAGTTTCCTTGCATTGTCGTGCGTCGCCTAGCCTTGCGTTTTCGTGCATTAGCCTTGCCTAGCCTCACAGTGCCTTTCCTTGCGTTAACTTTTGCTTGCCTTGCCGTGCATTGCCTAGCCGTGCGTTGTCGTGATTTAGCCTTGTTTCCCCTTGCCGTGCCGTTCCTTCCATTACACTTGCCTTGCCTGGCTTTGCGTTGCTTCCTTTCCTTCCGTTACTCTTTGCCTGCCTTGCCGTGCATTGCCTAGCCTTGCGTTGTCATGCCTTAGCCTTGCATCGCCTGACCGTGCTTTCCCATGCGTTACACTTTCCTTGCCTTCCCGTGCATTGCCTAGCCGTGCGTTGTCGTGCCTTAGCCTTGTTTCCCCTTGCCGTGCCGTTCCTTCCGTTACACTTGCCTTTCCTTCCTTTCCCTTGCCTTCCTTACCTTCCGTTACTCTTTGCTTGCCTTCCGTGCATTGCCTAGCCTTGCGTTGTCGTGCCTTAGCGTTGCCTCGCCTGACCGTGCTTTCAAATGCGTTACCCTTTCCTTGCCTTGCCGTTCATTGCCTAGCGTTCGGTGTCGTGCCTTAGACTTGTTTCCCCTTGCCGTGCCGTTCCTTCCGTTACCCTGGTCTTTCCTTCCTTTTCCTTGCCTTGCTTACCTTCCATTACTCTTTGCTTGCCTTCCCTGAATTTCCTAGCCTTGCGTTGTCGTGCCTTAGCCTTATCTCGCCTGACCTTGCCTTCCTTTGCTTTAAGCTTTCCTTGCATTGTCGTGCATCGCCTAGCCTTGCGTTTTCGTGCATTAGCCTTGCCTAGCCTCACCGTGCCTTTCCTTGCGTTACCCTTTGCTTGCCTTGCCGTGCATTGCCTAGCCGTGCGTTTTTCGTGCCTTAGCCTTGTTTCCCCTTGCCGTGCCATTCCTTCCGTTACACTTGCCTTTCTTTGCTTTCCCTTGCCTTCCTTACCTTCCGTTACTCTTTGCTTGCCTTCCGTGCATTGCCTAGCCTTGCGTTGTCGTGCCTTAGCCTTGCCTCGCCTGACCGTGCTTTCCCATGCGTTACCCTTTCCTTGCCTTGCCGTTCATTGCCTAGCGTTCGGTGTCGTGCCTTAGCCTTGTTTCCCCTTGCCGTGCCGTTCCTTCCGTTACCATTGCCTTTCCTTGCTTTTCCTTGCCTTCCTTACCTTCCGTTACTCTTTGCTTGCCTTCAATGAATTGCCTAGCCTTGCGTTGTGGTGCCTTTGCCTTGCCTCGCCTGACCGTGCTTTCCCATGCGTTACCCTTTCCTTGCCTTGCCGTGCATTGCCTAGCGTGCGTTGTGGTGCCTTAGCCTTGTTTCCCCTCGCCGTGCCGTTCCTTTCGTTACCATTGCCTTTCCTTGCTTTTCCTTGCCTTCCTTACCTTCCGTTACTCTTTGCTTGCCTTCCGTGCATTGCCTAGCCTTGCGTTGTCGTGCCTTAGCCTTATCTCGCCTGACCGTGCCTTCCTTTGCTTTAAGCTTTCCTTGCATTGTCGTGCATTGCCTAGCCTTGCGTTGTCGTGCATTAACCTTGCCTAGCCTCACCGTGCCTTGCCTTGCGTTACACTTTCCTTGCCTTGCCGTGCATTGCCTAGCGTGCGTTGCCGTGCCTAAGCCTTGTTTCCCCTTGCCGTGCAGTTCCTTCCGTTCCCCTTGCCTTTCCTTGCTTTTCCTTGCCTTGCTTACCTTCCGTTACTCTTTGCTTCCCTTCCCTGCATTGCCTAGCCTTGCGTTGTCGTGCCTTAGCCTAATCTCGCCTGACCGTGCCTTCCTTTTCTTTAAGCTTTCCTTGCATTGTCGTGCATTGCCTAGCCTTGCGTTGTCGTGCATTAGCCTTGCCTAGCCTCACCGTGCCTTGCCTTGCGTTACCCTTTCCTTGCCTTGCCGTGCATTGCCTAGCCGTGCGTTGTCGCGACTTAGCCTTGATTCCCCTTGCCGTGGCGTGCTTTTTGTTACACTTGCCTTGCCTGGCTTTGCCTTGCCTTACTTTCCTTCCGTTACTCTTTCCTTGCCTTGCCGTGCATTGCCTAGCCTTGCATTGTCGTGCCTTATCCTTGCCTCACCTGACCGTGCCTTCCCCTGCGTTACCATTTCCTTGCCTTGCCGTGCATTGCCTAGCCCTGCGTTGTCGTGCCTTAGCCTTCTTACCCCTTGCCGTGCCGTTCCTTCCGTTACCCTTGCCTTCCCTTGCTTTCCCTTGCCTTCCTTGCGTTCCGTTACTCTTTGCTTGCTTTCCGTGCATTGCCTAGCCTTGCGTTGTCATGCCTTAGGCTTGCCTCGCCTGACCGTGCTTTCCCATGCGTTACCCTTTCCTTGCCTTGCCGTGCATTGCCTATCGTGCGTTGTCGTGCCTTAGCCTTGTTTCCCCTTGCCGTGCCGTTCCATCCGTTACACTTGCCTTTCCTTGCTTTCCCTTGCCTTCCTTACCTTCCGATACTCTTTGCTTGCCTTCCGTGCATTGCCTAGCCTTGCGTTGTCGTGCCTTAGCCTTGCCTCGCCTGACCGTTCTTTCCCATGCGTTACCCTTTCCTTGCCTTGCCGTTCATTGCCTAGCGTTCGGTGTCGTGCCTTAGACTTGTTCCCCCTTGCCGTGCCGTTCCTTCCTTTACCCTTGCCTTTCCTTGCTTTTCCTTGCCTTCCTTACCTTCCGTTACTCTTTGCTTGCCTTCCCTGAATTGCCTAGCCTTGCGTTGTGGTGCCTTTGCCTTGCCTCGCCTGACCGTGCTTTCCCATGCGTTACCCTTTCCTTGCCTTGCCGTGCATTGCCTAGCCGTGCGTTGTCGTGCCTTAGCCTTGTTTCCCCTCGCCGTGGCGTGCCTTTTGTTACACTTGCCTTGCCTGGCTTTGCCTTGCCTTCCTTTCCTTCCGTTACTCTTTCCTTGCCTTGCCGTGCATTGCCTAGCCTTGCATTGTCGTGCCTTATCCTTGCCTCACCTGACCGTGCCTTCCCCTGCGTTACCCTTTCCTTGCCTTGCCGTGCATTGCCTAGCCCTGCGTTGTCGTGCCTTAGATTTCTTACCCCTTGCCGTGCCGTTCCTTCCGTTACCCTTGCCTTCCCTTGCTTTCCCTTGCCTTCCTTACCTTCCGTTACTCTTTGCTTGCCTTCCGTGCATTGCCTAGACTTGCGTTGCCGAGCCTTAGCCTTATCTCGCCTGACCGTGCCTTCCTTTGCTTTAAGCTTTCCTTGCATTGTCGTGCATTGCCTAGCCTTGCGTTGTCGTGCATTAGCCTTGCCTAGCCTCACCGTGCCTTGCCTTGCGTTACCCTTTCCTTGCCTTGCCGTGCATTGCCTAGCCGTGCGTTGTCGCGACTTAGCCTTGATTCCCCTTGCCGTGGCTTGCCTTTTGTTACACTTGCCTTGCTTGGCTTTGCCTTGCCTTCCTTTCCTTCCGTTACTCTTTCCTTGCCTTGCCGTGCATTGCCTAGCCTTGCATTGTCGTGCCTTATCCTTCCCTCACCTGACCGTGCCTTCCCCTGCGTTACCCTTTCCTTGCCTTGCCGTGCATTGCCTAGCCCTGCGTTGTCGTGCCTTAGCCTTCTTACCCCTTGCCGTGCCGTTCCTTCCGTTACCCTTGCCTTCCCTTGCTTTCCCTTTCCTTCCTTGCATTCCGTTACTCCTTGCTTGCTTACCGTGCATTGCCTAGCCTTGCGTTGGCTTTCCTTAGCCTTGCCTCGCCTGACCGTGCTTTCCCATGCGTTTCCCTTTCCTTGCCTTGCCGTGCATTGCCTAGCGTGCGTTGTCGTGCCTTAGCCTTGTTTCCCCTTGCCGTGCCGTTCCTTCCGTTACCATTGCCTTTCCTTGCTTTCCTTTGCCTTCCTTACCTTCCGTTACTCTTTGCTTGCCTTCCCTGCATTGCCTAGCCTTGCGTTGTCGTGCCTTAGCCTTATCTCTTCTGACCGTGCCTTCCTTTGCTTTAAGCTTTACTTGCATTGTCGTGCATTGCCTAGCCTTGCGTTGTCGTGCATTAGCCTTGCCTAGCCTCACCGTGCCTTGCCTTTCGTTACCCTTTCCTTGCCTTGCCGTGCATTTCCTAGCCGTGTGTTGTCGTGCCTTAGCCTTGTTTCCCCTTGCCGTTGCGTGCCTTTTGTTACACTTGCCTTGCCTGGCTTTGCCTTGCCTTCCGTTCCGTTCCGTTACTCTTTCCTTGCCTTGCCGTGCATTGCCTAGCCCTGCGTTGTCGTGCCTTAGCCTTGTTACCCCTTGCGGTGCCGTTCCTTCCGTTACCCTTGCCTTCCCTTGCTTTCCCTTGCCTTCCTTGCGTTCCGTTACTCTTTGCTTGCTTTCCGTGCATTGCCTAGCCTTGCGTTGTCATGCCTTAGGCTTGCCTCGCCTGACCGTGCTTTCCCATGCGTTACCCTTTCCTTGCCTTGCCGTGCATTGCCTAGCGTGCGTTGTCGTGCCTTAGCCTTGTTTCCCCTTGCCGTGCCGTTCCTTCCGTTACACTTGCCTTTCCTTGCTTTCCCTTGCCTTCCTTACCTTCCGTTACTCTTTGCTTGCCTTCCGTGCATTGCCTAGCCTTGCGTTGTCGTGCCTTAGCCTTATCTCGCCTGACCGTGCCTTCCTTTGCTTTAAGCTTTCCTTGCATTGTCGTGCATTGCCTAGCCTTGCGTTGTCGTGCATTAGCCTTGCCTAGCCTCACCGTGCCTTGCCTTGCGTTACCCTTTCCTTGCCTTGCCGTGCATTGCCTAGCCGTGCGTTGTCGTGCCTTAGCCTTGATTCCCCTTGCCGTGGCGTGCCTTTTGTTACACTTGCCTTGCCTGGCTTTGCCTTGCCTTCCTTTCCTTCCGTTACTCTTTCCTTGCCTTGCCGTGCATTGCCTAGCCTTGCATTGTCGTGCCTTATCCTTGCCTCACCTGACCGTGCCTTCCCCTGCGTTACCCTTTCCTTGCCTTGCCGTGCATTGCCTAGCCCTGCGTTGTCGTGCCTTAGCTTTCTTACCCCTTGCCGTGCCGTTCCTTCCGTTACCCTTGCCTTCCCTTGCTTTCCCTTCCCTTCCTTACCTTCCGTTACTCTTTGCTTGCCTTCCGTGCATTGCCTAGCCTTGCGTTGCCGAGCCTTAGCCTTATCTCGCCAGACCGTGCCTTCCTTTGCTTTAAGCTTTACTTGCATTGTCGTGCATTGCCTAGCCTTGCGTTGTCGTGCATTAGCCATGCCTAGCCTCACCGTGCCTTGCCTTGCGTTACCCTTTCCTTGCCTTGCCGTGCATTTCCTAGCCGTGTGTTGTCGTGCCTTATCCTTGTTTCCCCTTGCCGTTGCGTGCCTTTTGTTACACTTGCCTTGCCTGGCTTTGCCTTGCCTTCCGTTCCGTTCCGTTACTCTTTCCTTGCCTTGCCGTGCATTCCCTAGCCCTGCGTTGTCGTGCCTTAGCCTTGTTACCCCTTGCGGTGCCGTTCCTTCCGTTACCCTTGCCTTCCCTTGCTTTCCCTTGCCTTCCTTGCGTTCCGTTACTCTTTGCTTGCTTTCCGTGCATTGCCTAGCCTTGCGTTGTCATGCCTTAGGCTTGCCTCGCCTGACCGTGCTTTCCCATGCGTTACCCTTTCCTTGCCTTGCCGTGCATTGCCTATCGTGCGTTGTCGTGCCTTAGCCTTGTTTCCCCTTGCCGTGCCGTTCCTTCCGTTACACTTGCCTTTCCTTGCTTTCCCTTGCCTTCCTTACCTTCCGTTACTCTTTGCTTGCCTTCCGTGCATTGCCTAGCCTTGCGTTGTCGTGCCTTAGCCTTATCTCGCCTGACCGTGAATTCCTTTGCTTTAAGCTTTCCTTGCATTGTCGTGCATTGCCTAGCCTTGCGTTGTCGTGCATTAGCCTTGCCTAGCCTCACCGTGCCTTGCCTTGCGTTACCCTTTCCTTGCCTTGCCGTGCATTGCCTAGCCGTGCGTTGTCGTGCCTTAGCCTTGATTCCCCTTGCCGTGGCGTGCCTTTTGTTACACTTGCCTTGCCTGGCTTTGCCTTGCCTTCCTTTCCTTCCGTTACTCTTTCCTTGCCTTGCCGTGCATTGCCTAGCCTTGCATTGTCGTGCTTTATCCTTGCCTCACCTGACCGTGCCTTCCCCTGCGTTACCCTTTCCTTGCCTTGCCGTGCATTGCCTAGCCCTGCGTTGTCGTGCCTTAGCTTTCTTACCCCTTGCCGTGCCGTTCCTTCCGTTACCCTTGCCTTCCCTTGCTTTCCCTTGCCTTCCTTACCTTCCGTTACTCTGTGCTTGCCTTCCGTGCATTGCCTAGCCTTGCGTTGCCGAGCCTTAGCCTTATCTCGCCTGACCGTGCCTTCCTTTGCTTTAAGCTTTCCTTGCATTGTCGTGCATTGCCCAGCCTGCGTTGCCGTGCCTAAGCCTTGTTTCCCATTGCCGTGCAGTTCCTTCCGTTCCCCTTGCCTTTCCTTGCTTTTCCTTGCCTTGCTTACCTTCCGTTACTCTTTGCTTCCCTTCCCTGCATTGCCTAGCCTTGCGTTGTCGTGCCTTAGCCTTATCTCGCCTGACCGTGCCTTCCTTTTCTTTAAGCTTTCCTTGCATTGTCGTGCATTGCCTAGCCTTGCGTTGTCGTGCATTAGCCTTGCCTAGCCTCACCGTGCCTTGCCTTGCGTTACCCTTTCCTTGCCTTGCCGTGCATTCCCTAGCCGTGCGTTGTCGTGCCTTAGCCTTGTTTCCCATTGCCGTGGCGTGCCTTTTGTTACAGTTGCCTTTCCTGGCTTTGACTTACCTTCCTTTCCTTCCGTTACTCTTTCCTTACCTTGCCGTGCATTGCCTAGACTTGCATTGTCGTGCCTTATCCTTGCCTCACCTGACCGTGCCTTCCCCTGCGTTACCCTTTCCTTGCCTTTCCGTGCATTGCCTAGCCGGGCGTTGTCGTGCCTTAGCCTTGTTTCCCCTTGCCGTGCCGTTCCTTCCGTTACACTTGCCTTTCCTTCCTTTCCCTTGCCTTCCTTACCTTCCGTTACTCTTTGCTTGCCTTCCGTGCATTGCCTAGCCTTGCGTTGTCGTGGCTTAGCGTTGCCTCGCTTGACCGTGCTTTCAAATGCGTTACCCTTTCCTTGCCTTGCCGTTCATTGCCTAGCGTTCGGTGTCGTGCCTTAGACTTGTTTCCCCTTGCCGTGCCGTTCCTTCCGTTACCCTGGCCTTTCCTTCCTTTTCCTTGCCTTGATTACCTTCCGTTAGTCTTTGCTTGCCTTCCCTGAATTTCCTAGCCTTGCCTTGTCGTGCCTTAGCCTTATCTCGCCTGACCTTGCCTTCCTTTGCTTTCAGTTTCCTTGCATTGTCGTGCGTCGCCTAGCCTTGCGTTTTCGTGCATTAGCCTTGCCTAGCCTCACAGTGCCTTTCCTTGCGTTAACTTTTGCTTGCCTTGCCGTGCATTGCCTAGCCGTGCGTTGTCGTGCCTTAGCCTTGTTTCCCCTTGCCGTGCCGTTCCTTCCATTACACTTGCCTTGCCTGGCTTTGCGTTGCTTCCTTTCCTTCCGTTACTCTTTGCCTGCCTTGCCGTGCATTGCCTAGCCCTGCGTTGTCGTGCCTTAGCCTTGTTACCCCTTGTCGTGCCGTTCCTTCCGTTACCCTTGCCTTCCCTTGCTTTCCCTTGCCTTCCTTGCGTTCCGTTACTCTTTGCTTGCTTTCCGTGCATTGCCTAGCCTTGCGTTGTCGTGCCTTAGCTTTGCCTCGCCTGACCGTGCTTTCCCATGCGTTACCCTTTCCTTGCCTTGCCGTTCATTGCCTAGCGTTCGGTGTCGTGCCTTAGACTTGTTCCCCCTTGCCGTGCCGTTCCTTCCGTTACCCTTGCCTTTCCTTGCTTTTCCTTGCCTTCCTTACCTTCCGTTACTCTTTGCTTGCCTTCCCTGAATTGCCTAGCCTTGCGTTGTCGTGCCTTTGCCTTATCTCGCCTGACCTTGCCTTCCTTTGCTTTAAGCTTTCCTTGCATTGTCGTGCATTGCCTAGCCTTGCGTTTCCGTGCATTAGCCTTGCCTAGCCTCACCGTGCCTTGCCTTGCGTTACCCTTTGCTTGCCTTGCCGTGCACTGCCTAGCCGTGCGTTGTCCTGCCTTAGCCTTGTTTCCCCTTGCCGTGCAGTTCCTTCCGTTATACTTGCCTTTCTTTGCTTTCCCTTGCCTTCCTTACCTTCCGTTACTCTTTGCTTGCCTTCCGTGCATTGCCTAGCCTTGCGTTGTCGTGCCTTAGCCTTGCCTCGCCTGAACGTGCTTTCCCATGCGTTACCCTTTCCTTGCCTTGCCGTGCATTGCCCAGCCTGTGTTGCCGTGCCTTAGCCTTGTTTCCCCTTGCCGTGCAGTTCCTTCCGTTACCCTTGCCTTTCCTTTCTTTTCCTTGCCTTCCGTGCGTTCCGTTACTCTTTACTTGCTTTCCGTGCATTGCCTAGCCTTGCGTTGTCATGCCTTAGCCTTGCATCGCCTGACCGTGCTTTCCCATGCGTTACACTTTCCTTGCCTTGCCGTGCATTGCCTAGCCGTGCGTTGTCGTGCCTTAGCCTTGTTTCCCCTTGCCGTGCCGTTCCTTCCGTTACACTTGCCTTTCCTTCCTTTCCCTTGCCTTCCTTACCTTCCGTTACTCTTTGCTTGCCTTCCGTGCATTGCCTAGCCTTGCGTTGTCGTGCCTTAGCGTTGCCTCGCCTGACCGTGCTTTCAAATGCGTTACCCTTTCCTTGCCTTGCCGTTCATTGCCTAGCGTTCGGTGTCGTGCCTTAGACTTGTTTCCCCTTGCCGTGCCGTTCCTTCCGTTACCCTGGTCTTTCCTTCCTTTTCCTTGCCTTGCTTACCTTCCATTACTCTTTGCTTGCCTTCCCTGAATTTCCTAGCCTTGCGTTGTCGTGCCTTAGCCTTATCTCGCCTGACCTTGCCTTCCTTTGCTTTAAGCTTTCCTTGCATTGTCGTGCATCGCCTAGCCTTGCGTTTTCGTGCATTAGCCTTGCCTAGCCTCACCGTGCCTTTCCTTGCGTTACCCTTTGCTTGCCTTGCCGTGCATTGCCTAGCCGTACGTTTTTCGTGCCTTAGCCTTGTTTCCCCTTGCCGTGCCATTCCTTCCGTTACACTTGCCTTTCTTTGCTTTCCCTTTCCTTCCTTACCTTCCGTTTCTCTTTGCTTGCATTCCGTGCATTGCCTAGCCTTGGGTTGTCGTGCCTTAGCCTTGCCTCGCCTGACCGTGCTTTCCCATGCGTTACCCTTTCCTTGCCTTGCCGTGCATTGCCTAGCGTGCGTTGTCGTACCTTAGCCTTGTTTCCCCTTGCCGTGCCGTTCCTTCCGTTACCATTGCCTTTCCTTGCTTTCCCTTGCCTTCCTTACCTTCCGTTACTCTTTGCTTGCCTTCCGTGCATTGCCTAGCCTTGCGTTGTCGTGCCTTAGACTTATCTCGCCTGACCGTGCCTTCCTTTGCTTTAAGCTTTCCTTGCATTGTCGTGCATTGCCTAGCCTTGCGTTGTCGTGCATTAGCCTTGCCTAGCCTCACCGTGCCTTGCCTTGCGTTACCCTTTCCTTGCCTTGCCGTGCATTGCCTAGCCGTGCGTTGTCGTGCCTTAGCCTTGATTCCCCTTGCCGTGGCGTGCCTTTTGTTACACTTGCCTTGCCTGGCTTTGCCTTGCCTTCCTTTCCTTCCGTTACTCTTTCCTTGCCTTGCCGTGCATTGCCTAGCCTTGCATTGTCGTGCCTTATCCTTGCCTCACCTGACCGTGCCTTCCCCTGCGTTACCCTTTCCTTGCCTTGCCGGGCATTGCCTAGCCCTGCGTTGTCGTGCCTTAGCCTTGTTACCCCTTGCCGTGCCGTTCCTTCCGTTACCCTTGCCTTCCCTTGCTTTCCCTTCCCTTCCTTACCTTCCGTTACTCTTTGCTTGCCTTCCGTGCATTGCCTAGCCTTGCGTTGTCGAGCCTTAGCCTTATCTCGCCTGACCTTGCCTTCCTTTGCTTTAAGCTTTACTTGCATTGTCGTGCATTGCCTAGCCTTGCGTTGTCGTGCATTAGCCTTGCCTAGCCTCACCGTGCCTTGCCTTGCGTTACCCTTTCCTTGCCTTGCCGTGCATTTCCTAGCCGTGTGTTGTCGTGCCTTAGCCTTGTTTCCCCTTGCCGTTGCGTGCCTTTTGTTACACTTGCCTTGCCTGGCTTTGCCTTGCCTTCCGTTCCGTTCCGTTACTCTTTCCTTGCCTTGCCGTGCATTCCCTAGCCCTGCGTTGTCGTGCCTTAGCCTTGTTACCCCTTGCGGTGCCGTTCCTTCCGTTACCCTTGCCTTCCCTTGCTTTCCCTTGCCTTCCTTGCGTTCCGTTACTCTTTGCTTGCTTTCCGTGCATTGCCTAGCCTTGCGTTGTCATGCCTTAGGCTTGCCTCGCCTGACCGTGCTTTCCCATGCGTTACCCTTTCCTTGCCTTGCCGTGCATTGCCTATCGTGCGTTGTCGTGCCTTAGCCTTGTTTCCCCTTGCCGTGCCGTTCCTTCCGTTACACTTGCCTTTCCTTGCTTTCCCTTGCCTTCCTTACCTTCCGTTACTCTTTGCTTGCCTTCCGTGCATTGCCTAGCCTTGCGTTGTCGTGCCTTAGCCTGACCGTGCCTTCCTTTGCTTTAAGCTTTACTTGCATTGTCGTGCATTGCCTAGCCGTGCGTTGTCGTGCCTTAGCCTTGTTTCCCATTGCCGTGTCTTCCTTCCGTTACCCTTGCCTTTCCTTGCTTTTCCTTGCCTTGCTTACCTTCCGTTACTCTTTGCTTCCCTTCCCTGCATTGCCTAGCCTTGCGTTGTCGTGCCTTAGCCTTATCTCGCCTGACCGTGCCTTCCTTTTCTTTAAGCTTTCCTTGCATTGTCGTGCATTGCCTAGCCTTGCGTTGTCGTGCATTAGCCTTGCCTAGCCTCACCGTGCCTTGCCTTGCGTTACCCTTTCCTTGCCTTGCCGTGCATTCCCTAGCCGTGCGTTGTCGTGCCTTAGCCTTGTTTCCCATTGCCGTGGCGTGCCTTTTGTTACAGTTGCCTTTCCTGGCTTTGACTTACCTTCCTTTCCTTCCGTTACTCTTTCCTTACCTTGCCGTGCATTGCCTAGACTTGCATTGTCGTGCCTTATCCTTGCCTCACCTGAACGTGCCTTCCCCTGCGTTACCCTTTCCTTGCCTTTCCGTGCATTGCCTAGCCGGGCGTTGTCGTGCCTTAGCCTTGTTTCCCCTTGCCGTGCCGTTCCTTCCGTTACACTTGCCTTTCCTTCCTTTCCCTTGCCTTCCTTACCTTCCGTTACTCTTTGCTTGCCTTCCGTGCATTGCCTAGCCTTGCGTTGTCGTGGCTTAGCGTTGCCTCGCTTGACCGTGCTTTCAAATGCGTTACCCTTTCCTTGCCTTGCCGTTCATTGCCTAGCGTTCGGTGTCGTGCCTTAGACTTGTTTCCCCTTGCCGTGCCGTTCCTTCCGTTACCCTGGCCTTTCCTTCCTTTTCCTTGCCTTGATTACCTTCCGTTAGTCTTTGCTTGCCTTCGCTGAATTTCCTAGCCTTGCCTTGTCGTGCCTTAGCCTTATCTCGCCTGACCTTGCCTTCCTTTGCTTTCAGTTTCCTTGCATTGTCGTGCGTCGCCTAGCCTTGCGTTTTCGTGCATTAGCCTTGCCTAGCCTCACAGTGCCTTTCCTTGCGTTAACTTTTGCTTGCCTTGCCGTGCATTGCCTAGCCGTGCGTTGTCGTGCCTTAGCCTTGTTTCCCCTTGCCGTGCCGTTCCTTCCATTACACTTGCCTTGCCTGGCTTTGCGTTGCTTCCTTTCCTTCCGTTACTCTTTGCCTGCCTTGCCGTGCATTGCCTAGCCCTGCGTTGTCGTGCCTTAGCCTTGTTACCCCTTGTCGTGCCGTTCCTTCCGTTACCCTTGCCTTCCCTTGCTTTCCCTTGCCTTCCTTGCGTTCCGTTACTCTTTGCTTGCTTTCCGTGCATTGCCTAGCCTTGCGTTGTCGTGCCTTAGCTTTGCCTCGCCTGACCGTGCTTTCCCATGCGTTACCCTTTCCTTGCCTTGCCGTTCATTGCCTAGCGTTCGGTGTCGTGCCTTAGACTTGTTCCCCCTTGCCGTGCCGTTCCTTCCGTTACCCTTGCCTTTCCTTGCTTTTCCTTGCCTTCCTTACCTTCCGTTACTCTTTGCTTGCCTTCCCTGAATTGCCTAGCCTTGCGTTGTCGTGCCTTTGCCTTATCTCGCCTGACCTTGCCTTCCTTTGCTTTAAGCTTTCCTTGCATTGTCGTGCATTGCCTAGCCTTGCGTTTCCGTGCATTAGCCTTGCCTAGCCTCACCGTGCCTTGCCTTGCGTTACCCTTTGCTTGCCTTGCCGTGCACTGCCTAGCCGTGCGTTGTCCTGCCTTAGCCTTGTTTCCCCTTGCCGTGCAGTTCCTTCCGTTACACTTGCCTTTCTTTGCTTTCCCTTGCCTTCCTTACCTTCCGTTACTCTTTGCTTGCCTTCCGTGCATTGCCTAGCCTTGCGTTGTCGTGCCTTAGCCTTGCCTCGCCTGAACGTGCTTTCCCATGCGTTACCCTTTCCTTGCCTTGCCGTGCATTGCCCAGCCTGTGTTGCCGTGCCTTAGCCTTGTTTCCCCTTGCCGTGCAGTTCCTTCCGTTACCCTTGCCTTTCCTTTCTTTTCCTTGCCTTCCGTGCGTTCCGTTACTCTTTACTTGCTTTCCGTGCATTGCCTAGCCTTGCGTTGTCATGCCTTAGCCTTGCATCGCCTGACCGTGCTTTCCCATGCGTTACACTTTCCTTGCCTTGCCGTGCATTGCCTAGCCGTGCGTTGTCGTGCCTTAGCCTTGTTTCCCCTTGCCGTGCCGTTCCTTCCGTTACACTTGCCTTTCCTTCCTTTCCCTTGCCTTCCTTACCTTCCGTTACTCTTTGCTTGCCTTCCGTGCATTGCCTAGCCTTGCGTTGTCGTGCCTTAGCGTTGCCTCGCCTGACCGTGCTTTCAAATGCGTTACCCTTTCCTTGCCTTGCCGTTCATTGCCTAGCGTTCGGTGTCGTGCCTTAGACTTGTTTCCCCTTGCCGTGCCGTTTCTTCCGTTACCCTGGTCTTTCCTTCCTTTTCCTTGCCTTGCTTACCTTCCATTACTCTTTGCTTGCCTTCCCTGAATTTCCTAGCCTTGCGTTGTCGTGCCTTAGCCTTATCTCGCCTGACCTTGCCTTCCTTTGCTTTAAGCTTTCCTTGCATTGTCGTGCATCGCCTAGCCTTGCGTTTTCGTGCATTAGCCTTGCCTAGCCTCACCGTGCCTTTCCTTGCGTTACCCTTTGCTTGCCTTGCCGTGCATTGCCTAGCCGTACGTTTTTCGTGCCTTAGCCTTGTTTCCCCTTGCCGTGCCATTCCTTCCGTTACACTTGCCTTTCTTTGCTTTCCCTTTCCTTCCTTACCTTCCGTTTCTCTTTGCTTGCATTCCGTGCATTGCCTAGCCTTGGGTTGTCGTGCCTTAGCCTTGCCTCGCCTGACCGTGCTTTCCCATGCGTTACCCTTTCCTTGCCTTGCCGTGCATTGCCTAGCGTGCGTTGTCGTACCTTAGCCTTGTTTCCCCTTGCCGTGCCGTTCCTTCCGTTACCATTGCCTTTCCTTGCTTTCCCTTGCCTTCCTTACCTTCCGTTACTCTTTGCTTGCCTTCCGTGCATTGCCTAGCCTTGCGTTGTCGTGCCTTAGACTTATCTCGCCTGACCGTGCCTTCCTTTGCTTTAAGCTTTCCTTGCATTGTCGTGCATTGCCTAGCCTTGCGTTGTCGTGCATTAGCCTTGCCTAGCCTCACCGTGCCTTGCCTTGCGTTACCCTTTCCTTGCCTTGCCGTGCATTGCCTAGCCGTGCGTTGTCGTGCCTTAGCCTTGATTCCCCTTGCCGTGGCGTGCCTTTTGTTACACTTGCCTTGCCTGGCTTTGCCTTGCCTTCCTTTCCTTCCGTTACTCTTTCCTTGCCTTGCCGTGCATTGCCTAGCCTTGCATTGTCGTGCCTTATCCTTGCCTCACCTGACCGTGCCTTCCCCTGCGTTACCCTTTCCTTGCCTTGCCGTGCATTGCCTAGCCCTGCGTTGTCGTGCCTTAGCTTTCTTACCCCTTGCCGTGCCGTTCCTTCCGTTACCCTTGCCTTCCCTTGCTTTCCCTTCCCTTCCTTACCTTCCGTTACTCTTTGCTTGCCTTCCGTGCATTGCCTAGCCTTGCGTTGCCGAGCCTTAGCCTTATCTCGCCTGACCGTGCCTTCCTTTGCTTTAAGCTTTACTTGCATTGTCGTGCATTGCCTAGCCTTGCGTTGTCGTGCATTAGCCTTGCCTAGCCTCACCGTGCCTTGCCTTGCGTTACCCTTTCCTTGCCCTGCCGTGCATTTCCTAGCCGTGTGTTGTCGTGCCTTAGCCTTGTTTCCCCTTGCCGTTGCGTGCCTTTTGTTACACTTGCCTTGCCTGGCTTTGCCTTGCCTTCCGTTCCGTTCCGTTACTCTTTCCTTGCCTTGCCGTGCATTCCCTAGCCCTGCGTTGTCGTGCCTTAGCCTTGTTACCCCTTGCGGTGCCGTTCCTTCCGTTACCCTTGCCTTCCCTTGCTTTCCCTTGCCTTCCTTGCGTTCCGTTACTCTTTGCTTGCTTTCCGTGCATTGCCTAGCCTTGCGTTGTCATGCCTTAGGCTTGCCTCGCCTGACCGTGCTTTCCCATGCGTTACCCTTTCCTTGCCTTGCCGTGCATTGCCTATCGTGCGTTGTCGTGCCTTAGCCTTGTTTCCCCTTGCCGTGCCGTTCCTTCCGTTACACTTGCCTTTCCTTGCTTTCCCTTGCCTTCCTTACCTTCCGTTACTCTTTGCTTGCCTTCCGTGCATTGCCTAGCCTTGCGTTGTCGTGCCTTAGCCTTATCTCGCCTGACCGTGAATTCCTTTGCTTTAAGCTTTCCTTGCATTGTCGTGCATTGCCCAGCCTGCGTTGCCGTGCCTAAGCCTTGTTTCCCATTGCCGTGTCTTTCCTTCCGTTACCCTTGCCTTCCCTTGCTTTTCCTTGCCTTGCTTACCTTCCGTTACTCTTTGCTTCCCTTCCCTGCATTGCCTAGCCTTGCGTTGTCGTGCCTTAGCCTTATCTCGCCTGACCGTGCCTTCCTTTTCTTTAAGCTTTCCTTGCATTGTCGTGCATTGCCTAGCCTTGCGTTGTCGTGCATTAGCCTTGCCTAGCCTCACCGTGCCTTGCCTTGCGTTACCCTTTCCTTGCCTTGCCGTGCATTCCCTAGCCGTGCGTTGTCGTGCCTTAGCCTTGTTTCCCATTGCCGTGGCGTGCCTTTTGTTACAGTTGCCTTTCCTGGCTTTGACTTACCTTCCTTTCCTTCCGTTACTCTTTCCTTACCTTGTCGTGCATTGCCTAGACTTGCATTGTCGTGCCTTATCCTTGCCTCACCTGAACGTGCCTTCCCCTGCGTTACCCTTTCCTTGCCTTTCCGTGCATTGCCTAGCCGGGCGTTGTCGTGCCTTAGCCTTGTTTCCCCTTGCCGTGCCGTTCCTTCCGTTACACTTGCCTTTCCTTCCTTTCCCTTGCCTTCCTTACCTTCCGTTACTCTTTGCTTGCCTTCCGTGCATTGCCTAGCCTTGCGTTGTCGTGGCTTAGCGTTGCCTCGCTTGACCGTGCTTTCAAATGCGTTACCCTTTCCTTGCCTTGCCGTTCATTGCCTAGCGTTCGGTGTCGTGCCTTAGACTTGTTTCCCCTTGCCGTGCCGTTCCTTCCGTTACCCTGGCCTTTCCTTCCTTTTCCTTGCCTTGATTACCTTCCGTTAGTCTTTGCTTGCCTTCGCTGAATTTCCTAGCCTTGCCTTGTCGTGCCTTAGCCTTATCTCGCCTGACCTTGCCTTCCTTTGCTTTCAGTTTCCTTGCATTGTCGTGCGTCGCCTAGCCTTGCGTTTTCGTGCATTAGCCTTGCCTAGCCTCACAGTGCCTTTCCTTGCGTTAACTTTTGCTTGCCTTGCCGTGCATTGCCTAGCCGTGCGTTGTCGTGCCTTAGCCTTGTTTCCCCTTGCCGTGCCGTTCCTTCCATTACACTTGCCTTGCCTGGCTTTGCGTTGCTTCCTTTCCTTCCGTTACTCTTTGCCTGCCTTGCCGTGCATTGCCTAGCCCTGCGTTGTCGTGCCTTAGCCTTGTTACCCCTTGTCGTGCCGTTCCTTCCGTTACCCTTGCCTTCCCTTGCTTTCCCTTGCCTTCCTTGCGTTCCGTTACTCTTTGCTTGCTTTCCGTGCATTGCCTAGCCTTGCGTTGTCGTGCCTTAGCTTTGCCTCGCCTGACCGTGCTTTCCCATGCGTTACCCTTTCCTTGCCTTGCCGTTCATTGCCTAGCGTTCGGTGTCGTGCCTTAGACTTGTTCCCCCTTGCCGTGCCGTTCCTTCCGTTACCCTTGCCTTTCCTTGCTTTTCCTTGCCTTCCTTACCTTCCGTTACTCTTTGCTTGCCTTCCCTGAATTGCCTAGCCTTGCGTTGTCGTGCCTTTGCCTTATCTCGCCTGACCTTGCCTTCCTTTGCTTTAAGCTTTCCTTGCATTGTCGTGCATTGCCTAGCCTTGCGTTTCCGTGCATTAGCCTTGCCTAGCCTCACCGTGCCTTGCCTTGCGTTACCCTTTGCTTGCCTTGCCGTGCACTGCCTAGCCGTGCGTTGTCCTGCCTTAGCCTTGTTTCCCCTTGCCGTGCAGTTCCTTCCGTTACACTTGCCTTTCTTTGCTTTCCCTTGCCTTCCTTACCTTCCGTTACTCTTTGCTTGCCTTCCGTGCATTGCCTAGCCTTGCGTTGTCGTGCCTTAGCCTTGCCTCGCCTGAACGTGCTTTCCCATGCGTTACCCTTTCCTTGCCTTGCCGTGCATTGCCCAGCCTGTGTTGCCGTGCCTTAGCCTTGTTTCCCCTTGCCGTGCAGTTCCTTCCGTTACCCTTGCCTTTCCTTTCTTTTCCTTGCCTTCCGTGCGTTCCGTTACTCTTTACTTGCTTTCCGTGCATTGCCTAGCCTTGCGTTGTCATGCCTTAGCCTTGCATCGCCTGACCGTGCTTTCCCATGCGTTACACTTTCCTTGCCTTGCCGTGCATTGCCTAGCCGTGCGTTGTCGTGCCTTAGCCTTGTTTCCCCTTGCCGTGCCGTTCCTTCCGTTACACTTGCCTTTCCTTCCTTTCCCTTGCCTTCCTTACCTTCCGTTACTCTTTGCTTGCCTTCCGTGCATTGCCTAGCCTTGCGTTGTCGTGCCTTAGCGTTGCCTCGCCTGACCGTGCTTTCAAATGCGTTACCCTTTCCTTGCCTTGCCGTTCATTGCCTAGCGTTCGGTGTCGTGCCTTAGACTTGTTTCCCCTTGCCGTGCCGTTTCTTCCGTTACCCTGGTCTTTCCTTCCTTTTCCTTGCCTTGCTTACCTTCCATTACTCTTTGCTTGCCTTCCCTGAATTTCCTAGCCTTGCGTTGTCGTGCCTTAGCCTTATCTCGCCTGACCTTGCCTTCCTTTGCTTTAAGCTTTCCTTGCATTGTCGTGCATCGCCTAGCCTTGCGTTTTCGTGCATTAGCCTTGCCTAGCCTCACCGTGCCTTTCCTTGCGTTACCCTTTGCTTGCCTTGCCGTGCATTGCCTAGCCGTACGTTTTTCGTGCCTTAGCCTTGTTTCCCCTTGCCGTGCCATTCCTTCCGTTACACTTGCCTTTCTTTGCTTTCCCTTTCCTTCCTTACCTTCCGTTTCTCTTTGCTTGCATTCCGTGCATTGCCTAGCCTTGGGTTGTCGTGCCTTAGCCTTGCCTCGCCTGACCGTGCTTTCCCATGCGTTACCCTTTCCTTGCCTTGCCGTGCATTGCCTAGCGTGCGTTGTCGTACCTTAGCCTTGTTTCCCCTTGCCGTGCCGTTCCTTCCGTTACCATTGCCTTTCCTTGCTTTCCCTTGCCTTCCTTACCTTCCGTTACTCTTTGCTTGCCTTCCGTGCATTGCCTAGCCTTGCGTTGTCGTGCCTTAGACTTATCTCGCCTGACCGTGCCTTCCTTTGCTTTAAGCTTTCCTTGCATTGTCGTGCATTGCCTAGCCTTGCGTTGTCGTGCATTAGCCTTGCCTAGCCTCACCGTGCCTTGCCTTGCGTTACCCTTTCCTTGCCTTGCCGTGCATTGCCTAGCCGTGCGTTGTCGTGCCTTAGCCTTGATTCCCCTTGCCGTGGCGTGCCTTTTGTTACACTTGCCTTGCCTGGCTTTGCCTTGCCTTCCTTTCCTTCCGTTACTCTTTCCTTGCCTTGCCGTGCATTGCCTAGCCTTGCATTGTCGTGCCTTATCCTTGCCTCACCTGACCGTGCCTTCCCCTGCGTTACCCTTTCCTTGCCTTGCCGTGCATTGCCTAGCCCTGCGTTGTCGTGCCTTAGCTTTCTTACCCCTTGCCGTGCCGTTCCTTCCGTTACCCTTGCCTTCCCTTGCTTTCCCTTCCCTTCCTTACCTTCCGTTACTCTTTGCTTGCCTTCCGTGCATTGCCTAGCCTTGCGTTGCCGAGCCTTAGCCTTATCTCGCCTGACCGTGCCTTCCTTTGCTTTAAGCTTTACTTGCATTGTCGTGCATTGCCTAGCCTTGCGTTGTCGTGCATTAGCCTTGCCTAGCCTCACCGTGCCTTGCCTTGCGTTACCCTTTCCTTGCCCTGCCGTGCATTTCCTAGCCGTGTGTTGTCGTGCCTTAGCCTTGTTTCCCCTTGCCGTTGCGTGCCTTTTGTTACACTTGCCTTGCCTGGCTTTGCCTTGCCTTCCGTTCCGTTCCGTTACTCTTTCCTTGCCTTGCCGTGCATTCCCTAGCCCTGCGTTGTCGTGCCTTAGCCTTGTTACCCCTTGCGGTGCCGTTCCTTCCGTTACCCTTGCCTTCCCTTGCTTTCCCTTGCCTTCCTTGCGTTCCGTTACTCTTTGCTTGCTTTCCGTGCATTGCCTAGCCTTGCGTTGTCATGCCTTAGGCTTGCCTCGCCTGACCGTGCTTTCCCATGCGTTACCCTTTCCTTGCCTTGCCGTGCATTGCCTATCGTGCGTTGTCGTGCCTTAGCCTTGTTTCCCCTTGCCGTGCCGTTCCTTCCGTTACACTTGCCTTTCCTTGCTTTCCCTTGCCTTCCTTACCTTCCGTTACTCTTTGCTTGCCTTCCGTGCATTGCCTAGCCTTGCGTTGTCGTGCCTTAGCCTTATCTCGCCTGACCGTGAATTCCTTTGCTTTAAGCTTTCCTTGCATTGTCGTGCATTGCCTAGCCTTGCGTTGTCGTGCATTAGCCTTGCCTAGCCTCACCGTGCCTTGCCTTGCGTTACCCTTTCCTTGCCTTGCCGTGCATTGCCTAGCCGTGCGTTGTCGTGCCTTAGCCTTGATTCCCCTTGCCGTGGCGTGCCTTTTGTTACACTTGCCTTGCCTGGCTTTGCCTTGCCTTCCTTTCCTTCCGTTACTCTTTCCTTGCCTTGCCGTGCATTGCCTAGCCTTGCATTGTCGTGCTTTAGCCTTGCCTCACCTGACCGTGCCTTCCCCTGCGTTACCCTTTCCTTGCCTTGCCGTGCATTGCCTAGCCCTGCGTTGTCGTGCCTTAGCTTTCTTACCCCTTGCCGTGCCGTTCCTTCCGTTACCCTTGCCTTCCCTTGCTTTCCCTTGCCTTCCTTACCTTCCGTTACTCTTTGCTTGCCTTCCGTGCATTGCCTAGCCTTGCGTTGCCGAGCCTTAGCCTTATCTCGCCTGACCGTGCCTTCCTTTGCTTTAAGCTTTCCTTGCATTGTCGTGCATTGCCCAGCCTGCGTTGCCGTGCCTAAGCCTTGTTTCCCCTTGCCGTGCAGTTCCTTCCGTTCCCCTTGCCTTTCCTTGCTTTTCCTTGCCTTGCTTACCTTCCGTTACTCTTTGCTTCCCTTCCCTGCATTGCCTAGCCTTGCGTTGTCGTGCCTTAGCCTTATCTCGCCTCACCGTGCCTTCCTTTTCTTTGAGCTTTCCTTGCATTGTCGTGCATTGCCTAGCCTTGCGTTGTCGTGCATTAGCCTTGCCTAGCCTCACCGTGCCTTGCCTTGCGTTACCCTTTCCTTGCCTTGCCGTGCATTCCCTAGCCGTGCGTTGTCGTGCCTTAGCCTTGTTTCCCATTGCCGTGGCGTGCCTTTTGTTACAGTTGCCTTTCCTGGCTTTGACTTACCTTCCTTTCCTTCCGTTACTCTTTCCTTACCTTGCCGTGCATTGCCTAGACTTGCATTGTCGTGCCTTATCCTTGCCTCACCTGACCGTGCCTTCCCCTGCGTTACCCTTTCCTTGCCTTTCCGTGCATTGCCTAGCCGTGCGTTGTCGTGCCTTAGCCTTGTTTCCCCTTGCCGTGCCGTTCCTTCCGTTACACTTGCCTTTCCTTCCTTTCCCTTGCCTTCCTTACCTTCCGTTACTCTTTGCTTGCCTTCCGTGCATTGCCTAGCCTTGCGTTGTCGTGGCTTAGCGTTGCCTCGCTTGACCGTGCTTTCAAATGCGTTACCCTTTCCTTGCCTTGCCGTTCATTGCCTAGCGTTCGGTGTCGTGCCTTAGACTTGTTTCCCCTTGCCGTGCCGTTCCTTCCGTTACCCTGGCCTTTCCTTCCTTTTCCTTGCCTTGCTTACCTTCCGTTAGTCTTTGCTTGCCTTCCCTGAATTTCCTAGCCTTGCCTTGTCGTGCCTTAGCCTTATCTCGCCTGACCTTGCCTTCCTTTGCTTTCAGTTTCCTTGCATTGTCGTGCGTCGCCTAGCCTTGCGTTTTCGTGCATTAGCCTTGCCTAGCCTCACAGTGCCTTTCCTTGCGTAAACTTTTGCTTGCCTTGCCGTGCATTGCCTAGCCGTGCGTTGTCGTGCCTTAGCCTTGTTTCCCCTTGCCGTGCCGTTCCTTCCATTACACTTGCCTTGCCTGGCTTTGCGTTGCTTCCTTTCCTTCCGTTACTCTTTGCCTGCCTTGCCGTGCATTGCCTAGCCCTGCGTTGTCGTGCCTTAGCCTTGTTACCCCTTGTCGTGCCGTTCCTTCCGTTACCCTTGCCTTCCCTTGCTTTCCCTTGCCTTCCTTGCGTTCCGTTACTCTTTGCTTGCTTTCCGTGCATTGCCTAGCCTTGCGTTGTCGTGCCTTAGCCTTGCCTCGCCTGACCGTGCTTTCCCATGCGTTACCCTTTCCTTGCCTTGCCGTGCATTGCCTAGCCGTGCGTTGTCGTGCCTTAGCCTTGTTTCCCCTTGCCGTGCCGTTCCTTCCGTTACCCTTGCCTTTCCTTGCTTTTCCTTGCCTTCCTTACCTTCCGTTACTCTTTGCTTGCCTTCCCTGCATTGCCTAGCCTTGCGTTGTCGTGCCTTTGCCTTATCTCGCCTGACCTTGCCTTCCTTTGCTTTAAGCTTTCCTTGCATTGTCGTGCATTGCCTAGCCTTGCGTTTCCGTGCATTAGCCTTGCCTAGCCTCACCGTGCCTTGCCTTGCGTTACCCTTTGCTTGCCTTGCCGTGCACTGCCTAGCCGTGCGTTGTCGTGCCTTAGCCTTGTTTCCCCTTGCCGTGCAGTTCCTTCCGTTACACTTGCCTTTCTTTGCTTTCCCTTGCCTTCCTTACCTTCCGTTACTCTTTGCTTGCCTTCCGTGCATTGCCTAGCCTTGCGTTGTCGTGCCTTAGCCTTGCCTCGCCTGACCGTGCTTTCCCATGCGTTACCCTTTCCTTGCCTTGCCGTGCATTGCCCAGCCTGCGTTGCCGTGCCTTAGCCTTGTTTCCCCTTGCCGTGCAGTTCCTTCCGTTACCCTTGCCTTTCCTTTCTTTTCCTTGCCTTCCGTGCGTTCCGTTACTCTTTACTTGCTTTCCGTGCATTGCGTAGCCTTGCGTTGTCATGCCTTAGCCTTGCATCGCCTGACCGTGCTTTCCCATGCGTTACACTTTCCTTGCCTTGCCGTGCATTGCCTAGCCGTGCGTTGTCGTGCCTTAGCCTTGTTTCCCCTTGCCGTGCCGTTCCTTCCGTTACACTTGCCTTTCCTTCCTTTCCCTTGCCTTCCTTACCTTCCGTTACTCTTTGCTTGCCTTCCGTGCATTGCCTAGCCTTGCGTTGTCGTGCCTTAGCGTTGCCTCGCCTGACCGTGCCTTCCCTGCGTTACCCTTTCCTTGCCTTGCCGTTCATTGCCTAGCGTTCGGTGTCGTGCCTTAGACTTGTTTCCCCTTGCCGTGCCGTGCCTTCCGTTACCCTGGTCTTTCCTTTCTTTTCCTTGCCTTGCTTACCTTCCATTACTCTTTGCTTGCCTTCCCTGAATTTCCTAGCCTTGCGTTGTCGTGCCTTAGCCTTATCTCGCCTGACCTTGCCTTCCTTTGCTTTAAGCTTTCCTTGCATTGTCGTGCATTGCCTAGCCTTGCGTTTTCGTGCATTAGCCTTGCCTAGCCTCACCGTGCCTTGCCTTGCGTTACCCTTTCCTTGCCTTGCCGTGCATTGCCTAGCCGTGCGTTGTCGTGCCTTAGCCTTGATTCCCCTTGCCGTGGCGTGCCTTTTGTTACACTTGCCTTGCCTGGCTTTGCCTTGCCTTCCTTTCCTTCCGTTACTCTTTCCTTGCCTTGCCGTGCATTGCCTAGCCTTGCATTGTCGTGCTTTATCCTTGCCTCACCTGACCGTGCCTTCCCCTGCGTTACCCTTTCCTTGCCTTGCCGTGCATTGCCTAGCCTTGCGTTGTCGTGCCTTAGCTTTCTTACCCCTTGCCGTGCCGTTCCTTCCGTTACCCTTGCCTTCCCTTGCTTTCCCTTGCCTTCCTTACCTTCCGTTACTCTGTGCTTGCCTTCCGTGCATTGCCTAGCCTTGCGTTGCCGAGCCTTAGCCTTATCTCGCCTGACCGTGCCTTCCTTTGCTTTAAGCTTTCCTTGCATTGTCGTGCATTGCCCAGCCTGCGTTGCCGTGCCTAAGCCTTGTTTCCCATTGCCGTGCAGTTCCTTCCGTTCCCCTTGCCTTTCCTTGCTTTTCCTTGCCTTGCTTACCTTCCGTTACTCTTTGCTTCCCTTCCCTGCATTGCCTAGCCTTGCGTTGTCGTGCCTTAGCCTTATCTCGCCTGACCGTGCCTTCCTTTTCTTTAAGCTTTCCTTGCATTGTCGTGCATTGCCTAGCCTTGCGTTGTCGTGCATTAGCCTTGCCTAGCCTCACCGTGCCTTGCCTTGCGTTACCCTTTCCTTGCCTTGCCGTGCATTCCCTAGCCGTGCGTTGTCGTGCCTTAGCCTTGTTTCCCATTGCCGTGGCGTGCCTTTTGTTACAGTTGCCTTTCCTGGCTTTGACTTACCTTCCTTTCCTTCCGTTACTCTTTCCTTACCTTGTCGTGCATTGCCTAGACTTGCATTGTCGTGCCTTATCCTTGCCTCACCTGAACGTGCCTTCCCCTGCGTTACCCTTTCCTTGCCTTTCCGTGCATTGCCTAGCCGGGCGTTGTCGTGCCTTAGCCTTGTTTCCCCTTGCCGTGCCGTTCCTTCCGTTACACTTGCCTTTCCTTCCTTTCCCTTGCCTTCCTTACCTTCCGTTACTCTTTGCTTGCCTTCCGTGCATTGCCTAGCCTTGCGTTGTCGTGGCTTAGCGTTGCCTCGCTTGACCGTGCTTTCAAATGCGTTACCCTTTCCTTGCCTTGCCGTTCATTGCCTAGCGTTCGGTGTCGTGCCTTAGACTTGTTTCCCCTTGCCGTGCCGTTCCTTCCGTTACCCTGGCCTTTCCTTCCTTTTCCTTGCCTTGATTACCTTCCGTTAGTCTTTGCTTGCCTTCGCTGAATTTCCTAGCCTTGCCTTGTCGTGCCTTAGCCTTATCTCGCCTGACCTTGCCTTCCTTTGCTTTCACTTTCCTTGCATTGTCGTGCGTCGCCTAGCCTTGCGTTTTCGTGCATTAGCCTTGCCTAGCCTCACCGTGCCTTTCCTTGCGTTACCCTTTGCTTGCCTTGCCGTGCATTGCCTAGCCGTGCGTTGTCGTGCCTTAGCCTTGTTTCCCCTTGCCGTGCCGTTCCTTCCATTACACTTGCCTTGCCTGGCTTTGCGTTGCTTCCTTTCCTTCCGTTACTCTTTGCCTGCCTTGCCGTGCATTGCCTAGCCCTGCGTTGTCGTGCCTTAGCCTTGTTACCCCTTGTCGTGCCGTTCCTTCCGTTACCCTTGCCTTCCCTTGCTTTCCCTTGCCTTCCTTGCGTTCCGTTACTCTTTGCTTGCTTTCCGTGCATTGCCTAGCCTTGCGTTGTCGTGCCTTAGCTTTGCCTCGCCTGACCGTGCTTTCCCATGCGTTACCCTTTCCTTGCCTTGCCGTTCATTGCCTAGCGTTCGGTGTCGTGCCTTAGACTTGTTCCCCCTTGCCGTGCCGTTCCTTCCGTTACCCTTGCCTTTCCTTGCTTTTCCTTGCCTTCCTTACCTTCCGTTACTCTTTGCTTGCCTTCCGTGCATTGCCTAGCCTTGCGTTGTCGTGCCTTAGCCTTATCTCGCCTGACCGTGCCTTCCTTTGCTTTAAGCTTTACTTGCATTGTCGTGCATTGCCTAGCCTTGCGTTTCCGTGCATTAGCCTTGCCTAGCCTCACCGTGCCTTGCCTTGCGTTACCCTTTGCTTGCCTTGCCGTGCACTGCCTAGCCGTGCGTTGTCCTGCCTTAGCCTTGTTTCCCCTTGCCGTGCAGTTCCTTCCGTTACACTTGCCTTTCTTTGCTTTCCCTTGCCTTCCTTACCTTCCGTTACTCTTTGCTTGCCTTCCGTGCATTGCCTAGCCTTGCGTTGTCGTGCCTTAGCCTTGCCTCGCCTGAACGTGCTTTCCCATGCGTTACCCTTTCCTTGCCTTGCCGTGCATTGCCCAGCCTGTGTTGCCGTGCCTTAGCCTTGTTTCCCCTTGCCGTGCAGTTCCTTCCGTTACCCTTGCCTTTCCTTTCTTTTCCTTGCCTTCCGTGCGTTCCGTTACTCTTTACTTGCTTTCCGTGCATTGCCTAGCCTTGCGTTGTCATGCCTTAGCCTTGCATCGCCTGACCGTGCTTTCCCATGCGTTACACTTTCCTTGCCTTGCCGTGCATTGCCTAGCCGTGCGTTGTCGTGCCTTAGCCTTGTTTCCCCTTGCCGTGCCGTTCCTTCCGTTACACTTGCCTTTCCTTCCTTTCCCTTGCCTTCCTTACCTTCCGTTACTCTTTGCTTGCCTTCCGTGCATTGCCTAGCCTTGCGTTGTCGTGCCTTAGCGTTGCCTCGCCTGACCGTGCTTTCAAATGCGTTACCCTTTCCTTGCCTTGCCGTTCATTGCCTAGCGTTCGGTGTCGTGCCTTAGACTTGTTTCCCCTTGCCGTGCCGTTTCTTCCGTTACCCTGGTCTTTCCTTCCTTTTCCTTGCCTTGCTTACCTTCCATTACTCTTTGCTTGCCTTCCCTGAATTTCCTAGCCTTGCGTTGTCGTGCCTTAGCCTTATCTCGCCTGACCTTGCCTTCCTTTGCTTTAAGCTTTCCTTGCATTGTCGTGCATCGCCTAGCCTTGCGTTTTCGTGCATTAGCCTTGCCTAGCCTCACCGTGCCTTTCCTTGCGTTACCCTTTGCTTGCCTTGCCGTGCATTGCCTAGCCGTACGTTTTTCGTGCCTTAGCCTTGTTTCCCCTTGCCGTGCCATTCCTTCCGTTACACTTGCCTTTCTTTGCTTTCCCTTTCCTTCCTTACCTTCCGTTTCTCTTTGCTTGCATTCCGTGCATTGCCTAGCCTTGGGTTGTCGTGCCTTAGCCTTGCCTCGCCTGACCGTGCTTTCCCATGCGTTACCCTTTCCTTGCCTTGCCGTGCATTGCCTAGCGTGCGTTGTCGTACCTTAGCCTTGTTTCCCCTTGCCGTGCCGTTCCTTCCGTTACCATTGCCTTTCCTTGCTTTCCCTTGCCTTCCTTACCTTCCGTTACTCTTTGCTTGCCTTCCGTGCATTGCCTAGCCTTGCGTTGTCGTGCCTTAGACTTATCTCGCCTGACCGTGCCTTCCTTTGCTTTAAGCTTTCCTTGCATTGTCGTGCATTGCCTAGCCTTGCGTTGTCGTGCATTAGCCTTGCCTAGCCTCACCGTGCCTTGCCTTGCGTTACCCTTTCCTTGCCTTGCCGTGCATTGCCTAGCCGTGCGTTGTCGTGCCTTAGCCTTGATTCCCCTTGCCGTGGCGTGCCTTTTGTTACACTTGCCTTGCCTGGCTTTGCCTTGCCTTCCTTTCCTTCCGTTACTCTTTCCTTGCCTTGCCGTGCATTGCCTAGCCTTGCATTGTCGTGCCTTATCCTTGCCTCACCTGACCGTGCCTTCCCCTGCGTTACCCTTTCCTTGCCTTGCCGTGCATTGCCTAGCCCTGCGTTGTCGTGCCTTAGCTTTCTTACCCCTTGCCGTGCCGTTCCTTCCGTTACCCTTGCCTTCCCTTGCTTTCCCTTCCCTTCCTTACCTTCCGTTACTCTTTGCTTGCCTTCCGTGCATTGCCTAGCCTTGCGTTGCCGAGCCTTAGCCTTATCTCGCCTGACCGTGCCTTCCTTTGCTTTAAGCTTTACTTGCATTGTCGTGCATTGCCTAGCCTTGCGTTGTCGTGCATTAGCCTTGCCTAGCCTCACCGTGCCTTGCCTTGCGTTACCCTTTCCTTGCCTTGCCGTGCATTTCTTAGCCGTGTGTTGTCGTGCCTTAGCCTTGTTTCCCCTTGCCGTTGCGTGCCTTTTGTTACACTTGCCTTGCCTGGCTTTGCCTTGCCTTCCGTTCCGTTCCGTTACTCTTTCCTTGCCTTGCCGTGCATTCCCTAGCCCTGCGTTGTCGTGCCTTAGCCTTGTTACCCCTTGCGGTGCCGTTCCTTCCGTTACCCTTGCCTTCCCTTGCTTTCCCTTGCCTTCCTTGCGTTCCGTTACTCTTTGCTTGCTTTCCGTGCATTGCCTAGCCTTGCGTTGTCATGCCTTAGGCTTGCCTCGCCTGACCGTGCTTTCCCATGCGTTACCCTTTCCTTGCCTTGCCGTGCATTGCCTATCGTGCGTTGTCGTGCCTTAGCCTTGTTTCCCCTTGCCGTGCCGTTCCTTCCGTTACACTTGCCTTTCCTTGCTTTCCCTTGCCTTCCTTACCTTCCGTTACTCTTTGCTTGCCTTCCGTGCATTGCCTAGCCTTGCGTTGTCGTGCCTTAGCCTTATCTCGCCTGACCGTGAATTCCTTTGCTTTAAGCTTTCCTTGCATTGTCGTGCATTGCCTAGCCTTGCGTTGTCGTGCATTAGCCTTGCCTAGCCTCACCGTGCCTTGCCTTGCGTTACCCTTTCCTTGCCTTGCCGTGCATTGCCTAGCCGTGCGTTGTCGTGCCTTAGCCTTGATTCCCCTTGCCGTGGCGTGCCTTTTGTTACACTTGCCTTGCCTGGCTTTGCCTTGCCTTCCTTTCCTTCCGTTACTCTTTCCTTGCCTTGCCGTGCATTGCCTAGCCTTGCATTGTCGTGCTTTAGCCTTGCCTCACCTGACCGTGCCTTCCCCTGCGTTACCCTTTCCTTGCCTTGCCGTGCATTGCCTAGCCCTGCGTTGTCGTGCCTTAGCTTTCTTACCCCTTGCCGTGCCGTTCCTTCCGTTACCCTTGCCTTCCCTTGCTTTCCCTTGCCTTCCTTACCTTCCGTTACTCTTTGCTTGCCTTCCGTGCATTGCCTAGCCTTGCGTTGCCGAGCCTTAGCCTTATCTCGCCTGACCGTGCCTTCCTTTGCTTTAAGCTTTCCTTGCATTGTCGTGCATTGCCCAGCCTGCGTTGCCGTGCCTAAGCCTTGTTTCCCCTTGCCGTGCAGTTCCTTCCGTTCCCCTTGCCTTTCCTTGCATTTCCTTGCCTTGCTTACCTTCCGTTACTCTTTGCTTCCCTTCCCTGCATTGCCTAGCCTTGCGTTGTCGTGCCTTAGCCTTATCTCGCCTCACCGTGCCTTCCTTTTCTTTAAGCTTTCCTTGCATTGTCGTGCATTGCCTAGCCTTGCGTTGTCGTGCATTAGCCTTGCCTAGCCTCACCGTGCCTTGCCTTGCGTTACCCTTTCCTTGCCTTGCCGTGCATTCCCTAGCCGTGCGTTGTCGTGCCTTAGCCTTGTTTCCCATTGC
The DNA here is from genome assembly GCF_037893015.1 of Macrotis lagotis. Classification (NCBI taxonomy): domain Eukaryota; kingdom Metazoa; phylum Chordata; class Mammalia; order Peramelemorphia; family Peramelidae; genus Macrotis; species Macrotis lagotis. Next base: position 222,593 of record NW_027422063.1, on the reverse strand, counting down.
CGTGGCGTGCCTTTTGTTACAGTTGCCTTTCCTGGCTTTGACTTACCTTCCTTTCCTTCCGTTACTCTTTCCTTACCTTGCCGTGCATTGCCTAGACTTGCATTGTCGTGCCTTATCCTTGCCTCACCTGACCGTGCCTTCCCCTGCGTTACCCTTTCCTTGCCTTGCCGTGCATTGCCTAGCCCTGCGTTGTCGTGCCTTAGCCTTGTTTCCCCTTGCCGTGCCGTTCCTTCCGTTACACTTGCCTTTCCTTCCTTTCCCTTGCCTTCCTTACCTTCCGTTACTCTTTGCTTGCCATCCGTGCATTGCCTAGCCTTGCGTTGTCGTGGCTTAGCGTTGCCTCGCTTGACCGTGCTTTCAAATGCGTTACCCTTTCCTTGCCTTGCCGTTCATTGCCTAGCGTTCGGTGTCGTGCCTTAGACTTGTTTCCCCTTGCCGTGCCGTTCCTTCCGTTACCCTGGCCTTTCCTTCCTTTTCCTTGCCTTGCTTACCTTCCGTTAGTCTTTGCTTGCCTTCCCTGAATTTCCTAGCCTTGCCTTGTCGTGCCTTAGCCTTATCTCGCCTGACCTTGCCTTCCTTTGCTTTCAGTTTCCTTGCATTGTCGTGCGTCGCCTAGCCTTGCGTTTTCGTGCATTAGCCTTGCCTAGCCTCACAGTGCCTTTCCTTGCGTAAACTTTTGCTTGCCTTGCCGTGCATTGCCTAGCCGTGCGTTGTCGTGCCTTAGCCTTGTTTCCCCTTGCCGTGCCGTTCCTTCCATTACACTTGCCTTGCCTGGCTTTGCGTTGCTTCCTTTCCTTCCGTTACTCTTTGCCTGCCTTGCCGTGCATTGCCTAGCCCTGCGTTGTCGTGCCTTAGCCTTGTTACCCCTTGTCGTGCCGTTCCTTCCGTTACCCTTGCCTTCCCTTGCTTTCCCTTGCCTTCCTTGCGTTCCGTTACTCTTTGCTTGCTTTCCGTGCATTGCCTAGCCTTGCGTTGTCGTGCCTTAGCCTTGCCTCGCCTGACCGTGCTTTCCCATGCGTTACCCTTTCCTTGCCTTGCCGTTCATTGCCTAGCGTTCGGTGTCGTGCCTTCGACTTGTTCCCCCTTGCCGTGCCGTTCCTTCCGTTACCCTTGCCTTTCCTTGCTTTTCCTTGCCTTCCTTACCTTCCGTTACTCTTTGCTTGCCTTCCCTGAATTGCCTAGCCTTGCGTTGTCGTGCCTTTGCCTTATCTCGCCTGACCTTGCCTTCCTTTGCTTTAAGCTTTCCTTGCATTGTCGTGCATTGCCTAGCCTTGCGTTTCCGTGCATTAGCCTTGCCTAGCCTCACCGTGCCTTGCCTTGCGTTACCCTTTGCTTGCCTTGCCGTGCACTGCCTAGCCGTGCGTTGTCGTGCCTTAGCCTTGTTTCCCCTTGCCGTGCAGTTCCTTCCGTTACACTTGCCTTTCCTTCCTTTCCCTTGCCTTCCTTACCTTCCGTTACTCTTTGCTTGCCTTCCGTGCATTGCCTAGCCTTGCGTTGTCGTGCCTTAGCGTTGCCTCGCCTGACCGTGCTTTCAAATGCGTTACCCTTTCCTTGCCTTGCCGTTCATTGCCTAGCGTTCGGTGTCGTGCCTTAGACTTGTTTCCCCTTGCCGTGCCGTTCCTTCCGTTACCCTGGTCTTTCCTTCCTTTTCCTTGCCTTGCTTACCTTCCGTTACTCTTTGCTTGCCTTCCCTGAATTTCCTAGCCTTGCGTTGTCGTGCCTTAGCCTTGCATCGCCTGACCGTGCTTTCCCATGCGTTACACTTTCCTTGCCTTGCCGTGCATTGCCTAGCCGTGCGTTGTCGTGCCTTAGCCTTGTTTCCCCTTGCCGTGCCGTTCCTTCCGTTACACTTGCCTTTCCTTCCTTTCCCTTGCCTTCCTTACCTTCCGTTACTCTTTGCTTGCATTCCGTGCATTGCCTAGCCTTGGGTTGTCGTGCCTTAGCCTTGCCTCGCCTGACCGTGCTTTCCCATGCGTTACCCTTTCCTTGCCTTGCCGTTCATTGCCTAGCGTTCGGTGTCGTGCCTTAGACTTGTTTCCCCTTGCCGTGCCGTGCCTTCCGTTACCCTGGTCTTTCCTTCCTTTTCCTTGCCTTGCTTACCTTCCATTACTCTTTGCTTGCCTTCCCTGAATTTCCTAGCCTTGCGTTGTCGTGCCTTAGCCTTATCTCGCCTGACCTTGCCTTCCTTTGCTTTAAGCTTTCCTTGCATTGTCGTGCATCGCCTAGCCTTGCGTTTTCGTGCATTAGCCTTGCCTAGCCTCACCGTGCCTTTCCTTGCGTTACCCTTTGCTTGCCTTGCCGTGCATTGCCTAGCCGTACGTTTTTCGTGCCTTAGCCTTGTTTCCCCTTGCCGTGCCATTCCTTCCGTTACCCTTGCCTTCCCTTGCTTTCCCTTTCCTTCCTTGCATTCCGTTACTCCTTGCTTGCTTTCCGTGCATTGCCTAGCCTTGCGTTGGCTTTCCTTAGCCTTGACTCGCCTGACCGTGCTTTCCCATGCGTTACCCTTTCCTTGCCTTGCCGTGCATTGCCTAGCGTGCGTTGACGTGCCTTAGCCTTGTTTCCCCTTGCCGTGCCGTTCCTTCCGTTACACTTGCCTTTCTTTGCTTTCCCTTGCCTTACTTACCTTCCGTTACTCTTTCCTTGCCTTCCGTGCATTGCCAAGCCTTGCGTTGTCGTGCCTTAGCCTTGCCTCCCCTGACCGTGCTTTCCCATGCGTTACCCTTTCCTTCCCTTGCCGTGCATTGCCTAGCGTGCGTTTTCGTGCCTTAGACTTGTTTCCCATTGCCGTGCCGTTCCTTCCATTACCATTGCCTTTTCTTGCTTTCCCTTGCCTTCCTTACCTTCCGTTACTCTTTGCTTGCCTTCCCTGCATTGCCTAGCCTTGCGTTGTCGTGCCTTAGCCTTATCTCGCCTGACCGTGCCTTCCTTTGCTTTAAGCTTTACTTGCATTGTCGTGCATTGCCTAGCCTTGCGTTGTCGTGCATTAGCCTTGCCCAGCCTCACCGTGCCTTGCCTTGCGTTACCCTTTCCTTGCCTTGCCGTGCATTTCCTAGCCGTGTGTTGTCGTGCCTTAGCCTTGTTTCCCCTTGCCGTTGCGTGCCTTTTGTTACACTTGCCTTGCCTGGCTTTGCGTTGCCTTCCTTTCCTTCCGTTACTCTTTGCTTGCCTTGCCGTGCATTGCCTAGCCCTGCGTTGTCATGCCTTAGCCTTGTTACCCCTTGCCGTGCCGTTCCTTCCGTTACCCTTGCATTCCCTTGCTTTCCCTTGCCTTCCTTGCGTTCCGTTACTCTTTGCTTGCTTTCCGTGCATTGCCTAGCCTTGCGTTGTCATGCCTTAGCCTTGCCTCGCCTGACCGTGCTTTCCCATGCGTTACCCTTTCCTTGCCTTGCCGTGCATTGCCTAGCGTGCGTTGTCGTGCCTTAGCCTTGTTTCCCCTTGCCGCGCCGTTCCTTCCGTTACCATTGCCTTTCCTTGCTTTCCCTTGCCTTCCTTACATTCCGTTACTCTTTGCTTGCCTTCCGTGCATTGCCTAGCCTTGCGTTGTCGTGCCTTAGCCTTATCTCGCCTGACCGTGCCTTCCTTTGCTTTAAGCTTTCCTTGCATTGTCGTGCATTGCCTACCCTTGCGTTGTCGTGCATTAACCTTGCCTAGCCTCACCCTGCCTTGCCTTGCGTTACCCTTTCCTTCCCTTGCCGTGCATTTCCTAGCCGTGTGTTGTCGTGCCTTAGCTTTGTTACCCCTTGCCGTGCCGTTCCTTCCGTTACCCATGCCTTCCCTTGCTTTCCCTTTCCTTCCTTGCATTCCGTTACTCCTTGCTTGCTTACCGTGCATTGCCTAGCCTTGCGTTGGCTTTCTTTAGCCTTGCCTCGCCTGACCGTGCTTTCCCATGCGTTACCCTTTCCTTGCCTTGCCGTGCATTGCCTAGCGTGCGTTGTCGTGCCTTAGCCTTGTTTCCCCTTGCCGTGCCGTTCCTTCCGTTACCATTGCCTTTCCTTGCTTTCCTTTGCCTTCCTTACCTTCCGTTACTCTTTGCTTGCCTTCCCTGCATTGCCTAGCCTTGCGTTGTCGTGCCTTAGCCTTATCTCGCCTGACCGTGCCTTCCTTTGCTTTAAGCTTTCCTTGCATTGTCGTGCATTGCCTAGCCTTGCGTTGTCGTGCATTAGCCTTGCCTAGCCTCACCGTGCCTTGCCTTGCGTTACCCTTTCCTTGCCTTGCCGTGCATTGCCTAGCCGTGCGTTGTCGTGCCTTAGCCTTGATTCCCCTTGCCGTGGCGTGCCTTTTGTTACACTTGCCTTGCCTGGCTTTGCCTTGCCTTCCTTTCCTTCCGTTACTCTTTCCTTGCCTTGCCGTGCATTGCCTAGCCTTGCATTGTCGTGCCTTATCCTTGCCTCACCTGACCGTGCCTTCCCCTGCGTTACCCTTTCCTTGCCTTGCCGTGCATTGCCTAGCCCTGCGTTGTCGTGCCTTAGCTTTCTTACCCCTTGCCGTGCCGTTCCTTCCGTTACCCTTGCCTTCCCTTGCTTTCCCTTCCCTTCCTTACCTTCCGTTACACTTTGCTTGCCTTCCGTGCATTGCCTAGCCTTGCGTTGCCGAGCCTTAGCCTTATCTCGCCTGACCGTGCCTTCCTTTGCTTTAAGCTTTCCTTGCATTGTCGTGCATTGCCTAGCCTTGCGTTGTCGTGCATTAGCCTTGCCTAGCCTCACCGTGCCTTGCCTTGCGTTACCCTTTCCTTGCCTTGCCGTGCATTTCCTAGCCGTGCGTTGTCGTGCCTTAGCCTTGTTTCCCCTTGCCGTTGCGTGCCTTTTGTTACACTTGCCTTGCCTGGCTTTGCCTTGCCTTCCGTTCCTTCCGTTACTCTTTCCTTGCCTTGCCGTGCATTGCCTAGCCCTGCGTTGTCGTGCCTTAGCCTTGTTACCCCTTGCGGTGCCGTTCCTTCCGTTACCCTTGCCTTCCCGTGCTTTCCCTTGCCTTCCTTGCGTTCCGTTACTCTTTGCTTGCTTTCCGTGCATTGCCTAGCCTTGGGTTGTCATGCCTTAGGCTTGCCTCGCCTGACCGTGCTTTCCCATGCGTTACCCTTTCCTTGCCTTGCCGTGCATTGCCTAGCGTGCGTTGTCGTGCCTTAGCCTTGTTTCCCCTTGCCGTGCCGTTCCTTCCGTTACACTTGCCTTTCCTTGCTTTCCCTTGCCTTCCTTACCTTCCGTTACTCTTTGCTTGCCTTCCGTGCATTGCCTTATCTCGCCTGACCGTGCCTTCCTTTGCTTTAAGCTTTCCTTGCATTGTCGTGCATTGCCTAGCCTTGCGTTGTCGTGCATTAGTCTTGCCTAGCCTCACAGTGCCTTGCCTTGCGTTACCCTTTCCTTGCCTTGCCGTGCATTGCCTAGCCGTGCGTTGTCGTGCCTTAGCCTTGATTCCCCTTGCCGTGGCGTGCCTTTTGTTACACTTTCCTTGCCTGGCTTTGCCTTGCCTTCCTTTCCTTCCGTTACTCTTTCCTTGCCTTGCCGTGCATTGCCTAGCCTTGCATTGTCGTGCCTTATCCTTGCCTCACCTGACCGTGCCTTCCGCTGCGTTACCCTTTCCTTGCCTTGCCGTGCATTGCCTAGCCCTGCGTTGTCGTGCCTTAGCTTTCTTACCCCTTGCCGTGCCGTTCCTTCCGTTACCCTTGCCTTCCCTTGCTTTCCCTTGCCTTCCTTACCTTCCGTTACTCTTTGCTTGCCTTCCGTGCATTGCCTAGACTTGCGTTGCCGAGCCTTAGCCTTATCTCGCCTGACCGTGCCTTCCTATGCTTTAAGCTTTCCTTGCATTGTCGTGCATTGCCCAGCCTGCGTTGCCGTGCCTTAGCCTTGTTTCCCCTTGCCGTGCAGTTCCTTCCGTTCCCCTTGCCTTTCCTTGCTTTTCCTTGCCTTGCTTACCTTCCGTTACTCTTTGCTTCCCTTCACTGCATTGCCTAGCCTTGCGTTGTCGTGCCTTAGCCTTATCTCGCCTGACCGTGCCTTCCTTTGCTTTAAGCTTTACTTGCATTGTCGTGCATTGCCTAGCCTTGCGTTGTCGTGCATTAGCCTTGCCTAGCCTCACCGTGCCTTGCCTTGCGTTACCCTTTCCTTGCCTTGCCGTGCATTCCCTAGCCGTGCGTTGTCGTGCCTTAGCCTTGTTTCCCATTGCCGTGGCGTGCCTTTTGTTACAGTTGCCTTTCCTGGCTTTCACTTACCTTCCTTTCCTTCCGTTACTCTTTGCTTGCCTTGCCGTGCATTGCCTAGCCTTGCGTTGTCGTGCCTTAGCCTTGCCTCACCTGACCGTGCCTTCCCCTGCGTTACCCTTTCCTTGCCTTTCCGTGCATTGCCTAGCCGTGCGTTGTCGTGCCTTAGCCTTGTTTCCCCTTGCCGTGCCGTTCCTTCCGTTACACTTGCCTTTCCTTCCTTTCCCTTGCCTTCCTTACCTTCCGTTACTCTTTGCTTGCCTTCCGTGCATTGCCTAGACTTGCGTTGTCGTGGCTTAGCGTTGCCTCGCCTGACCGTGCTTTCAAATGCGTTACCCTTTCCTTGCCTTGCCGTTCATTGCCTAGCGTTCGGTGTCGAGGCCTTAGACTTGTTTCCCCTTGCCGTGCCGTTCCTTCCGTTACCCTGGCCTTTCCTTCCTTTTCCTTGCCTTGCTTACCTTCCGTTAGTCTTTGCTTGCCTTCCCTGAATTTCCTAGCCTTGCCTTGTCGTGCCTTAGCCTTATCTCGCCTGACCTTGCCTTCCTTTGCTTTCAGTTTCCTTGCATTGTCGTGCGTCGCCTAGCCTTGCGTTTTCGTGCATTAGCCTTGCCTAGCCTCACAGTGCCTTTCCTTGCGTTAACTTTTGCTTGCCTTGCCGTGCATTGCCTAGCCGTGCGTTGTCGTGCCTTAGCCTTGTTTCCCCTTGCCGTGCCGTTCCTTCCATTACACTTGCCTTGCCTTGCTTTGCCTTGCTTCCTTTCCTTCCGTTACTCTTTGCCTGCCTTGCCGTGCATTGCCTAGCCCTGCGTTGTCGTGCCTTAGCCTTGTTACCCCTTGCCGTGCCGTTCCTTCCGTTACCCTTGCCTTCCCTTGCTTTCCCTTGCCTTCCTTGCGTTCCGTTACTCTTTGCTTGCTTTCCGTGCATTGCCTAGCCTTGCGTTGTCGTGCCTTTGCCTTGCCTCGCCTGACCGTGCTTTCCCATGCGTTACCCTTTCCTTGCCTTGCCGTGCATTGCCTAGCGTGCGTTGTCGTACCTTAGCCTTGTTTCCCCTTGCCGTGCCGTTCCTTCCGTTACCATTGCCTTTCCTTGCTTTCCCTTGCCTTCCTTACCTTCCGTTACTCTTTGCTTGCCTTCCGTGCATTGCCTAGCCTTGCGTTGTCGTGCCTTAGACTTATCTCGCCTGACCGTGCCTTCCTTTGCTTTAAGCTTTCCTTGCATTGTCGTGCATTGCCTAGCCTTGCGTTGTCGTGCATTAACCTTGCCTAGCCTCACCGTGCCTTGCCTTGCGTTACCCTTTCCTTGCCTTGCCGTGCATTTCCTAGCCGTGTGTTTTCGTGCCTTAGCCTTGTTACCCCTTGCCGTGCCGTTCCTTCCGTTACCCTTGCCTTCCCTTGCTTTCCCTTCCCTTCCTTGCGTTCCGTTACTCTTTGCTTGCTTTCCGTGCATTGCCTAGCCTTGCGTTGTCGTGCCTTAGCCTTGCCTCCCCTGACCGTGCTTTCCCATGCGTTACCCTTTCCTTCCCTTGCCGTGCATTGCCTAGCGTGCGTTTTCGTGCCTTAGACTTGTTTCCCCTTGCCGTGCCGTTCCTTCCATTACCATTGCCTTTTCTTGCTTTCCCTTGCCTTCCTTACCTTCCGTTACTCTTTGCTTGCCTTCCCTGCATTGCCTAGCCTTGCGTTGTCGTGCCTTAGCCTTATCTCGCCTGACCGTGCCTTCCTTTGCTTTAAGCTTTACTTGCATTGTCGTGCATTGCCTAGCCTTGCGTTGTCGTGCATTAGCCTTGCCCAGCCTCACCGTGCCTTGCCTTGCGTTACCCTTTCCTTGCCTTGCCGTGCATTTCCTAGCCGTGTGTTGTCGTGCCTTAGCCTTGTTTCCCCTTGCCGTTGCGTGCCTTTTGTTACACTTGCCTTGCCTGGCTTTGCGTTGCCTTCCTTTCCTTCCGTTACTCTTTGCTTGCTTTGCCGTGCATTGCCTAGCCCTGCGTTGTCATGCCTTAGCCTTGTTACCCCTTGCCGTGCCGTTCCTTCCGTTACCCTTGCATTCCCTTGCTTTCCCTTGCCTTCCTTGCGTTCCGTTACTCTTTGCTTGCTTTCCGTGCATTGCCTAGCCTTGCGTTGTCATGCCTTAGCCTTGCCTCGCCTGACCGTGCTTTCCCATGCGTTACCCTTTCCTTGCCTTGCCGTGCATTGCCTAGCGTGCGTTGTCGTGCCTTAGCCTTGTTTCCCCTTGCCGCGCCGTTCCTTCCGTTACCATTGCCTTTCCTTGCTTTCCCTTGCCTTCCTTACATTCCGTTACTCTTTGCTTGCCTTCCGTGCATTGCCTAGCCTTGCGTTGTCGTGCCTTAGCCTTATCTCGCCTGACCGTGCCTTCCTTTGCTTTAAGCTTTCCTTGCATTGTCGTGCATTGCCTAGCCTTGCGTTGTCGTGCATTAACCTTGCCTAGCCTCACCCTGCCTTGCCTTGCGTTACCCTTTCCTTCCCTTGCCGTGCATTTCCTAGCCGTGTGTTGTCGTGCCTTAGCTTTGTTACCCCTTGCCGTGCCGTTCCTTCCGTTACCCATTGTTGGGGGCGGGGGGAAGAGGCTTGGCGGTCGCTTAGAGGGGGAAACATAATCACCTTATAAGGGAATGTTACAGAACTCGGCCCCTCATTGGGTAAGAGTTCATGGGAGGGAGGACAGAGGGGATAAAAGGGTCTGCTGAGAGGTGGGGGGGGCGGGAATGTGATCACAGAAGAATAAAGACTCATGACCCACCTCAGGCGCTCTGTCTGGTTCTTCCCCCATCAAAGAGTGGGGGCCGGAGGTACCCCGAAGACTCACCACGCGTTGGACTGGTGAGTAAGAGGACGGACTAGCATTAAGAAGCCGGCGTTGTAAATAAAAACCCGGCAAGTGGTGCCGAAACCCGGGACCTGATTTTGCTAGGGAACGTCTGAATCCGCTGGTCGGATTCTCCAGACAGCCTCGGTCGTTTCTGACCGGGAGGAAGGAGAGGGCGTTTACTCTCAGATATTGCCTGAAGGACATATCCCTATTGTGTTGACTATGCTTTCTTTCTCTCCCCTTTCTCCTTCTGCTCTAATCACGCTCCTTGCCGTGCTGGCCTGTCTGATTGTGCCCTGCTGCCTCCTTCTCTTTTGCCGAACGGGAACTTTCCAGTTCTGCCACCTGTTAGGATTGCAGCCTCGGCTAGTAGACAGCATGGGGGGCCGGAATAGTATTCCCGCCTTTGAGCCGGAGGAAAAAGAGGCCGTTGCAGCGCAGCTTTATAAACTCTGCGCTAAGCATGGCTGTAAATTACCTATCAAGACGTGCCGTGCTTTTGTTGAGAATATCTGGAACATCTGCCCTTGGGTGCAACATAGTGGGATCCAACCAGATAAATGGAAGGTGGTAGGGCAGCAGATGGCCTCCTATAATGACACCTGCCCGGGAAAACTGACCCCCAAGGATTTTACAGTGTATAAGATAGTGGATGCAGCCCTGCATCCCCAGAAGGTGACTTTGGCACGAACAATCAGCACTCAGGTGGGTAGCTCGTTGGCGGGATCGGATTCAGAGGGCTCAGAGGAAGAGGGAAGGCCACTCCCTCCCCTGTATCCGTGGGAGGAACTTAGAAGAAACAATGGGGGAACAAGGGGCCCCCAGGGAGAAGATTCAGGGCCGGAAGTTTCCGAGCGCGGGAAGGGAGGGGTGCAAACAGCCCTCAGGGGTGGCAGGAAGAGGAGCGTGAGTAGGTGGGACCGGGAGGCTGCTGACGAGGAGGGAGGGGTCTGCGCTGATTGGACAGCTGCCGCGCCCCAGGCTTGGCAGCCCAGCCAGGAAACAGAGGCAAAAAATCCCCCGTGTTCCTTGTCCGCCCTTCAGAGATCCCCTCAAGGGCTCCGCCCATCCGGCCTACTTGCCACCAGTGCCTCCATAGCAATAGAGAAAGGGGAGGAGGTGGACTGGGATGACTGGGGCCTCTACCCGGTATTTACGGACCCCCTTACCGGAGCCCGAGACTACCGCCCTGTCCCTTTTAAGATGCTTAAGGAACTTAAGGAGGCCGTGACTAAATACGGCCCAAACTCCCCTTATGTAAAAAGACTGATGCAAAACCTCTTTGCTACGCACCCTTGGACCCCTGCTGACTTTGACGAAATTGCAGCCGCGTGCCTAGATGCCTCCTTATATTTAGCTTTTAAGGCTCAGGCCCGCAGAGAGGCCTCTAAGCTGGCAAAATCCCGGGGTTATACTCCCCTGGATTTAGCCATTGACCTCCTGTGTGGAACTGGAGCCTATACTGACCCTGCTGTTCAGGCCCAGTATGGCCAGTTTGAGCTAGAGACTGTTAAAGAAACACATGTTGCAGCTTGGGATAAGATTGGAGCCATGAAAGGGGGGAGAGCCACACAGAAGTTGGTTGGGCTGAAGCAGAGAGCAGATCAGACACCCCTCTCATTTGTGAACGAGGTTAAAGAGACAGTGACTCGTATAATGGGAGACACCCCGGGATCTGATCTACTTATGAGACAATTGATTAAAGAGGGTCTTTGCCCCAAAGGGATCGCAGCCATTAGCAGCCTTCCCCCCGACGCTTCATTAGAAGGAATTGTTGACAAATTGCTGGACATGCCCAGCGAGGATTCAATTCAAGCCTTAGTGACTGCCGTGGAGAACCGGGAGGATAGCCTCCTGACCGCCCTTCACGGTATGCAGGTGAGACCCACCTGTTTTGGGTGCGTGAAGCCAGGGCACCTCAAAGCACAGTGCAGGCAGCGGCCCCCCTCCACTTCAGTTCCGACCTGTTATTCCTGTGGAAAACCAGGTCACATAGCCAGGTTCTGCCGATCCAAAGGGAAGTCGGGAAAAGGGAAAGGGAGGGGCCCGGCCGCGGGGCCCCCCCCGTGCTCGAAGACAGCGGCCCCATTACTGTGACTATCCCCGTGAGGGTTGACTATAGAGAAGGGATACAGCAGAGAGAGATCGGGCCTTGGGAAACCTCGATGATTCCCATTGAGCTAAATATTTTCCCAGCGCTCATCACAGGGGCTGAGAGATGTGTGGACTTAGTCACCCATACCCAGGTCATTTTTGGTCCCGGAAGTCCCACATCCGTAAGGGTCACAAACCCCCACCCCTTTCCCACCTTGGTAAACAGGGCCAAGAGGTAGGAAAGGAGCTGCCCTTGCGGACCCCTCCCGCTCATGTGAACTGGGTCCACCCGGTCAGCTCTGGGCGACCACTGTTAACCGTCACGGTGGAAAATCAGAAGCTCGAAGGGATAATTGACACTGGAGCCGATTGCTCTGTCATAAATAGGGGACAGTGGAGGCGCGAGTGGCCACTCCTACAGAGCCCTCAAGCAGTGACGGGGTTGGGGTCAATAGATCTGCCATGAAAGCAGCACACGCCTTACGGTGGTCAGCTTTGGAAGAATCTGGACTCTTCACCCCACTGTGCCTACCCGACCTCCCTTATGCATTATGGGGTAGAGATATCTTGAGCCAGCTTAACCTGACACTTGCCACCCCTGATAGCCTGCGGGGAAATTAATTGGGGCCACTCTAGAGATGAGCTTTTCCCCCAGAATAACATGGATTAATAAGAAACCTATTTGGGTTGAGCAGTGGCCCCTGACAAAAGAAAAGCTCATCGCCCTCACAGACATAGTAATGACCCTCCTGCACGAGAACAAAGTGGAACCGTCCCTTAGCCCATATAACTCCCCCGTCTTTGTCATAAAAAAGAAAGGGGGGAGTTGGAGAATGTTGATTGATCTTCGGACAGTAAATGCCAACATGGTACCCATGGGGACCCTCCAACCTGGTCTCCCTATGCCCACTGCAGTCCCGCAAGGGTGGACTATTATAGTGATTGATGTTAAAGACTGCTTCTATAGCATTCCCCTCCACCCGGAGGACAAAGAAAAATTTGCCTTTTCCCTCCCCGCGATCAATTTCCAAGCCCCCAGTAAACGTTATCAGTTCACCGTCCTACATGGATACTCTGCTACATCCTATCTTTTTAAACAGAAAGGGGGAGTTGGCAGGTCACTGACCCATTCAGACCTGTCTCAGGTACTATTTACCATGAATTTCCTACAAGTCAGGGATGACGGCACTACAGCCGCCCAGAGATTTTTCTCCCCAAAAGGACATGCTAAGAAAGAACCAACGCTCCTGCCCTCTCCCACCAAGGCCCTACCAGGCTCTAAAGTCATGTGGAGAGATGAAGAGGGAGGTTGGCATGGCCCTGTAACGGTAAAGAACAGAAGACAGGGCCACCTGTCATTTCATCCCGAGGATAAGATAGAAGAGCCAGAAAGATGGCTCCCTGTTTACAAGATAAGAGACCTTGATTAATGACCAACCCTACGGGGTGAGAGGAATTTCTTTCTTTTTCAGGCCTTCTGATCATCGTAGGGATCCTTGGAGGTGCTCCATCTGAAGGAAATCCGACATGGGGAATACTCCGAGTTATTCCCTCTCCCCTTCCGGTAGCACGGAACTCCCCGGTCTACCCTCGCCTGCTAGTGACCAATACATCGATGGGGCTCCCTTCTGCCTCGGTGGGGCCCCTCATGTGTGGCCACAGGGGAAGACATCGAGGATCCCATACCATGGAGGGATTGCCAGATGGCGGGAGGATACCCCCTTGAGGGTGAACAAGGACGCTGATTCTGGGAATTACCCTACTTGTTGTCTGTTTCTGCCGCCTAGCTAGGCGACAGAGGGGCTATATGCTTCTTACTCAGAAAGCCTTCATGGCCATGGAGACGGGGGAGGATCCCCAAGTCTGGCTAGCCGCCATGCATGACATGTGACACCTAGGGGTAAGACGAGGTAAACCCCAAGACGGGCAACTTCTCCTGACCCAGCCACCTAAGACGGGCAAGGTCCTGGGTTGAAGGAGATGACCTAAGACAGGGTTCCTCGCCCCCGGCGGATACCTAGGGGTAAGACGAGGTAAACCCCAAGACGGGCAACTTCTCCTGACCCAGCCGCCTAGGACGGGCAAGGTCCTGGGTTGAAGGAGATGACCTAAGACAGGGTTCCTCGCCCCCGGCGGATCCCCAAGTCTGGCTAGCCGCCATGCATGACATGTGACACCTAGGGGTAAGACGAGGTAAACCCCAAGACGGGCAACTTCTCCTGACCCAGCCACCTAAGACAGGCCCTGAGGGTGTCGGGCGCCTAGGACGGGCAAGGTCCTGGGTTGAAGGAGATGACCTAAGACAGGGTTCCTCGCCCCCGGCTATCAGAGGCCAGTAGAAATGACACCGCTTAAGGCTAACCTCAGCACCGCTTAAGGTCACACCAAGTGATAACCTTGTAAAACAGAAAGGGGGAGATGTTGGGGGCGGGGGGAAGAGGCTTGGCGGTCGCTTAGAGGGCGAAACATAATCACCTTATAAGGGAATGTTACAGAACTCGGCCCCTCATTGGGTAAGAGTTCATGGGAGGGAGGACAGAGGGGATAAAAGGGTCTGCTGAGAGGTGGGGGGGGGGCGGGAATGTGATCACAGAAGAATAAAGACTCATGACCCACCTCAGGCGCTCTGTCTGGTTCTTCCCCCATCAAAGAGTGGGGGCCGGAGGTACCCCGAAGACTCACCACGCGTTGGACTGGTGAGTAAGAGGACGGACTAGCATTAAGAAGCCGGCGTTGTAAATAAAAACCCGGCAACCCATGGCTTCCCTTTCTTTCCCTTTCCTTCCTTGAATTCCGTTACTCCTTGCTTGCTTTCCGTGCATTGCCTAGCCTTGCGTTGGCTTTCCTTAGCCTTGCCTCGCCTGACCGTGCTTTCCCATGCGTTACCCTTTCCTTGCCTTGCAGTGCATTGCCTAGCCTTGCGTTGTCGTGCCTTAGCCTTGTTTCCCCTTGCCGTGCCGTTCCTTCCGTTACACTTGCCTTTCTTTGCTTTCCCTTGCCTTCCTTACCTTCCGTTACTCTTTGCTTGCCTTCCCTGCATTGCCTAGCCTTGCGTTGTCGTGCCTTAGCCTTATCTCGCCTGACCGTGCCTTCCTTTGCTTTAAGCTTTCCTTGCATTGTCGTGCATTGCCTAGCCTTGCGTTGTCGTGCATTAGCCTTGCCTAGCCTCACCGTGCCTTGCCTTGCGTTACCCTTTCCTTGCCTTGCCGTGCATTGCCTAGCCGTGCGTTGTCGTGCCTTAGCCTTGATTCCCCTTGCCGTGGCATGCCTTTTGTTACACTTGCCTTGCCTGGCTTTGCCTTGCCTTCCTTTCCTTCCGTTACTCTTTCCTTGCCTTTCCGTGCATTGCCTAGCCTTGCATTGTCGTACCTTATCCTTGCCTCACCTGACCGTGCCTTCCCCTGTGTTACAATTTCCTTGCCTTGCCGTGCATTGCCTAGCCCTGCGTTGTCGTGCCTTAGCCTTCTTACCCCTTGCCGTGCCGTTCCTTCCGTTACCCTTGCCTTCCCTTGCTTTCCCTTGCCTTCCTTGCGTTCCGTTACTCTTTGCTTGCTTTCCCTGAATTGCCTAGCATTGCGTTGTCGTGCCTTTGCCTTATCTCGCCTGACCTTGCCTTCCTTTGCTTTAAGCTTTCCTTGCATTGTCGTGCATTGCCTAGCCTTGCGTTTCCGTGCATTAGCCTTGCCTAGCCTCACCGTGCCTTGCCTTGCGTTACCCTTTGCTTGCCTTGCCGTGCACTGCCTAGCCGTGCGTTGTCGTGCCTTAGCCTTGTTTCCCCTTGCCGTGCAGTTCCTTCCGTTACACTTGCCTTTCTTTGCTTTCCCTTGCCTTCCTTACCTTCCGTTACTCTTTGCTTGCCTTCCGTGCATTGCCTAGCCTTGCGTTGTCGTGCCTTAGCCTTGCCTCGCCTGAACGTGCTTTCCCATGCGTTACCCTTTCCTTGCCTTGCCGTGCATTGCCCAGCCTGCGTTGCCGTGCCTTAGCCTTGTTTCCCCTTGCCGTGCAGTTCCTTCCGTTACCCTTGCCTTTCCTTTCTTTTCCTTGCCTTCCTTGCGTTCCGTTACTCTTTGCTTGCTTTCCGTGCATTGCCTAGCCTTGCGTTGTCATGCCTTAGCCTTGCATCGCCTGACCGTGCTTTCCCATGCGTTACACTTTCCTTGCCTTGCCGTGCATTGCCTAGCCGTGCGTTGTCGTGCCTTAGCCTTGTTTCCCCTTGCCGTGCCGTTCCTTCCGTTACACTTGCCTTTCCTTCCTTTCCCTTACCTTCCTTACCTTCCGTTACTCTTTGCTTGCCCACCGTGCATTGCCTAGCCTTGCGTTGTCGTGCCTTAGCCTTGCCTCGCCTGACCGTGCTTTCCCATGCGTTACCCTTTCCTTGCCTTGCCGTTCATTGCCTAGCGTTCGGTGTCGTGCCTTAGACTTGTTCCCCCTTGCCGTGCAGTTCCTTCCGTTACCCTTGCCTTTCCTTGCTTTTCCTTGCCTTGCTTGCCTTCCGTTACTCTTTGCTTCCCTTCCCTGCATTGCCTAGCCTTCCGTTGTCGTGCCTTAGACTTATCTCGCCTGACCGTGCCTTCCTTTGCTTTAAGCTTTCCTTATATTGTCGTGCATTGCTTAGCCTTTCGTTGTCGTGCATTAGCCTTGCCTAGCCTCACCGTGCCTTGCCTTGCGTTACCCTTTCCTTGCCTTGCCGTGCATTGCCAAGCCGTGCGTTGTCGTACCTTAGCCTTGTTTCCCCTTGCCGTGGCGTGCCTTTTGTTACACTTGCCTTTCCTGGCTTTGACTTGCCTTCCTTTCCTTCCGTTACTCTTTCCTTGCCTTGCCGTGCATTGCCTAGCCTTGCATTGTCGTGCCTTATCCTTGCCTCACCTGACCGTGCGTTCCCCTGCGTTACCCTTTCCTTGCCTTGCCGTGCATTGCCTAGCCCTGCGTTGCCGTGCCTTAGCCTTGTTACCCCTTGCCGTGCCGTTCCTTCCGTTACCCTTGCCTTCCCTTGCTTTCCCTTGCCTTCCTTGCGTTCCGTTACTCTTTGCTTGCTTTCCGTGCATTGCCTAGTCTTGCGTTGTCATGCCTTAGCCTTGCATCGCCTGACCGTGCTTTCCCATGCGTTACACTTTCCTTGCCTTGCCGTGCATTGCCTAGACGTGCGTTGTCGTACCTTAGCCTTGTTTCCCCTTGCCGTGCCGTTCCTTCCGTTACACTTGCCTTTCCTTCCTTTCCCTTGCCTTCCTTACCTTCCGTTACTCTTTGCTTGCCTTCCGTGCATTGCCTAGCCTTGCGTTGTCGTGCCTTAGCGTTGCCTCGCCTGACCGTGCTTTCAAATGCGTTACCCTTTCCTTGCCTTGCCGTTCATTGCCTAGCGTTCGGTGTCGTGCCTTAGACTTGTTTCCCCTTGCCGTGCCGTTCCTTCCGTTACCCTGGCCTTTCCTTCCTTTTCCTTGCCTTGCTTACCTTCCGTTACTCTTTGCTTACCTTCCCTGAATTTCCTAGACTTGCGTTGTCGTGCCTTAGAATTATCCCGCCTGACCTTGCCTTCCTTTCCTTTAAGCTTTCCTTGCATTGTCGTGCATCGCCTAGCCTACCGTTTTCGTGCATTACCCTTGCCTAGCCTCACCGTGCCTTTCCTTGCGTTACCCTTTGCTTGCCTTACCGTGCATTGCCTAGCCGTGCGTTGTCGTGCCTTAGCCTTGTTTCCCCTTGCCGTGCCGTTCCTTCCGTTACACTTGCCTTTCTTTGCTTTCCCTTTCCTTCCTTACCTTCCGTTTCTCTTTGCTTGCCTTCCGTGCATTGCCTAGCCTTGTGTTGTCGTGCCTTAGCCTTGCCTCGCCTGACCGTGCTTTCCCATGCGTTACCCTTTCCTTGCCTTGCCGTGCATTGCGTAGCGTGCGTTGCCGTGCCTTAGCCTTGTTTCCCCTTGCCGTGCCGTTCCTTCCGTTACCATTGCCTTTCCTTGCTTTCCCTTGCCTTCCTTACCTTCCGTTACTCTTTGCTTGCCTTCCGTGCATTGCCTAGCTTTGCGTTGTCGTGCCTTAGCCTTATCTCGCCTGACCGTGCCTTCCTTTGCTTTAAGCTTTCCTTGCATTGTCGTGCATTGCCTAGCCTTGCGTTGTCGTGCATTAACCTTGCCTAGCCTCACCGTGCCTTGCCTTGCGTTACCCTTTCCTTGCCTTGCCGTGCATTGCCTAGCGTGCGTTGTCGTGCCTTAGCCTTGTTTCCCCTTGCCGTGCCGTTCCTTCCGTTACACTTGCCTTTCTTTGCTTTCCCTTGCCTTCCTTACCTTCCGTTACTCTTTGCTTGCCTTCCGTGCATTGCCTAGCCTTGCGTTGTCGTGCCTTAGCCTTATCTCGCCTGACCGTGCCTTCCTTTGCTTTAAGCTTTCCTTGCATTGTCGTGCATTGCCTAGCCTTGCGCTGTCGTGCATTAGCCTTGCCTAGCCTCACCGTGCCTTGCCTTGCGTTACCCTTTCCTTGCCTTGCCGTGCATTGCCTAGCCGTGCGTTGTCGTGCCTTAGCCTTGATTCCCCTTGCCGTGCCGTTCCTTCCGTTACCCTTGCCTTCCCTTGCTTTCCCTTTCCTTCCTTGCATTCCGTTACTCCTTGCTTGCTTGCCGTGCATTGCCTAGCCTTGCGTTGGCTTTCCTTAGCCTTGCCTCGCCTGACCGTGCTTTCCCATGCGTTACCCTTTCCTTGCCTTGCCGTGCATTTCCTAGCGTGCGTTGTCGTGCCTTAGCCTTGTTTCCCCTTGCCGTGCCGTTCCTTCCGTTACACTTGCCTTTCTTTGCTTTCCCTTGCCTTCCTTACCTTCCGTTACTCTTTGCTTGCCTTCCGTGCATTGCCTAGCCTTGCGTTGTCGTGCCTTATCCTTGCCTCACCTGACCGTGCCTTCCCCTGCGTTACCCTTTCCTTGCCTTGCCGTGCATTGCCTAGCCCTGCGTTGTCGTGCCTTAGCCTTGTTTCCCCTTGCCGTGCCGTTCCTTCCGTTACCCTTGCCTTTCCTTGCTTTTCCTTGCCTTGCTTACCTTCCGTTACTCTTTGCTTCCCTTCCCTGCATTGCCTAGCCTTGCGTTGTCGTGCCTTAGCCTTGCCTCACCTGACCGTGCCTTCCCCTGCGTTACCCTTTCCTTGCCTTGCCGTGCATTGCCTAGCTCTGCGTTGCCGTGCCTTAGCCTTGTTACCCCTTGCCGTGCCGTTCCTTCCGTTACCCTTGCCTTCCCTTGCTTTCCCTTGCCTTCCTTACCTTCCGTTACTCTTTGCTTGCCTTCCGTGCATTGCCTAGCCTTGCGTTGTCGTGCCTTAGCCTTGCCTCGCCTGACCGTGCTTTCCCATGCGTTACACTTTCCTTGCCTTGCCGTGCATTGCCTAGCCGTGCGTTGTCGTGCCTTAGCCTTGTTTCCCCTTGCCGTGCCGTTCCTTCCGTTACACTTGCCTTTCCTTCCTTTCACTTGCCTTCCTTACCTTCCGTTACTCTTTGCTTGCCTTCCGTGCATTGCCTAGCCTTGCGTTGTCGTGCCTTAGCCTTGCCTCGCCTGACCGTGCTTTCCCATGCGTTACACTTTCCTTGCCTTGCCGTGCATTGCCTAGCCGTGCGTTGTCGTGCCTTAGCCTTGTTTCCCCTTGCCGTGCCGTTCCTTCCGTTACACTTGCCTTTCCTTCCTTTCCCTTGCCTTCCTTACCTTCCGTTACTCTTTGCTTGCCTTCCGTGCATTGCCTAGCCTTGCGTTGTCGTGCCTTAGCCTTGCCTCGCCTGACCGTGCTTTCAAATGCGTTACCCTTTCCTTGCCTTGCCGTTCATTGCCTAGCGTTCGGTGTCGTGCCTTAGACTTGTTTCCCCTTGCCGTGCCGTTCCTTCCGTTACCCTGGCCTTTCCTTCCTTTTCCTTGCCTTGCTTACCTTCCGTTACTCTTTGCTTGCCTTCCCTGAATTTCCTAGCCTTGCGTTGTCGTGCCTTAGAATTATCTCGCCTGACCGTTGCCTTCCTTTGCTTTAAGCTTTCCTTGCATTGTCGTGCATTGCCTAGCCTTCGTTGTCGTGCATTACCCTTGCCTAGCCTCACCGTGCCTTGCCTTGCGTTACCCTTTCCTTGCCTTGCCGTGCATTGCCTAGCCGTGCGTTGTCGTGCCTTAGCCTTGTTTCCCCTTGCCGTGCCGTTCCTTCCGTTACACTTGCCTTTCTTTGCTTTCCCTTTCCTTCCTTACCTTCCGTTACTCTTTGCTTGCCTTCCGTGCATTGCCTAGCCTTGCGTTGTCGTGCCTTAGCCTTGCCTCGCCTGACCGTGCTTTCCCATGCGTTACCCTTTCCTTGCCTTGCCGTGCATTGCCTAGCGTGCGTTGCCGTGCCTTAGCCTTGTTTCCCCTTGCCGTGCCGTTCCTTCCGTTACCACTTGCCTTTCCTTGCTTTCCCTTGCCTTCCTTACCTTCCGTTACTCTTTGCTTGCCTTCCGTGCATTGCCTAGCCTTGCGTTGTCGTGCCTTAGCCTTATCTCGCCTGACCGTGCCTTCCTTTGCTTTAAGCTTTCCTTGCATTGTCGTGCATTGCCTAGCCTTGCGTTGTCGTGCATTAACCTTGCCTAGCCTCACCGTGCCTTGCCTTGCGTTACCCTTTCCTTGCCTTGCCGTGCATTGCCTAGCGTGCGTTGTCGTGCCTTAGCCTTGTTTCCCCTTGCCGTGCCGTTCCTTCCGTTACACTTGCCTTTCCTTGCTTTCCCTTGCCTTCCTTACCTTCCGTTACTCTTTGCTTGCCTTCCGTGCATTGCCTAGCCTTGCGTTGTCGTGCCTTAGCCTTATCTCGCCTGACCGTGCCTTCCTTTGCTTTAATCTTTCCTTGCATTGTCGTGCATTGCCTAGCCTTGCGTTGTCGTGCATTAGCCTTGCCTAGCCTCACCGTGCCTTGCCTTGCGTTACCCTTTCCTTGCCTTGCCGTGCATTGCCTAGCCGTGCGTTGTCGTGCCTTAGCCTTGATTCCCCTTGCCGTGCCGTTCCTTCCGTTACCCTTGCCTTCCCTTGCTTTCCCTTTCCTTCCTTGCATTCCGTTACTCCTTGCTTGCTTGCCGTGCATTGCCTAGCCTTGCGTTGGCTTTCCTTAGCCTTGCCTCGCCTGACCGTGCTTTCCCATGCGTTACCCTTTCCTTGCCTTGCCGTGCATTGCCTAGCGTGCGTTGTCGTGCCTTAGCCTTGTTTCCCCTTGCCGTGCCGTTCCTTCCGTTACACTTGCCTTTCTTTGCTTTCCCTTGCCTTCCTTACCTTCCGTTACTCTTTGCTTGCCTTCCGTGCATTGACAAGCCTTGCGTTGTCGTGCCTTAGCCTTGCCTCCCCTGACCGTTCTTTCCCATGCGTTACCCTTTCCTTCCCTTGCCGTGCATTTCCTAGCGTGCGTTGTCGTGCCTTAGCCTTGTTTCCCCTTGCCGTGCCGTTCCTTCCGTTACACTTGCCTTTCCTTGCTTTTCCTTGCCTTGCTTACCTTCCGTTACTCTTTGCTTCCCTTCCCTGCATTGCCTAGCCTTGCGTTGTCGTGCCTTAGCCTTGCCTCACCTGACCGTGCCTTCCCCTGCGTTACCCTTTCCTTGCCTTGCCGTGCATTGCCTAGCTCTGCGTTGTCGTGCCTTAGCCTTGTTACCCCTTGCCGTGCCGTGCCTTCCGTTACCCTTGCCTTCCCTTGCTTTCCCTTGCCTTCCTTGCGTTCCGTTACTCTTTGCTTGCCTTCCGTGCATTGCCTAGCCTTGCGTTGTCATACCTTAGCCTTGCCTCGCCTGACCGTGCTTTCCCATGCGTTACACTTTCCTTGCCTTGCCGTGCATTGCCTAGCCGTGCGTTGTCGTGCCTTAGCCTTGTTTCCCCTTGCCGTGCCGTTCCTTCCGTTACACTTGCCTTTCCTTGCTTTCCCTTGCCTTCCTTACCTTCCGTTACTCTTTGCTTGCCTTCCGTGCATTGCCTAGCCTTGCGTTGTCGTGCCTTAGCCTTGCCTCGCCTGACCGTGCTTTCCCATGCGTTACCCTTTCCTTGCCTTGCCGTTCATTGCCTAGCGTTCGGTGTCGTGCCTTAGACTTGTTCCCCCTTGCCGTGCAGTTCCTTCCGTTACCCTTGCCTTTCCTTGCTTTTCCTTGCCTTGCTTGCCTTCCGTTACTCTTTGCTTCCCTTCCCTGCATTGCCTAGCCTTCCGTTGTCGTGCCTTAGACTTATCTCGCCTGACCGTGCCTTCCTTTGCTTTAAGCTTTCCTTATATTGTCGTGCATTGCTTAGCCTTTCGTTGTCGTGCATTAGCCTTGCCTAGCCTCACCGTGCCTTGCCTTGCGTTACCCTTTCCTTGCCTTGCCGTGCATTGCCTAGCCGTGCGTTGTCGTACCTTAGCCTTGTTTCCCCTTGCCGTGGCGTGCCTTTTGTTACACTTGCCTTTCCTGGCTTTGACTTGCCTTCCTTTCCTTCCGTTACTCTTTCCTTGCCTTGCCGTGCATTGCCTAGCCTTGCATTGTCGTGCCTTATCCTTGCCTCACCTGACCGTGCGTTCCCCTGCGTTACCCTTTCCTTGCCTTGCCGTGCATTGCCTAGCCCTGCGTTGCCGTGCCTTAGCCTTGTTACCCCTTGCCGTGCCGTTCCTTCCGTTACCCTTGCCTTCCCTTGCTTTCCCTTGCCTTCCTTGCGTTCCGTTACTCTTTGCTTGCTTTCCGTGCATTGCCTAGACTTGCGTTGTCATGCCTTAGCCTTGCATCGCCTGACCGTGCTTTCCCATGCGTTACACTTTCCTTGCCTTGCCGTGCATTGCCTAGCCGTGCGTTGTCGTGCCTTAGCCTTGTTTCCCCTTGCCGTGCCGTTCCTTCCGTTACACTTGCCTTTCCTTCCTTTCCCTTGCCTTCCTTACCTTCCGTTACTCTTTGCTTGCCTTCCGTGCATTGCCTAGCCTTGCGTTGTCGTGCCTTAGCGTTGCCTCGCCTGACCGTGCTTTCAAATGCGTTACCCTTTCCTTGCCTTGCCGTTCATTGCCTAGCGTTCGGTGTCGTGCCTTAGACTTGTTTCCCCTTGCCGTGCCGTTCCTTCCGTTACCCTGGCCTTTCCTTCCTTTTCCTTGCCTTGCTTACCTTCCGTTACTCTTTGCTTGCCTTCCCTGAATTTCCTAGACTTGCGTTGTCGTGCCTTAGAATTATCTCGCCTGACCTTGCCTTCCTTTCCTTTAAGCTTTCCTTGCATTGTCGTGCATCGCCTAGCCTACCGTTTTCGTGCATTACCCTTGCCTAGCCTCACCGTGCCTTTCCTTGCGTTACCCTTTGCTTGCCTTACCGTGCATTGCCTAGCCGTGCGTTGTCGTGCCTTAGCCTTGTTTCCCCTTGCCGTGCCGTTCCTTCCGTTACACTTGCCTTTCTTTGCTTTCCCTTTCCTTCCTTACCTTCCGTTTCTCTTTGCTTGCCTTCCGTGCATTGCCTAGCCTTGTGTTGTCGTGCCTTAGCCTTGCCTCGCCTGACCGTGCTTTCCCATGCGTTACCCTTTCCTTGCCTTGCCGTGCATTGCGTAGCGTGCGTTGCCGTGCCTTAGCCTTGTTTCCCCTTGCCGTGCCGTTCCTTCCGTTACCATTGCCTTTCCTTGCTTTCCCTTGCCTTCCTTACCTTCCGTTACTCTTTGCTTGCCTTCCGTGCATTGCCTAGCTTTGCGTTGTCGTGCCTTAGCCTTATCTCGCCTGACCGTGCCTTCCTTTGCTTTAAGCTTTCCTTGCATTGTCGTGCATTGCCTAGCCTTGCGTTGTCGTGCATTAACCTTGCCTAGCCTCACCGTGCCTTGCCTTGCGTTACCCTTTCCTTGCCTTGCCGTGCATTGCGTAGCGTGCGTTGTCGTGCCTTAGCCTTGTTTCCCCTTGCCGTGCCGTTCCTTCCGTTACACTTGCCTTTCCTTGCTTTCCCTTGCCTTCCTTACCTTCCGTTACTCTTTGCTTGCCTTCCGTGCATTGCCTAGCCTTGCGTTGTCGTGCCTTAGCCTTATCTCGCCTGACCGTGCCTTCCTTTGCTTTAAGCTTTCCTTGCATTGTCGTGCATTGCCTAGCCTTGCGCTGTCGTGCATTAGCCTTGCCTAGCCTCACCGTGCCTTGCCTTGCGTTACCCTTTCCTTGCCTTGCCGTGCATTGCCTAGCCGTGCGTTGTCGTGCCTTAGCCTTGATTCCCCTTGCCGTGCCGTTCCTTCCGTTACCCTTGCCTTCCCTTGCTTTCCCTTTCCTTCCTTGCATTCCGTTACTCCTTGCTTGCTTGCCGTGCATTGCCTAGCCTTGCGTTGGCTTTCCTTAGCCTTGCCTCGCCTGACCGTGCTTTCCCATGCGTTACCCTTTCCTTGCCTTGCCGTGCATTTCCTAGCGTGCGTTGTCGTGCCTTAGCCTTGTTTCCCCTTGCCGTGCCGTTCCTTCCGTTACACTTGCCTTTCTTTGCTTTCCCTTGCCTTCCTTACCTTCCGTTACTCTTTGCTTGCCTTCCGTGCATTGACAAGCCTTGCGTTGTCGTGCCTTAGCCTTGCCTCCCCTGACCGTTCTTTCCCATGCGTTACCCTTTCCTTCCCTTGCCGTGCATTGCCTAGCGTGCGTTGTCGTGCCTTAGCCTTGTTTCCCCTTGCCGTGCCGTTCCTTCCGTTACACTTGCCTTTCCTTGCTTTCCCTTGCCTTCCTTACCTTCCGTTACTCTTTGCTTGCCTTCCCTGCATTGCCTAGCCTTGCGTTGTCGTGCCTTAGCCTTGCCTCACCTGACCGTGCCTTCCCCTGCGTTACCCTTTCCTTGCCTTGCCGTGCATTGCCTAGCTCTGCGTTGCCGTGCCTTAGCCTTGTTTCCCCTTGCCGTGCAGTTCCTTCCGTTACCCTTGCCTTTCCTTGCTTTCCCTTGCCTTCCTTGCGTTCCGTTACTCTTTGCTTGCTTTCCGTGCATTGCCTAGCCTTGCGTTGTCATGCCTTAGCCTTGCATCGCCTGACCGTGCTTTCCCATGCGTTACACTTTCCTTGCCTTGCCGTGCATTGCCTAGCCGTGCGTTGTCGTGCCTTAGCCTTGTTTCCCCTTGCCGTGCCGTTCCTTCCGTTACACTTGCCTTTCCTTCCTTTCTCCTTGCCTTCCTTACCTTCCGTTACTCTTTGCTTGCCTTCCGTGCATTGCCTAGCCTTGCGTTGTCGTGCCTTAGCCTTGCCTCGCCTGACCGTGCTTTCCCATGCGTTACCCTTTCCTTGCCTTGCCGTTCATTGCCTAGCGTTCGGTGTCGTGCCTTAGACTTGTTCCCCCTTGCCGTGCAGTTCCTTCCGTTACCCTTGCCTTTCCTTCCTTTTCCTTGCCTTGCTTGCCTTCCGTTACTCTTTGCTTCCCTTCCCTGCATTGCCTAGCCTTCCGTTGTCGTGCCTTAGACTTATCTCGCCTGACCGTGCCTTCCTTTGCTTTAAGCTTTCCTTATATTGTCGTGCATTGCTTAGCCTTTCGTTGTCGTGCATTAGCCTTGCCTAGCCTCACCGTGCCTTGCCTTGCGTTACCCTTTCCTTGCCTTGCCGTGCATTGCCAAGCCGTGCGTTGTCGTACCTTAGCCTTGTTTCCCCTTGCCGTGGCGTGCCTTTTGTTACACTTGCCTTTCCTGGCTTTGACTTGCCTTCCTTTCCTTCCGTTACTCTTTCCTTGCCTTGCCGTGCATTGCCTAGCCTTGCATTGTCGTGCCTTATCCTTGCCTCACCTGACCGTGCGTTCCCCTGCGTTACCCTTTCCTTGCCTTGCCGTGCATTGCCTAGCCCTGCGTTGCCGTGCCTTAGCCTTGTTACCCCTTGCCGTGCCGTTCCTTCCGTTACCCTTGCCTTCCCTTGCTTTCCCTTGCCTTCCTTGCGTTCCGTTACTCTTTGCTTGCTTTCCGTGCATTGCCTAGACTTGCGTTGTCATGCCTTAGCCTTGCATCGCCTGACCGTGCTTTCCCATGCGTTACACTTTCCTTGCCTTGCCGTGCATTGCCTAGCCGTGCGTTGTCGTGCCTTAGCCTTGTTTCCCCTTGCCGTGCAGTTCCTTCCGTTACACTTGCCTTTCCTTCCTTTCCCTTGCCTTCCTTACCTTCCGTTACTCTTTGCTTGCCTTCCGTGCATTGCCTAGCCTTGCGTTGTCGTGCCTTAGCGTTGCCTCGCCTGACCGTGCTTTCAAATGCGTTACCCATTCCTTGCCTTGCCGTTCATTGCCTAGCGTTCGGTGTCGTGCCTTAGACTTGTTTCCCCTTGCCGTGCCGTTCCTTCCGTTACCCTGGCCTTTCCTTCCTTTTCCTTGCCTTGCTTACCTTCCGTTACTCTTTGCTTGCCTTCCCTGAATTTCCTAGACTTGCGTTGTCGTGCCTTAGAATTATCTCGCCTGACCTTGCCTTCCTTTCCTTTAAGCTTTCCTTGCATTGTCGTGCATCGCCTAGCCTTCCGTTTTCGTGCATTACCCTTGCCTAGACTCACCGTGCCTTTCCTTGCGTTACCCTTTGCTTGCCTTACCGTGCATTGCCTAGCCGTGCGTTGTCGTGCCTTAGCCTTGTTTCCCCTTGCCGTGCCGTTCCTTCCGTTACACTTGCCTTTCTTTGCTTTCCCTTTCCTTCCTTACCTTCCGTTTCTCTTTGCTTGCCTTCCGTGCATTGCCTAGCCTTGGGTTGTCGTGCCTTAGCCTTGCCTCGCCTGACCGTGCTTTCCCATGCGTTACCCTTTCCTTGCCTTGCCGTGCATTGCCTAGCGTGCGTTGTCGTGCCTTAGCCTTGTTTCCCCTTGCCGTGCCGTTCCTTCCGTTACCATTGCCTTTCCTTGCTTTCCCTTGCCTTCCTTACCTTCCGTTACTCTTTGCTTGCCTTCCGTGCATTGCCTAGCCTTGCGTTGTCGTGCCTTAGCCTTATCTCGCCTGACCGTGCCTTCCTTTGCTTTAAGCTTTCCTTGCATTGTCGTGCATTGCCTAGCCTTGCGTTGTCGTGCATTAACCTTGCCTAGCCTCACCGTGCCTTGCCTTGCGTTACCCTTTCCTTGCCTTGCCGTGCATTGCCTAGCGTGTGTTGTCGTGCCTTAGCCTTGTTTCCCCTTGCCGTGCCGTTCCTTCCGTTACACTTGCCTTTCTTTGCTTTCCCTTGCCTTCCTTACCTTCCGTTACTCTTTGCTTCCCTTCCGTGCATTGCCTAGCCTTGCGTTGTCGTGCCTTAGCCTTATCTCGCCTGACCGTGCCTTCCTTTGCTTTAAGCTTTCCTTGCATTGTCGTGCATTGCCTAGCCTTGCGCTGTCGTGCATTAGCCTTGCCTAGCCTCACCGTGCCTTGCCTTGCGTTACCCTTTCCTTGCCTTGCCGTGCATTGCCTAGCCGTGCGTTGTCGTGCCTTAGCCTTGATTCCCCTTGCCGTGCCGTTCCTTCCGTTACCCTTGCCTTCCCTTGCTTTCCCTTTCCTTCCTTGCATTCCGTTACTCCTTGCTTGCTTGCCGTGCATTGCCTAGCCTTGCGTTGGCTTTCCTTAGCCTTGCCTCGCCTGACCGTGCTTTCCCATGCGTTACCCTTTCCTTGCCTTGCCGTGCATTTCCTAGCGTGCGTTGTCGTGCCTTAGCCTTGTTTCCCCTTGCCGTGCCGTTCCTTCCGTTACACTTGCCTTTCTTTGCTTTCCCTTGCCTTCCTTACCTTCCGTTACTCTTTGCTTGCCTTCCGTGCATTGCCAAGCCTTGCGTTGTCGTGCCTTAGCCTTGCCTCCCCTGACCGTTCTTTCCCATGCGTTACCCTTTCCTTCCCTTGCCGTGCATTTCCTAGCGTGCGTTGTCGTGCCTTAGCCTTGTTTCCCCTTGCCGTGCCGTTCCTTCCGTTACACTTGCCTTTCCTTGCTTTTCCTTGCCTTGCTTACCTTCCGTTACTCTTTGCTTCCCTTCCCTGCATTGCCTAGCCTTGCGTTGTCGTGCCTTATCCTTGCCTCACCTGACCGTGCCTTCCCCTGCGTTACCCTTTCCTTGCCTTGCCGTGCATTGCCTAGCGTGCGTTGTCGTGCCTTAGCCTTGTTACCCCTTGCCGTGCCGTTCCTTCCGTTACCCTTGCCTTCCTTGCTTTCCCTTGCCTTCCTTGCGTTCCGTTACTCTTTGCTTCCTTTGCGTGCATTGCCTAGCCTTACGTTGTCATGCCTTAGCCTTGCATCGCCTGACCGTGCTTTCCCATGCGTTACCCTTTCCTTGCCTTTCCGTGAATTGCCTAGCCGTGCGTTGTCGTGCCTTAGCCTTGTTTCCCCTTGCCGTGCCGTTCCTTCCGTTACACTTGCCTTTCCTTCCTTTCCCTTGCCTTCCTTACCTTCCGGTACTCTTTGCTTGCCTTCCGTGCATTGCCTAGCCTTGCGTTGTCGTCGCTTAGCGTTGCCTCGCCTGACCGTGCTTTCAAATGCGTTACCCTTTCCTTGCCTTGCCGTTCATTGCCTAGCGTTCGGTGTCGTGCCTAAGACTTGTTTCCCCTTGCCGTGCCGTTCCTTCTGTTACCCTGGCCTTTCCTTCCTTTTCCTTGCCTTGCTTACCTTCCGATAGTCTTTGCTTGCCTTCCCTGAATTTCCTAGCCTTGCCTTGTCGTGCCTTAGCCTTATCTCGCCTGACCTTGCCTTCCTTTGCTTTCAGTTTCCTTGCATTGTCGTGCGTCGCCTAGCCTTGCGTTTTCGTGCATTAGCCTTGCCTAGCCTCACAGTGCCTTTCCTTGCGTTAACTTTTGCTTGCCTTGCATTGCGTAGCCGTGCGTTGTCGTGCCTTAGCCTTGTTTCCCCTTGCCGTGCCGTTCCTTCCGTTACACTTGCCTTGCCTGGCTTTGCCTTGCCTTCCGTTCCTTCCGTTACTCTTTGCTTGCCTTCCGTGCATTGCCTAGCCTTGCGTTGTCGTGCCTTAGCCTTATCTCGCCTGACCGTTCCTTCCTTTGCTTTAAGCTTTCCTTGCATTGTCGTGCATTGCCTAGCCTTGCGTTGTCGTGCATTAACCTTGCCTAGACTCACCGTGCCTTGCCTTGCGTTACCCTTTCCTTGCCTTGCCGTGCATTTCCTAGCCGTGTGTTGTCGTGCCTTAGCCTTGTTACCCCTTGCCGTGCCGTTCCTTCCGTTACCCTTGCCTTCCCTTGCTTTCCCTTTCCTTCCTTGCATTCCGTTACTCCTTGCTTGCTTACCGTGCATTGCCTAGACTTGCGTTGGCTTTCCTTAGCCTTGCCTCGCCTGACCGTGCTTTCCCATGCGTTACCCTTTCCTTGACTTGCCGTGCATTGCCTAGCGTGCGTTGTCGTGCCTTAGCCTTGTTTCCCCTTGCCGTGCCGTTCCTTCCGTTACACTTGCCTTTCTTTGCTTTCCATTGCCTTCCTTACCTTCCGTTACTCTTTGCTTGCCTTCCGTGCATTGCCAAGCCTTGCGTTGTCGTGCCTTAGCCTTGCCTCCCCTGACCGTTCTTTCCCATGCGTTACCCTTTCCTTGCCTTGCCGTGCATTGCCTAGCGTGCGTTGTCCTGCCTTAGCCTTGTTTCCCCTTGCCGTGCCGTTCCTTCCGTTACCCTTGCCTTCCCTTGCTTTCCCTTGCCTTCCTTGCGTTCCGTTACTCTTTGCTTGCTTTCCGTGTATTGCCTAGCCTTGCGTTGTCATACCTTAGCCTTGCATCGCCTGACCGTGCTTTCCCATGCGTTACACTTTCCTTGCCTTGCCGTGCATTGCCTAGCCGTGCGTTGTCGTGCCTTAGCCTTGTTTCCCCTTGCCGTGCCGTTCCTTCCGTTACACTTGCCTTTCCTTCCTTTCTCTTGCCTTCCTTACCTTCCGTTACTCTTTGCTTGCCTTCCGTGCATTGCCTAGCCTTGCGTTGTCGTGCCTTAGCCTTGCCTCGCCTGACCGTGCTTTCCCATGCGTTACCCTTTCCTTGCCTTGCCGTTCATTGCCTAGCGTTCGGTGTCGTGCCTTAGACTTGTTCCCCCTTGCCGTGCAGTTCCTTCCGTTACCCTTGCCTTTCCTTGCTTTTCCTTGCCTTGCTTGCCTTCCGTTACTCTTTGCTTCCCTTCCCTGCATTGCCTAGCCTTCCGTTGTCGTGCCTTAGACTTATCTCGCCTGACCGTGCCTTCCTTTGCTTTAAGCTTTCCTTATATTGTCGTGCATTGCTTAGCCTTTCGTTGTCGTGCATTAGCCTTGCCTAGCCTCACCGTGCCTTGTCTTGCGTTACCCTTTCCTTGCCTTGCCGTGCATTGCCTAGCCGTGCGTTGTCGTACCTTAGCCTTGTTTACCCTTGCCGTGGCGTGCCTTTTGTTACACTTGCCTTTCCTGGCTTTGACTTGCCTTCCTTTCCTTCCGTTACTCTTTCCTTGCCTTGCCGTGCATTGCCTAGCCTTGCATTGTCGTGCCTTACCCTTGCCTCACCTGACCGTGCGTTCCCCTGCGTTACCCTTTCCTTGCCTTGCCGTGCATTGCCTAGCCCTGCGTTGCCGTGCCTTAGCCTTGTTACCCCTTGCCGTGCCGTTCCTTCCGTTACCCTTGCCTTCCCTTGCTTTCCCTTGCCTTCCTTGCGTTCCGTTACTCTTTGCTTGCTTTCCGTGCATTGCCTAGACTTGCGTTGTCATGCCTTAGCCTTGCATCGCCTGACCGTGCTTTCCCATGCGTTACACTTTCCTTGCCTTGCCGTGCATTGCCTAGCCGTGCGTTGTCGTGCCTTAGCCTTGTTTCCCCTTGCCGTGCAGTTCCTTCCGTTACACTTGCCTTTCCTTCCTTTCCCTTGCCTTCCTTACCTTCCGTTACTCTTTGCTTGCCTTCCGTGCATTGCCTAGCCTTGCGTTGTCGTGCCTTAGCGTTGCCTCGCCTGACCGTGCTTTCAAATGCGTTACCCTTTCCTTGCCTTGCCGTTCATTGCCTAGCGTTCGGTGTCGTGCCTTAGACTTGTTTCCCCTTGCCGTGCCGTTCCTTCCGTTACCCTGGCCTTTCCTTCCTTTTCCTTGCCTTCCTTACCTTCCGTTACTCTTTGCTTGCCTTCCCTGAATTTCCTAGCCTTGCGTTGTCGTGCCTTAGTATTATCTCGCCTGACCTTGCCTTCCTTTCCTTTAAGCTTTCCTTGCATTGTCGTGCATCGCCTAGCCTTCCGTTTTCGTGCATTACCCTTGCCTAGCCTCACCGTGCCTTTCCTTGCGTTACCCTTTGCTTGCCTTACCGTGCATTGCCTAGCCGTGCGTTGTCGTGCCTTAGCCTTGTTTCCCCTTGCCGTGCCGTTCCTTCCGTTACACTTGCCTTTCTTTGCTTTCCCTTTCCTTCCTTACCTTCCGTTTCTCTTTGCTTGCCTTCCGTGCATTGCCTAGCCTTGGGTTGTCGTGCCTTAGCCTTGCCTCGCCTGACCGTGCTTTCCCATGCGTTACCCTTTCCTTGCCTTGCCGTGCATTGCCTAGCGTGCGTTGTCGTGCCTTAGCCTTGTTTCCCCTTGCCGTGCCGTTCCTTCCGTTACCATTGCCTTTCCTTGCTTTCCCTTGCCTTCCTTACCTTCCGTTACTCTTTGCTTGCCTTCCGTGCATTGCCTAGCCTTGCGTTGTCGTGCCTTAGCCTTATCTCGCCTGACCGTGCCTTCCTTTGCTTTAAGCTTTCCTTGCATTGTCGTGCATTGCCTAGCCTTGCGTTGTCGTGCATTAACCTTGCCTAGCCTCACCGTGCCTTGCCTTGCGTTACCCTTTCCTTGCCTTGCCGTGCATTGCCTAGCGTGTGTTGTCGTGCCTTAGCCTTGTTTCCCCTTGCCGTGCCGTTCCTTCCGTTACACTTGCCTTTCTTTGCTTTCCCTTGCCTTCCTTACCTTCCGTTACTCTTTGCTTCCCTTCCGTGCATTGCCTAGCCTTGCGTTGTCGTGCCTTAGCCTTATCTCGCCTGACCGTGCCTTCCTTTGCTTTAAGCTTTCCTTGCATTGTCGTGCATTGCCTAGCCTTGTGCTGTCGTGCATTAGCCTTGCCTAGCCTCACCGTGCCTTGCCTTGCGTTACCCTTTCCTTGCCTTGCCGTGCATTGCCTAGCCGTGCGTTGTCGTGCCTTAGCCTTGATTCCCCTTGCCGTGCCGTTCCTTCCGTTACCCTTGCCTTCCCTTGCTTTCCCTTTCCTTCCTTGCATTCCGTTACTCCTTGCTTGCTTGCCGTGCATTGCCTAGCCTTGCGTTGGCTTTCCTTAGCCTTGCCTCGCCTGACCGTGCTTTCCCATGCGTTACCCTTTCCTTGCCTTGCCGTGCATTTCCTAGCGTGCGTTGTCGTGCCTTAGCCTTGTTTCCCCTTGCCGTGCCGTTCCTTCCGTTACACTTGCCTTTCCTTGCTTTTCCTTGCCTTGCTTACCTTCCGTTACTCTTTGCTTCCCTTCCCTGCATTGCCTAGCCTTGCGTTGTCGTGCCTTATCCTTGCCTCACCTGACCGTGCCTTCCCCTGCGTTACCCTTTCCTTGCCTTGCCGTGCATTGCCTAGCCCTGCGTTGCCGTGCCTTAGCCTTGTTACCCCTTGCCGTGCCGTTCCTTCCGTTACCCTTGCCTTCCCTTGCTTTCCCTTGCCTTCCTTGCGTTCCGTTACTCTTTGCTTGCTTTGCGTGCATTGCCTAGCCTTGCGTTGTCATGCCTTAGCCTTGCATCGCCTGACCGTGCTTTCCCATGCGTTACCCTTTCCTTGCCTTTCCGTGAATTGCCTAGCCGTGCGTTGTCGTGCCTTAGCCTTGTTTCCCCTTGCCGTGCCGTTCCTTCCGTTACACTTGCCTTTCCTTCCTTTCCCTTGCCTTCCTTACCTTCCGGTACTCTTTGCTTGCCTTCCGTGCATTGCCTAGCCTTGCGTTGTCGTCGCTTAGCGTTGCCTCGCCTGACCGTGCTTTCAAATGCGTTACCCTTTCCTTGCCTTGCCGTTCATTGCCTAGCGTTCGGTGTCGTGCCTAAGACTTGTTTCCCCTTGCCGTGCCGTTCCTTCCGTTACCCTGGCCTTTCCTTCCTTTTCCTTGCCTTGCTTACCTTCCGTTAGTCTTTGCTTGCCTTCCCTGAATTTCCTAGCCTTGCCTTGTCGTGCCTTAGCCTTATCTCGCCTGACCTTGCCTTCCTTTGCTTTCAGTTTCCTTGCATTGTCGTGCGTCGCCTAGCCTTGCGTTTTCGTGCATTAGCCTTGCCTAGCCTCACAGTGCCTTTCCTTGCGTTAACTTTTGCTTGCCTTGCATTGCGTAGCCGTGCGTTGTCGTGCCTTAGCCTTGTTTCCCCTTGCAGTGCCGTTCCTTCCGTTACACTTGCCTTGCCTGGCTTTGCCTTGCCTTCCGTTCCTTCCGTTACTCTTTGCTTGCCTTCCGTGCATTGCCTAGCCTTGCGTTGTCGTGCCTTAGCCTTATCTCGCCTGACCGTTCCTTCCTTTGCTTTAAGCTTTCCTTGCATTGTCGTGCATTGCCTAGCCTTGCGTTGTCGTGCATTAACCTTGCCTAGACTCACCGTGCCTTGCCTTGCGTTACCCTTTCCTTGCCTTGCCGTGCATTTCCTAGCCGTGTGTTGTCGTGCCTTAGCCTTGTTACCCCTTGCCGTGCCGTTCCTTCCGTTACCCTTGCCTTCCCTTGCTTTCCCTTTCCTTCCTTGCATTCCGTTACTCCTTGCATGCTTACCGTGCATTGCCTAGACTTGCGTTGGCTTTCCTTAGCCTTGCCTCGCCTGACCGTGCTTTCCCATGCGTTACCCTTTCCTTGCCTTGCCGTGCATTGCCTAGCGTGCGTTGTCGTGCCTTAGCCTTGTTTCCCCTTGCCGTGCCGTTCCTTCCGTTTCACTTGCCTTTCTTTGCTTTCCCTTGCCTTCCTTACCTTCCGTTACTCTTTGCTTGCCTTCCGTGCATTGCCAAGCCTTGCGTTGTCGTGCCTTAGCCTTGCCTCCCCTGACCGTTCTTTCCCATGCGTTACCCTTTCCTTGCCTTGCCGTGCATTGCCTAGCGTGCGTTGTCCTGCCTTAGCCTTGTTTCCCCTTGCCGTGCCGTTCCTTCCGTTACCATTGCGTTTCCTTGCTTTCCCTTGCCTTCCTTACATTCCGTTACTCTTTGCTTGCCTTCCGTGCATTGCCTAGCCTTGCGTTGTCGTGCCTTAGCCTTATCTCGCCTGACCGTGCCTTCCTTTGCTTTAAGCTTTCCTTGCATTGTCGTGCATTGCCTAGCCTTGCGTTGTCGTGCATTAACCTTGCCTAGCCTCACCCTGCCTTGCCTTGCGTTACCCTTTCCTTCCCTTGCCGTGCATTTCCTAGCCGTGTGTTGTCGTGCCTTAGCCTTGTTACCCCTTGCCGTGCCGTTCCTTCCGTTACCCATGCCTTCCCTTGCTTTCCCTTTCCTTCCTTGCATTCCGTTACTCCTTGCTTGCTTTCCGTGCATTGCCTAGCCTTGCGTTGGGTTTCCTTAGCCTTGCCTCGCCTGACCGTGCTTTCCCATGCGTTACCCTTTCCTTGCCTTGCCGTGCATTGCCTAGCGTGCGTTGTCGTGCCTTAGCCTTGTTTCCCCTTGCCGTGCCGTTCCTTCCGTTACACTTGCCTTTCTTTGCTTTCCCTTGCCTTCCTTACCTTCCGTTACTCTTTGCTTGCCTTCCCTGCATTGCCTAGCCTTGCGTTGTCGTGCCTTAGCCTTATCTCGCCTGACCGTGCCTTCCTTTGCTTTAAGCTTTCCTTGCATTGTCGTGCATTGCCTAGCCTTGCGTTGTCGTGCATTAGCCTTGCCTAGCCTCACCGTGCCTTGCCTTGCGTTACCCTTTCCTTGCCTTGCCGTGCATTGCCTAGCCGTGCGTTGTCGTGCCTTAGCCTTGATTCCCCCTGCCGTGGCGTGCCTTTTGTTACACTTGCCTTGCCTGGCTTTGCCTTGCCTTCCTTTCCTTCCGTTACTCTTTCCTTGCCTTGCCGTGCATTGCCTAGCCTTGCATTGTAGTGCTTTATCCTTGCCTCACCTGACCGTGCCTTCCCCTGCGTTACCATTTCCTTGCCTTGCCGTGCGTTGCCTAGCCCTGCGTTGTCGTGCCTTAGCCTTCTTACCCCTTGCCGTGCCGTTCCTTCCGTTACCCTTGCCTTCCCTTGCTTTCCCTTGCCTTCCTTGCGTTCCGTTACTCTTTGCTTGCTTTCCGTGCATTGCCTAGCCTTGCGTTGTCATGCCTTAGGCTTGCCTCGCCTGACCGTGCTTTCCCATGCGTTACCCTTTCCTTGCCTTGCCGTGCATTGCCTAGCGTGCGTTGTCGTGCCTTAGCCTTGTTTCCCCTTGCCGTGCTGTTCCTTCCGTTACACTTGCCTTTCTTTGCTTTCCCTTGCCTTCCTTACCTTCCGTTACTCTTTGCTTGCCTTCCGTGCATTGCCTAGCCTTGCGTTGTCGTGCCTTAGGCTTGCCTCCCCTGACCGTTCTTTCCCATGCGTTACCCTTTCCTTGCCTTGCCGTGCATTGCCTAGCGTGCGTTGTCGTGCCTTAGACTTGTTTCCCCTTGCCGTGCCGTTCCTTCCGTTACCATTGCCTTTCCTTGCTTTCCTTTGCCTTCCTTACCTTCCGTTACTCTTTGCTTGCCTTCCGTGCATTGCCTAGCCTTGGGTTGTCGTGCCTTAGCCTTGCCTCGCCTGACCGTGCTTTCCCATGCGTTACCCTTTCCTTGCCTTGCCGTGCATTGCCTAGCGTGCGTTGTCGTGCCTTAGCCTTGTTTCCCCTTGCCGTGCCGTTCCTTCCGTTACCATTGCGTTTCCTTGCTTTCCCTTGCCTTCTTTACTTTCCGTTACTCTTTGCTTGCCTTCCGTGCATTGCCTAGCCTTGCGTTGTCGTGCCTTAGCCTTATCTCGCCTGACCGTGCCTTCCTTTGCTTTAAGCTTTCCTTGCATTGTCGTGCATTGCCTAGCCTTGCGTTGTCGTGCATTAACCTTGCCTAGCCTCACCCTGCCTTGCCTTGCGTTACCCTTTCCTTCCCTTGCCGTGCATTTCCTAGCCGTGTGTTGTCGTACTTTAGCCTTGTTACCCCTTGCCGTGCCGTTCCTTCCGTTACCCATGCCTTCCCTTGCTTTCCCTTTCCTTCCTTGCATTCCGTTACTCCTTGCTTGCTTTCCGTGCATTGCCTAGCCTTGCGTTGGCTTTCCTTAGCCTTGCCTCGCCTGACCGTGCTTTCCCATGCGTTACCCTTTCCTTGCCTTGCCGTGCATTGCCTAGCGTGCGTTGTCGTGCCTTAGCCTTGTTTCCCCTTGCCGTGCCGTTCCTTCCGTTACACTTGCCTTTCTTTGCTTTCCCTTGCCTTCCTTACCTTCCGTTACTCTTTGCTTGCCTTCCCTGCATTGCCTAGCCTTGCCTTGTCGTGCCTTAGCCTTATCTCGCCTGACCGTGCCTTTCTTTGCTTTAAGCTTTCCTTGCATTGTCGTGCATTGCCTAGCCTTGCGTTGTCGTGCATTAGCCTTGCCTAGCCTCACCGTGCCTTGCCTTGCGTTACCCATTCCTTGCCTTGCCGTGCATTGCCTAGCCGTGCGTTGTCCTGCCTTAGCTTTGATTCCCCTTGCCGTGGCGTGCCTTTTGTTACACTTGCCTTGCCTGGCTTTGCCTTGCCTTCCTTTCCTTCCGTTACTCTTTCCTTGCCTTGCCGTGCATTGCCTAGCCTTGCATTGTAGTGCCTTACCCTTGCCTCACCTGACCGTGCCTTCCCCTGCGTTACAATTTCCTTGCCTTGCCGTGCATTGCCTAGCCCTGCGTTGTCGTGCCTTAGCCTTCTTACCCCTTGCCGTGCCGTTCCTTCCGTTACCCTTGCCTTCCCTTGCTTTCCCTTGCCTTCCTTGCGTTCCGTTACTCTTTGCTTGCTTTCCGTGCATTGCCTAGCCTTGCGTTGTCATGCCTTAGCCTTGCCTCGCCTGACCGTGCTTTCCCATGCGTTACCCTTTCCTTGCCTTGCCGTTCATTGCCTAGCGTTCGGTGTCGTGCCTTAGACTTGTTCCCCCTTGCCGTGCCGTTCCTTCCGTTACCCTTGCCTTTCCTTGCTTTTCCTTGCCTTCCTTACCTTTCGTTACTCTTTGCTTGCCTTCCCTGAATTGCCTACCCTTGCGTTGTCGTGCCTTTGCCTTACCTCGCCTGACCTTGCCTTCCTTTGCTTTAAGCTTTCCTTGCATTGTCGTGCATTGCCTAGCCTTGCGTTTCCGTGCATTAGCCTTGCCTAGCCAGACCGTGCCTTGCCTTGCTTTACCCTTTGCTTGCCTTGCCGTGCACTGCCTAGCCGTGCGTTGTCGTGCCTTAGCCTTGTTTCCCCTTGCCGTGCCGTTCCTTCCGTTACACTTGCCTTTCCTTGCTTTCCCTTGCCTTCCTTACCTTCCGATACTCTTTGCTTGCCTTCCGTGCATTGCCTAGCCTT
Source organism: Macrotis lagotis (assembly GCF_037893015.1). Taxonomy (NCBI): domain Eukaryota; kingdom Metazoa; phylum Chordata; class Mammalia; order Peramelemorphia; family Peramelidae; genus Macrotis; species Macrotis lagotis. The sequence continues at coordinate 186,246 of NW_027422063.1, read as the reverse complement.
GCGTTGTCGTGCCTTAGCCTTGCCTCGCCTGACCGTGCTTTCCCATGCGTTACCCTTTCCTTGCCTTGCCGTTCATTGCCTAGCGTTCGGTGTCGTGCCTTAGACTTGTTCCCCCTTGCCGTGCCGTTCCTTCCGTTACCCTTGCCTTTCCTTGCTTTTCCTTGCCTTCCTTACCTTCCGTTACTCTTTGCTTGCCTTCCCTGAATTGCCTAGCCTTGCGTTGTCGTGCCTTTGCCTTATCTCGCCTGACCTTGCCTTCCTTTGCTTTAAGCTTTCCTTGCATTGTCGTGCATTGCCTAGCCTTGCGTTTCCGTGCATTAGCCTTGCCTAGCCTCACCGTGCCTTGCCTTGCGTTACCCTTTGCTTGCCTTGCCGTGCACTGCCTAGCCGTGCGTTGTCGTGCCTTAGCCTTGTTTCCCCTTGCCGTGCAGTTCCTTCCGTTACCCTTAACTTTCCTTTCTTTTTCTTGCCTTCCTTGCGTTCCGTTACTCTTTGCTTGCTTTCCGTGCATTGCCTAGCCTTGCGTTGTCATGCCTTAGCCTTGCATCGCCTGACCGTGCCTTGCCTTGCGTTACCCTTTCCTTGCCTTGCCGTGCATTTCCTAGCCGTGTGTTGTCGTGCCTTAGCCTTGTTTCCCCTTGCCGTTGCGTGCCTTTTGTTACACTTGCCTTGCCTGGCTTTGCGTTGCCTTCCTTTCCTTCCGTTACTCTTTGCTTGCCTTGCCGTGCATTGCCTTGCGTTGTCTGCCTTAGCCTTGTTACCCCTTAACGTGCCGTTCCTTCCGTTACCCTTTTTCTTTCCCTTGCCTTCCTTGCGTTCCGTTACTCTTTGCTTGCTTTCCGTGCATTGCCTAGCCTTGCGTTGTCATGCCTTAGCCTTGCATCGCCTGACCGTGCTTTCCCATGCGTTACACTTTCCTTGCCTTGCCGTGCATTGCCTAGCCGTGCGTTGTCGTGCCTTAGCCTTGTTTCCCCTTGCCGTGCCGTTCCTTCCGTTACACTTGCCTTTCCTTCCTTTCCCTTGCCTTCCTTACCTTCCGTTACTCTTTGCTTGCCTTCCGTGCATTGCCTAGCCTTGCGTTGTCGTGCCTTAGCCTTATCTCGCCTGACCGTGCCTTCCTTTGCTTTAAGCTTTCCTTGCATTGTCGTGCATTGCCTAGCCTTGCGTTGTCGTGCATTAACCTTGCCTAGCCTCACCCTGCCTTGCCTTGCGTTACCCTTTCCTTCCCTTGCCGTGCATTTCCTAGCCGTGTGTTGTCGTACTTTAGCCTTGTTACCCCTTGCCGTGCCGTTCCTTCCGTTACCCATGCCTTCCCTTGCTTTCCCTTTCCTTCCTTGCATTCCGTTACTCCTTGCTTGCTTTCCGTGCATTGCCTAGCCTTGCGTTGGCTTTCCTTAGCCTTGCCTCGCCTGACCGTGCTTTCCCATGCGTTACCCTTTCCTTGCCTTGCCGTGCATTGCCTAGCGTGCGTTGTCGTGCCTTAGCCTTGTTTCCCCTTGCCTTGCCGTTCCTTCCGTTACACTTGCCTTTCCTTGCTTTCCCTTACCTTCCTTACCGTCCGTTACTCTTTGCTTGCCTTCCGTGCATTGCCTAGCCTTGCGTTGTCGTGCCTTAGCCTTATCTCGCCTGACCGTGCCTTCCTTTTCTTTAAGCTTTCCTTGCATTGTCGTGCATTGCCTAGCCTTGCGTTGTCGTGCATTAGTCTTGCCTAGCCTCACTGTGCCTTGCCTTGCGTTACCCTTTCCTTGCCTTGCCGTGCATTGCCTAGCCGTGCGTTGTCGTGCCTTAGCCTTGATTCCCCTTGCCGTGGCGTGCCTTTTGTTACACTTTCCTTGCCTGGCTTTGCCTTGCCTTCCTTTCCTTCCGTTACTCTTTCCTTGCCTTGCCGTGCATTGCCTAGCCTTGCATTGTCGTGCCTTATCCTTGCCTCACCTGACCGTGCCTTCCCCTGCGTTACCCTTTCCTTGCCTTGCCGTGCATTGCCTAGCCCTGCGTTGTCGTGCCTTAGCTTTCTTACCCCTTGCCGTGCCGTTCCTTCCGTTACCCTTGCCTTCCCTTGCTTTCCCTTGCCTTCCTTACCTTCCGTTACTCTTTGCTTGCCTTCCGTGCATTGCCTAGACTTGCGTTGCCGAGCCTTAGCCTTATCTCGCCTGACCGTGCCTTCCTATGCTTTAAGCTTTCCTTGCATTGTCGTGCATTGCCCAGCCTGCGTTGCCGTGCCTTAGCCTTGTTTCCCCTTGCCGTGCAGTTCCTTCCGTTCCCCTTGCCTTTCCTTGCTTTTCCTTGCCTTGCTTACCTTCCGTTACTCTTTGCTTCCCTTCCCTGCATTGCCTAGCCTTGCGTTGTCGTGCCTTAGCCTTATCTCGCCTGACCGTGCCTTCCTTTTCTTTACGCTTTCCTTGCATTGTCGTGCATTGCCTAGCCTTGCGTTGTCGTGCATTAGCCTTGCCTAGCCTCACCGTGCCTTGCCTTGCGTTACCCTTTCCTTGCCTTGCCGTGCATTCCCTAGCCGTGCGTTGTCGTGCCTTAGCCTTGTTTCCCATTGCCGTGGCGTGCCTTTTGTTACAGTTGCCTTTCCTGGCTTTCACTTACCTTCCTTTCCTTCCGTTACTCTTTCCTTACCTTGCCGTGCATTGCCTAGACTTGCATTGTCGTGCCTTATCCTTGCCTCACCTGACCGTGCCTTCCCCTGCGTTACCCTTTCCTTGCCTTTCCGTGCATTGCCTAGCCGTGCGTTGTCGTGCCTTAGCCTTGTTTCCCCTTGCCATGCCGTTCCTTCCGTTACACTTGCCTTTCCTTCCTTTCCCTTGCCTTCCTTACCTTCCGTTACTCTTTGCTTGCCTTCCGTGCATTGCCTAGACTTGCGTTGTCGTGGCTTAGCGTTGCCTCGCCTGACCGTGCTTTCAAATGCGTTACCCTTTCCTTGCCTTGCCGTTCATTGCCTAGCGTTCGGTGTCGAGGCCTTAGACTTGTTTCCCCTTGCCGTGCCGTTCCTTCCGTTACCCTGGCCTTTCCTTCCTTTTCCTTGCCTTGCTTACCTTCCGTTAGTCTTTGCTTGCCTTCCCTGAATTTCCTAGCCTTGCCTTGTCGTGCCTTAGCCTTATCTCGCCTGACCTTACCTTCCTTTGCTTTCAGTTTCCTTGCATTGTCGTGCGTCGCCTAGCCTTGCGTTTTCGTGCATTAGCCTTGCCTAGCCTCACAGTGCCTTTCCTTGCGTTAACTTTTGCTTGCCTTGCCGTGCATTGCCTAGCCGTGCGTTGTCGTGCCTTAGCCTTGTTTCCCCTTGCCGTGCCGTTCCTTCCATTACACTTGCCTTGCCTGGCTTTGCGTTGCTTCCTTTCCTTCCGTTACTCTTTGCCTGCCTTGCCGTGCATTGCCTAGGCCTGCGTTGTCGTGCCTTAGCCTTGTTACCCCTTGCCGTGCCGTTCCTTCCGTTACCCTTGCCTTCCCTTGCTTTCCCTTGCCTTCCTTGCGTTCCGTTACTCTTTGCTTGCTTTCCGAGCATTGCCTAGCCTTGCGTTGTCGTGCCTTAGCCTTGCCTCGCCTGACCGTGCTTTCCCATGCGTTACCCTTTCCTTGCCTTGCCGTTCATTGCCTAGCGTTCGGTGTCGTGCCTTAGACTTGTTCCCCCTTGCCGTGCCGTTCGTCCGTTACCCTTGCCTTTCCTTGCTTTTCCTTGCCTTCCTTACCTTCCGTTACTCTTTGCTTGCCTTCCCTGAATTGCCTAGCCTTGCGTTGTCGTGCCTTTGCCTTATCTCGCCTGACCTTGCCTTCCTTTGCTTTAAGCTTTCCTTGCATTGTCGTGCATTGCCTAGCCTTGCGTTTCCGTGCATTAGCCTTGCCTAGCCTCACCGTGCCTTGCCTTGCGTTACACTTTGCTTGCCTTGCCGTGCATTGCCTAGCGTGCGTTGTCGTGCCTTAGCCTTGTTTCCCCTTGCCGTGCCGTTCCTTCCGTTACACTTGCCTTTCTTTGCTTTCCCTTGCTTTCCTTACCTTCCGTTACTCTTTGCTTGCCTTCCGTGCATTGCCTAGCCTTGCGTTGTCGTGCCTTAGCCTTGCCTCGCCTGAACGTGCTTTCCCATGCGTTACCCTTTCCTTGCCTTGCCGTGCATTGCCCAGCCTGCGCTGCCGTGCCTTAGCCTTGTTTCCCCTTGCCGTGCAGTTCCTTCCGTTACCCTTGCCTTTCCTTTCTTTTCCTTGCCTTCCTTGCGTTCCGTTACTCTTTGCTTGCTTTCCGTGCATTGCCTAGCCTTGCGTTGTCATGCCTTAGCCTTGCATCGCCTGACCGTGCTTTCCCATGCGTTACACTTTCCTTGCCTTGCCGTGCATTGCCTAGCCGTGCGTTGTCGTGCCTTAGCCTTGTTTCCCCTTGCCGTGCCGTTCCTTCCGTTACACTTGCCTTTCCTTCCTTTCCCTTGCCTTCCTTACCTTCCGTTACTCTTTGCTTGCCTTCCGTGCATTGCCTAGCCTTGCGTTGTCGTGCCTTAGCGTTGCCTCGCCTGACCGTGCTTTCAAATGCGTTACCCTTTCCTTGCCTTGCCGTTCATTGCCTAGCGTTCGGTGTCGTGCCTTAGACTTGTTTCCCCTTGCCGTGCCGTTCCTTCCGTTACCCTGGTCTTTCCTTCCTTTTCCTTGCCTTGCTTACCTTCCATTACTCTTTGCTTGCCTTCCCTGAATTTCCTAGCCTTGCGTTGTCGTGCCTTAGCCTTATCTCGCCTGACCTTGCCTTCCTTTGCTTTAAGCTTTCCTTGCATTGTCGTGCATCGCCTAGCCTTGCGTTGTCGTGCCTTAGCCTTGCCTAGCCTCACCGTGCCTTTCCTTGCGTTACCCTTGCTTGCCTTGCCGTGCATTGCCTAGCCGTACGTTTTTCGTGCCTTAGCCTTGTTTCCCCTTGCCGTGCCATTCCTTCCGTTACACTTGCCTTTCTTTATTTCCCTTTCCTTCCTTACCTTCCGTTTCTCTTTGCTTGCATTCCGTGCATTGCCTAGCCTTGGGTTGTCGTGCCTTAGCCTTGCCTCGCCTGACCGTGCTTTCCCATGCGTTACCCTTTCCTTGCCTTGCCGTGCATTGCCTAGCGTGCGTTGTCGTACCTTAGCCTTGTTTCCCCTTGCCGTGCCGTTCCTTCCGTTACCATTGCCTTTCCTTGCTTTCCCTTGCCTTCCTTACCTTCCGTTACTCTTTGCTTGCCTTCCGTGCATTGCCTAGCCTTGCGTTGTCGTGCCTTAGACTTATCTCGCCTGACCGTGCCTTCCTTTGCTTTAAGCTTTCCTTGCATTGTCGTGCATTGCCTAGCCTTGCGTTGTCGTGCATTAACCTTGCCTAGCCTCACCGTGCCTTGCCTTGCGTTACCCTTTCCTTGCCTTGCCGTGCATTTCCTAGCCGTGTGTTTTCGTGCCTTAGCCTTGTTACCCCTTGCCGTGCCGTTCCTTCCGTTACCATTGCCTTTCCTTGCTTTCCCTTGCCTTCCTTACCTTCCGTTACTCTTTCCTTGCCTTCCGTGCATTGCCAAGCCTTGCGTTGTCGTGCCTTAGCCTTGCCTCCCCTGACCGTGCTTTCCCATGCGTTACCCTTTCCTTCCCTTGCCGTGCATTGCCTAGCGTGCGTTTTCGTGCCTTAGACTTGTTTCCCATTGCCGTGCCGTTCCTTCCATTACCATTGCCTTTTCTTGCTTTCCCTTGCCTTCCTTACCTTCCGTTACTCTTTGCTTGCCTTCCCTGCATTGCCTAGCCTTGCGTTGTCGTGCCTTAGCCTTATCTCGCCTGACCGTGCCTTCCTTTGCTTTAAGCTTTACTTGCATTGTCGTGCATTGCCTAGCCTTGCGTTGTCGTGCATTAGCCTTGCCCAGCCTCACCGTGCCTTGCCTTGCGTTACCCTTTCCTTGCCTTGCCGTGCATTTCCTAGCCGTGTGTTGTCGTGCCTTAGCCTTGTTTCCCCTTGCCGTTGCGTGCCTTTTGTTACACTTGCCTTGCCTGGCTTTGCGTTGCCTTCCTTTCCTTCCGTTACTCTTTGCTTGCCTTGCCGTGCATTGCCTAGCCCTGCGTTGTCATGCCTTAGCCTTGTTACCCCTTGCCGTGCCGTTCCTTCCGTTACCCTTGCATTCCCTTGCTTTCCCTTGCCTTCCTTGCGTTCCGTTACTCTTTGCTTGCTTTCCGTGCATTGCCTAGCCTTGCGTTGTCATGCCTTAGCCTTGCCTCGCCTGACCGTGCTTTCCCATGCGTTACCCTTTCCTTGCCTTGCCGTGCATTGCCTAGCGTGCGTTGTCGTGCCTTAGCCTTGTTTCCCCTTGCCGCGCCGTTCCTTCCGTTACCATTGCCTTTCCTTGCTTTCCCTTGCCTTCCTTACATTCCGTTACTCTTTGCTTGCCTTCCGTGCATTGCCTAGCCTTGCGTTGTCGTGCCTTAGCCTTATCTCGCCTGACCGTGCCTTCCTTTGCTTTAAGCTTTCCTTGCATTGTCGTGCATTGCCTAGCCTTGCGTTGTCGTGCATTAACCTTGCGTAGCCTCACCCTGCCTTGCCTTGCGTTACCCTTTCCTTCCCTTGCCGTGCATTTCCTAGCCGTGTGTTGTCGTGCCTTAGCTTTGTTACCCCTTGCCGTGCCGTTCCTTCCGTTACCCATGGCTTCCCTTTCTTTCCCTTTCCTTCCTTGAATTCCGTTACTCCTTGCTTGCTTTCCGTGCATTGCCTAGCCTTGCGTTGGCTTTCCTTAGCCTTGCCTCGCCTGACCGTGCTTTCCCATGCGTTACCCTTTCCTTGCCTTGCAGTGCATTGCCTAGCGTGCGTTGTCGTGCCTTAGCCTTGTTTCCCCTTGCCGTGCCGTTCCTTCCGTTACACTTGCCTTTCTTTGCTTTCCCTTGCCTTCCTTACCTTCCGTTACTCTTTGCTTGCCTTCCCTGCATTGCCTAGCCTTGCGTTGTCGTGCCTTAGCCTTATCTCGCCTGACCGTGCCTTCCTTTGCTTTAAGCTTTCCTTGCATTGTCGTGCATTGCCTAGCCTTGCGTTGTCGTGCATTAGCCTTGCCTAGCCTCACCGTGCCTTGCCTTGCGTTACCCTTTCCTTGCCTTGCCGTGCATTGCCTAGCCGTGCGTTGTCGTGCCTTAGCCTTGATTCCCCTTGCCGTGGCATGCCTTTTGTTACACTTGCCTTGCCTGGCTTTGCCTTGCCTTCCTTTCCTTCCGTTACTCTTTCCTTGCCTTTCCGTGCATTGCCTAGCCTTGCATTGTCGTACCTTATCCTTGCCTCACCTGACCGTGCCTTCCCCTGTGTTACAATTTCCTTGCCTTGCCGTGCATTGCCTAGCCCTGCGTTGTCGTGCCTTAGCCTTCTTACCCCTTCCCGTGCCGTTCCTTCCGTTACCCTTGCCTTCCCTTGCTTTCCCTTGCCTTCCTTGCGTTCCGTTACTCTTTGCTTGCTTTCCCTGAATTGCCTAGCATTGCGTTGTCGTGCCTTTGCCTTATCTCGCCTGACCTTGCCTTCCTTTGCTTTAAGCTTTCCTTGCATTGTCGTGCATTGCCTAGCCTTGCGTTTCCATGCATTAGCCTTGCCTAGCCTCACCGTGCCTTGCCTTGCGTTACCCTTTGCTTGCCTTGCCGTTCACTGCCTAGCCGTGCGTTGTCGTGCCTTAGCCTTGTTTCCCCTTGCCGTGCAGTTCCTTCCGTTACACTTGCCTTTCTTTGCTTTCCCTTGCCTTCCTTACCTTCCGTTACTCTTTGCTTGCCTTCCGTGCATTGCCTAGCCTTGCGTTGTCGTGCCTTAGCCTTGCCTCGCCTGAACGTGCTTTCCCATGCGTTACCCTTTCCTTGCCTTGCCGTGCATTGCCCAGCCTGCGTTGCCGTGCCTTAGCCTTGTTTCCCCTTGCCGTGCAGTTCCTTCCGTTACCCTTGCCTTTCCTTTCTTTTCCTTGCCTTCCTTGCGTTCCGTTACTCTTTGCTTGCTTTCCGTGCATTGCCTAGCCTTGCGTTGTCATGCCTTAGCCTTGCATCGCCTGACCGTGCTTTCCCATGCGTTACACTTTCCTTGCCTTGCCGTGCATTGCCTAGCCGTGCGTTGTCGTGCCTTAGCCTTGTTTCCCCTTGCCGTGCCGTTCCTTCCGTTACACTTGCCTTTCCTTCCTTTCCCTTACCTTCCTTACCTTCCGTTACTCTTTGCTTGCCTTCCGTGCATTGCCTAGCCTTGCGTTGTCGTGCCTTAGCCTTGCCTCGCCTGAACGTGCTTTCCCATGCGTTACCCTTTCCTTGCCTTGCCGTTCATTGCCTAGCGTTCGGTGTCGTGCCTTAGACTTGTTCCCCCTTGCCGTGCCGTTCCTTCCGTTACCCTTGCCTTTCCTTGCTTTTCCTTGCCTTCCTTACCTTCCGTTACTCTTTGCTTGCCTTCCCTGAATTGCCTAGCCTTGCGTTGTCGTGCCTTTGCCTTATCTCGCCTGACCTTGCCTTCCTTTGCTTTAAGCTTTCCTTGCATTGTCGTGCATTGCCTAGCCTTGCGTTTCCGTGCATTAGCCTTGCCTAGCCTCACCGTGCCTTGCCTTGCGTTACACTTTGCTTGCCTTGCCGTGCACTGCCTAGCCGTGCGTTGTCGTGCCTTAGCCTTGTTTCCCCTTGCCGTGCAGTTCCTTCCGTTACACTTGCCTTTCTTTGCTTTCCCTTGCCTTCCTTACATTCCGTTACTCTTTGCTTGCCTTCCGTGCATTGCCTAGCCTTGCGTTGTCGTGCCTTAGCCTTGCCTCGCCTGAACGTGCTTTCCCATGCGTTACCCTTTCCTTGCCTTGCCGTGCATTGCCCAGCCTGCGTTGCCGTGCCTTAACCTTGTTTCCCCTTGCCGTGCAGTTCCTTCCGTTACCCTTAACTTTCCTTTCTTTTTCTTGCCTTCCTTGCGTTCCGTTACTCTTTGCTTGCTTTCCGTGCATTGCCTAGCCTTGCGTTGTCATGCCTTAGCCTTGCATCGCCTGACCGTGCTTTCCCATGCGTTACACTTTCCTTGCCTTGCCGTGCATTGCCTAGCCGTGCGTTGTCGTGCCTTAGCCTTGTTTCCCCTTGCCGTGCCGTTCCTTCCGTTACACTTGCCTTTCCTTCCTTTCCCTTGCCTTCCTTACCTTCCGTTACTCTTTGCTTGCCTTCCGTGCATTGCCTAGCCTTGCGTTGTCGTGCCTTAGCCTTATCTCGCCTGACCGTGCCTTCCTTTGCTTTAAGCTTTCCTTGCATTGTCGTGCATTGCCTAGCCTTGCGTTGTCGTGCATTAACCTTGCCTAGCCTCACCCTGCCTTGCCTTGCGTTACCCTTTCCTTCCCTTGCCGTGCATTTCCTAGCCGTGTGTTGTCGTACTTTAGCCTTGTTACCCCTTGCCGTGCCGTTCCTTCCGTTACCCATGCCTTCCCTTGCTTTCCCTTTCCTTCCTTGCATTCCGTTACTCCTTGCTTGCTTTCCGTGCATTGCCTAGCCTTGCGTTGGCTTTCCTTAGCCTTGCCTCGCCTGACCGTGCTTTCCCATGCGTTACCCTTTCCTTGCCTTGCCGTGCATTGCCTAGCGTGCGTTGTCGTGCCTTAGCCTTGTTTCCCCTTGCCTTGCCGTTCCTTCCGTTACACTTGCCTTTCCTTGCTTTCCCTTACCTTCCTTACCGTCCGTTACTCTTTGCTTGCCTTCCGTGCATTGCCTAGCCTTGCGTTGTCGTGCCTTAGCCTTATCTCGCCTGACCGTGCCTTCCTTTTCTTTAAGCTTTCCTTGCATTGTCGTGCATTGCCTAGCCTTGCGTTGTCGTGCATTAGTCTTGCCTAGCCTCACTGTGCCTTGCCTTGCGTTACCCTTTCCTTGCCTTGCCGTGCATTGCCTAGCCGTGCGTTGTCGTGCCTTAGCCTTGATTCCCCTTGCCGTGGCGTGCCTTTTGTTACACTTTCCTTGCCTGGCTTTGCCTTGCCTTCCTTTCCTTCCGTTACTCTTTCCTTGCCTTGCCGTGCATTGCCTAGCCTTGCATTGTCGTGCCTTATCCTTGCCTCACCTGACCGTGCCTTCCCCTGCGTTACCCTTTCCTTGCCTTGCCGTGCATTGCCTAGCCCTGCGTTGTCGTGCCTTAGCTTTCTTACCCCTTGCCGTGCCGTTCCTTCCGTTACCCTTGCCTTCCCTTGCTTTCCCTTGCCTTCCTTACCTTCCGTTACTCTTTGCTTGCCTTCCGTGCATTGCCTAGACTTGCGTTGCCGAGCCTTAGCCTTATCTCGCCTGACCGTGCCTTCCTATGCTTTAAGCTTTCCTTGCATTGTCGTGCATTGCCCAGCCTGCGTTGCCGTGCCTTAGCCTTGTTTCCCCTTGCCGTGCAGTTCCTTCCGTTCCCCTTGCCTTTCCTTGCTTTTCCTTGCCTTGCTTACCTTCCGTTACTCTTTGCTTCCCTTCCCTGCATTGCCTAGCCTTGCGTTGTCGTGCCTTAGCCTTATCTCGCCTGACCGTGCCTTCCTTTTCTTTACGCTTTCCTTGCATTGTCGTGCATTGCCTAGCCTTGCGTTGTCGTGCATTAGCCTTGCCTAGCCTCACCGTGCCTTGCCTTGCGTTACCCTTTCCTTGCCTTGCCGTGCATTCCCTAGCCGTGCGTTGTCGTGCCTTAGCCTTGTTTCCCATTGCCGTGGCGTGCCTTTTGTTACAGTTGCCTTTCCTGGCTTTCACTTACCTTCCTTTCCTTCCGTTACTCTTTCCTTACCTTGCCGTGCATTGCCTAGACTTGCATTGTCGTGCCTTATCCTTGCCTCACCTGACCGTGCCTTCCCCTGCGTTACCCTTTCCTTGCCTTTCCGTGCATTGCCTAGCCGTGCGTTGTCGTGCCTTAGCCTTGTTTCCCCTTGCCATGCCGTTCCTTCCGTTACACTTGCCTTTCCTTCCTTTCCCTTGCCTTCCTTACCTTCCGTTACTCTTTGCTTGCCTTCCGTGCATTGCCTAGACTTGCGTTGTCGTGGCTTAGCGTTGCCTCGCCTGACCGTGCTTTCAAATGCGTTACCCTTTCCTTGCCTTGCCGTTCATTGCCTAGCGTTCGGTGTCGAGGCCTTAGACTTGTTTCCCCTTGCCGTGCCGTTCCTTCCGTTACCCTGGCCTTTCCTTCCTTTTCCTTGCCTTGCTTACCTTCCGTTAGTCTTTGCTTGCCTTCCCTGAATTTCCTAGCCTTGCCTTGTCGTGCCTTAGCCTTATCTCGCCTGACCTTACCTTCCTTTGCTTTCAGTTTCCTTGCATTGTCGTGCGTCGCCTAGCCTTGCGTTTTCGTGCATTAGCCTTGCCTAGCCTCACAGTGCCTTTCCTTGCGTTAACTTTTGCTTGCCTTGCCGTGCATTGCCTAGCCGTGCGTTGTCGTGCCTTAGCCTTGTTTCCCCTTGCCGTGCCGTTCCTTCCATTACACTTGCCTTGCCTGGCTTTGCGTTGCTTCCTTTCCTTCCGTTACTCTTTGCCTGCCTTGCCGTGCATTGCCTAGCCCTGCGTTGTCGTGCCTTAGCCTTGTTACCCCTTCCCGTGCCGTTCCTTCCGTTACCCTTGCCTTCCATTGCTTTCCCTTGCCTTCCTTGCGTTCCGTTACTCTTTGCTTGCTTTCCGTGCATTGCCTAGCCTTGCGTTGTCGTGCCTTAGCCTTGCCTCGCCTGACCGTGCTTTCCCATGCGTTACCCTTTCCTTGCCTTGCCGTTCATTGCCTAGCGTTCGGTGTCGTGCCTTAGACTTGTTCCCCCTTGCCGTGCCGTTCGTCCGTTACCCTTGCCTTTCCTTGCTTTTCCTTGCCTTCCTTACCTTCCGTTACTCTTTGCTTGCCTTCCCTGAATTGCCTAGCCTTGCGTTGTCGTGCCTTTGCCTTATCTCGCCTGACCTTGCCTTCCTTTGCTTTAAGCTTTCCTTGCATTGTCGTGCATTGCCTAGCCTTGCGTTTCCGTGCATTAGCCTTGCCTAGCCTCACCGTGCCTTGCCTTGCGTTACACTTTGCTTGCCTTGCCGTGCACTGCCTAGCCGTGCGTTGTCGTGCCTTAGCCCTGTTTCCCCTTGCCGTGCAGTTCCTTCCGTTACACTTGCCTTTCTTTGCTTTCCCTTGCTTTCCTTACCTTCCGTTACTCTTTGCTTGCCTTCCGTGCATTGCCTAGCCTTGCGTTGTCGTGCCTTAGCCTTGCCTCGCCTGAACGTGCTTTCCCATGCGTTACCCTTTCCTTGCCTTGCCGTGCATTGCCCAGCCTGCGCTGCCGTGCCTTAGCCTTGTTTCCCCTTGCCGTGCAGTTCCTTCCGTTACCCTTGCCTTTCCTTTCTTTTCCTTGCCTTCCTTGCGTTCCGTTACTCTTTGCTTGCTTTCCGTGCATTGCCTAGCCTTGCGTTGTCATGCCTTAGCCTTGCATCGCCTGACCGTGCTTTCCCATGCGTTACACTTTCCTTGCCTTGCCGTGCATTGCCTAGCCGTGCGTTGTCGTGCCTTAGCCTTGTTTCCCCTTGCCGTGCCGTTCCTTCCGTTACACTTGCCTTTCCTACCTTTCCCTTGCCTTCCTTACCTTCCGTTACTCTTTGCTTGCCTTCCGTGCATTGCCTAGCCTTGCGTTGTCGTGCCTTAGCGTTGCCTCGCCTGACCGTGCTTTCAAATGCGTTACCCTTTCCTTGCCTTGCCGTTCATTGCCTAGCGTTCGGTGTCGTGCCTTAGACTTGTTTCCCCTTGCCGTGCCGTTCCTTCCGTTACCCTGGTCTTTCCTTCCTTTTCCTTGCCTTGCTTACCTTCCATTACTCTTTGCTTGCCTTCCCTGAATTTCCTAGCCTTGCGTTGTCGTGCCTTAGCCTTATCTCGCCTGACCTTGCCTTCCTTTGCTTTAAGCTTTCCTTGCATTGTCGTGCATCGCCTAGCCTTGCGTTTTCGTGCATTAGCCTTGCCTAGCCTCACCGTGCCTTTCCTTGCGTTACCCTTGCTTGCCTTGCCGTGCATTGCCTAGCCGTACGTTTTTCGTGCCTTAGCCTTGTTTCCCCTTGCCGTGCCATTCCTTCCGTTACACTTGCCTTTCTTTGCTTTCCCTTTCCTTCCTTACCTTCCGTTTCTCTTTGCTTGCATTCCGTGCATTGCCTAGCCTTGCGTTGGCTTTCCTTAGCCTTGCCTCGCCTGACCGTGCTTTCCCATGCGTTACCCTTTCCTTGCCTTGCCGTGCATTGCCTAGCGTGCGTTGTCGTGCCTTAGCCTTGTTTCCCCTTGCCGTGCCGTTCCTTCCTTTACCATTGCCTTTCCTTGCTTTCCCTTGCCTTCCTTACCTTCCGTTACTCTTTGCTTGCCTTCCGTGCATTGCCTAGCCTTGCGTTGTCGTGCCTTAGACTTATCTCGCCTGACCGTGCCTTCCTTTGCTTTAAGCTTTCCTTGCATTGTCGTGCATTGCCTAGCCTTGCGTTGTCGTGCATTAGCCTTGCCTAGCCTCACCGTGCCTTGCCTTGCGTTACCCTTTCCTTGCCTTGCCGTGCATTTCCTAGCCGTGTGTTTTCGTGCCTTAGCCTTGTTTCCCCTTGCCGTGCCGTTCCTTCCGTTACCATTGCCTTTCCTTGCTTTCCCTTGCCTTCCTTACCTTCCGTTACTCTTTCCTTGCCTTCCGTGCATTGCCAAGCCTTGCGTTGTCGTGCCTTAGCCTTGCCTCCCCTGACCGTGCTTTCCCATGCGTTACCCTTTCCTTGCCTTGCCGTGCATTGCCTAGCGTGCGTTTTCGTGCCTTAGACTTGTTTCCCATTGCCGTGCCGTTCCTTCCATTACCATTGCCTTTTCTTGCTTTCCCTTGCCTTCCTTACCTTCCGTTACTCTTTGCTTGCCTTCCCTGCATTGCCTAGCCTTGCGTTGTCGTGCCTTAGCCTTATCTCGCCTGACCGTGCCTTCCTTTGCTTTAAGCTTTACTTGCATTGTCGTGCATTGCCTAGCCTTGCGTTGTCGTGCATTAGCCTTGCCCAGCCTCACCGTGCCTTGCCTTGCGTTACCCTTTCCTTGCCTTGCCGTGCATTTCCTAGCCGTGTGTTGTCGTGCCTTAGCCTTGTTTCCCCTTGCCGTTGCGTGCCTTTTGTTACACTTGCCTTGCCTGGCTTTGCGTTGCCTTCCTTTCCTTCCGTTACTCTTTGCTTGCCTTGCCGTGCATTGCCTAGCCCTGCGTTGTCATGCCTTAGCCTTGTTACCCCTTGCCGTGCCGTTCCTTCCGTTACCCTTGCATTCCCTTGCTTTCCCTTGCCTTCCTTGCGTTCCGTTACTCTTTGCTTGCTTTCCGTGCATTGCCTAGCCTTGCGTTGTCATGCCTTAGCCTTGCCTCGCCTGACCGTGCTTTCCCATGCGTTACCCTTTCCTTGCCTTGCCGTGCATTGCCTAGCGTGCGTTGTCGTGCCTTAGCCTTGTTTCCCCTTGCCGCGCCGTTCCTTCCGTTACCATTGCCTTTCCTTGCTTTCCCTTGCCTTCCTTACATTCCGTTACTCTTTGCTTGCCTTCCGTGCATTGCCTAGCCTTGCGTTGTCGTGCCTTAGCCTTATCTCGCCTGACCGTGCCTTCCTTTGCTTTAAGCTTTCCTTGCATTGTCGTGCATTGCCTAGCCTTGCGTTGTCGTGCATTAACCTTGCGTAGCCTCACCCTGCCTTGCCTTGCGTTACCCTTTCCTTCCCTTGCCGTGCATTTCCTAGCCGTGTGTTGTCGTGCCTTAGCTTTGTTACCCCTTGCCGTGCCGTTCCTTCCGTTACCCATGGCTTCCCTTTCTTTCCCTTTCCTTCCTTGAATTCCGTTACTCCTTGCTTGCTTTCCGTGCATTGCCTAGCCTTGCGTTGGCTTTCCTTAGCCTTGCCTCGCCTGACCGTGCTTTCCCATGCGTTACCCTTTCCTTGCCTTGCAGTGCATTGCCTAGCGTGCGTTGTCGTGCCTTAGCCTTGTTTCCCCTTGCCGTGCCGTTCCTTCCGTTACACTTGCCTTTCTTTGCTTTCCCTTGCCTTCCTTACCTTCCGTTACTCTTTGCTTGCCTTCCCTGCATTGCCTAGCCTTGCGTTGTCGTGCCTTAGCCTTATCTCGCCTGACCGTGCCTTCCTTTGCTTTAAGCTTTCCTTGCATTGTCGTGCATTGCCTAGCCTTGCGTTGTCGTGCATTAGCCTTGCCTAGCCTCACCGTGCCTTGCCTTGCGTTACCCTTTCCTTGCCTTGCCGTGCATTGCCTAGCCGTGCGTTGTCGTGCCTTAGCCTTGATTCCCCTTGCCGTGGCATGCCTTTTGTTACACTTGCCTTGCCTGGCTTTGCCTTGCCTTCCTTTCCTTCCGTTACTCTTTCCTTGCCTTTCCGTGCATTGCCTAGCCTTGCATTGTCGTACCTTATCCTTGCCTCACCTGACCGTGCCTTCCCCTGTGTTACAATTTCCTTGCCTTGCCGTGCATTGCCTAGCCCTGCGTTGTCGTGCCTTAGCCTTCTTACCCCTTGCCGTGCCGTTCCTTCCGTTACCCTTGCCTTCCCTTGCTTTCCCTTGCCTTCCTTGCGTTCCGTTACTCTTTGCTTGCTTTCCCTGAATTGCCTAGCATTGCGTTGTCGTGCCTTTGCCTTATCTCGCCTGACCTTGCCTTCCTTTGCTTTAAGCTTTCCTTGCATTGTCGTGCATTGCCTAGCCTTGCGTTTCCGTGCATTAGCCTTGCCTAGCCTCACCGTGCCTTGCCTTGCGTTACCCTTTGCTTGCCTTGCCGTGCACTGCCTAGCCGTGCGTTGTCGTGCCTTAGCCTTGTTTCCCCTTGCCGTGCAGTTCCTTCCGTTACACTTGCCTTTCTTTGCTTTCCCTTGCCTTCCTTACCTTCCGTTACTCTTTGCTTGCCTTCCGTGCATTGCCTAGCCTTGCGTTGTCGTGCCTTAGCCTTGCCTCGCCTGAACGTGCTTTCCCATGCGTTACCCTTTCCTTGCCTTGCCGTGCATTGCCCAGCCTGCGTTGCCGTGCCTTAGCCTTGTTTCCCCTTGCCGTGCAGTTCCTTCCGTTACCCTTGCCTTTCCTTTCTTTTCCTTGCCTTCCTTGCGTTCCGTTACTCTTTGCTTGCTTTCCGTGCATTGCCTAGCCTTGCGTTGTCATGCCTTAGCCTTGCATCGCCTGACCGTGCTTTCCCATGCGTTACACTTTCCTTGCCTTGCCGTGCATTGCCTAGCCGTGCGTTGTCGTGCCTTAGCCTTGTTTCCCCTTGCCGTGCCGTTCCTTCCGTTACACTTGCCTTTCCTTCCTTTCCCTTACCTTCCTTACCTTCCGTTACTCTTTGCTTGCCCTCCGTGCATTGCCTAGCCTTGCGTTGTCGTGCCTTAGCCTTGCCTCGCCTGACCGTGCTTTCCCATGCGTTACCCTTTCCTTGCCTTGCCGTTCATTGCCTAGCGTTCGGTGTCGTGCCTTAGACTTGTTCCCCCTTGCCGTGCAGTTCCTTCCGTTACCCTTGCCTTTCCTTGCTTTTCCTTGCCTTGCTTGCCTTCCGTTACTCTTTGCTTCCCTTCCCTGCATTGCCTAGCCTTCCGTTGTCGTGCCTTAGACTTATCTCGCCTGACCGTGCCTTCCTTTGCTTTAAGCTTTCCTTATATTGTCGTGCATTGCTTAGCCTTTCGTTGTCGTGCATTAGCCTTGCCTAGCCTCACCGTGCCTTGCCTTGCGTTACCCTTTCCTTGCCTTGCCGTGCATTGCCAAGCCGTGCGTTGTCGTACCTTAGCCTTGTTTCCCCTTGCCGTGGCGTGCCTTTTGTTACACTTGCCTTTCCTGGCTTTGACTTGCCTTCCTTTCCTTCCGTTACTCTTTCCTTGCCTTGCCGTGCATTGCCTAGCCTTGCATTGTCGTGCCTTATCCTTGCCTCACCTGACCGTGCGTTCCCCTGCGTTACCCTTTCCTTGCCTTGCCGTGCATTGCCTAGCCCTGCGTTGCCGTGCCTTAGCCTTGTTACCCCTTGCCGTGCCGTTCCTTCCGTTACCCTTGCCTTCCCTTGCTTTCCCTTGCCTTCCTTGCGTTCCGTTACTCTTTGCTTGCTTTCCGTGCATTGCCTAGTCTTGCGTTGTCATGCCTTAGCCTTGCATCGCCTGACCGTGCTTTCCCATGCGTTACACTTTCCTTGCCTTGCCGTGCATTGCCTAGACGTGCGTTGTCGTACCTTAGCCTTGTTTCCCCTTGCCGTGCCGTTCCTTCCGTTACACTTGCCTTTCCTTCCTTTCCCTTGCCTTCCTTACCTTCCGTTACTCTTTGCTTGCCTTCCGTGCATTGCCTAGCCTTGCGTTGTCGTGCCTTAGCGTTGCCTCGCCTGACCGTGCTTTCAAATGCGTTACCCTTTCCTTGCCTTGCCGTTCATTGCCTAGCGTTCGGTGTCGTGCCTTAGACTTGTTTCCCCTTGCCGTGCCGTTCCTTCCGTTACCCTGGCCTTTCCTTCCTTTTCCTTGCCTTGCTTACCTTCCGTTACTCTTTGCTTACCTTCCCTGAATTTCCTAGACTTGCGTTGTCGTGCCTTAGAATTATCCCGCCTGACCTTGCCTTCCTTTCCTTTAAGCTTTCCTTGCATTGTCGTGCATCGCCTAGCCTACCGTTTTCGTGCATTACCCTTGCCTAGCCTCACCGTGCCTTTCCTTGCGTTACCCTTTGCTTGCCTTACCGTGCATTGCCTAGCCGTGCGTTGTCGTGCCTTAGCCTTGTTTCCCCTTGCCGTGCCGTTCCTTCCGTTACACTTGCCTTTCTTTGCTTTCCCTTTCCTTCCTTACCTTCCGTTTCTCTTTGCTTGCCTTCCGTGCATTGCCTAGCCTTGTGTTGTCGTGCCTTAGCCTTGCCTCGCCTGACCGTGCTTTCCCATGCGTTACCCTTTCCTTGCCTTGCCGTGCATTGCGTAGCGTGCGTTGCCGTGCCTTAGCCTTGTTTCCCCTTGCCGTGCCGTTCCTTCCGTTACCATTGCCTTTCCTTGCTTTCCCTTGCCTTCCTTACCTTCCGTTACTCTTTGCTTGCCTTCCGTGCATTGCCTAGCTTTGCGTTGTCGTGCCTTAGCCTTATCTCGCCTGACCGTGCCTTCCTTTGCTTTAAGCTTTCCTTGCATTGTCGTGCATTGCCTAGCCTTGCGTTGTCGTGCATTAACCTTGCCTAGCCTCACCGTGCCTTGCCTTGCGTTACCCTTTCCTTGCCTTGCCGTGCATTGCCTAGCGTGCGTTGTCGTGCCTTAGCCTTGTTTCCCCTTGCCGTGCCGTTCCTTCCGTTACACTTGCCTTTCTTTGCTTTCCCTTGCCTTCCTTACCTTCCGTTACTCTTTGCTTGCCTTCCGTGCATTGCCTAGCCTTGCGTTGTCGTGCCTTAGCCTTATCTCGCCTGACCGTGCCTTCCTTTGCTTTAAGCTTTCCTTGCATTGTCGTGCATTGCCTAGCCTTGCGCTGTCGTGCATTAGCCTTGCCTAGCCTCACCGTGCCTTGCCTTGCGTTACCCTTTCCTTGCCTTGCCGTGCATTGCCTAGCCGTGCGTTGTCGTGCCTTAGCCTTGATTCCCCTTGCCGTGCCGTTCCTTCCGTTACCCTTGCCTTCCCTTGCTTTCCCTTGCCTTCCTTGCATTCCGTTACTCCTTGCTTGCTTGCCGTGCATTGCCTAGCCTTGCGTTGGCTTTCCTTAGCCTTGCGTCGTCTGACCGTGC
This sequence comes from Macrotis lagotis, assembly GCF_037893015.1. Classification (NCBI taxonomy): domain Eukaryota; kingdom Metazoa; phylum Chordata; class Mammalia; order Peramelemorphia; family Peramelidae; genus Macrotis; species Macrotis lagotis. The sequence goes on along the minus strand of NW_027422063.1, from coordinate 167,676 downwards.
TTTCCCATGCGTTACCCTTTCCTTGCCTTGCCGTGCATTTCCTAGCGTGCGTTGTCGTGCCTTAGCCTTGTTTCCCCTTGCCGTGCCGTTCCTTCCGTTACACTTGCCTTTCTTTGCTTTCCCTTGCCTTCCTTACCTTCCGTTACTCTTTGCTTGCCTTCCGTGCATTGCCTAGCCTTGCATTGTCGTACCTTATCCTTGCCTCACCTGACCGTGCCTTCCCCTGTGTTACAATTTCCTTGCCTTGCCGTGCATTGCCTAGCCCTGCGTTGTCGTGCCTTAGCCTTCTTACCCCTTGCCGTGCCGTTCCTTCCGTTACCCTTGCCTTCCCTTGCTTTCCCTTGCCTTCCTTGCGTTCCGTTACTCTTTGCTTGCTTTCCCTGAATTGCCTAGCATTGCGTTGTCGTGCCTTTGCCTTATCTCGCCTGACCTTGCCTTCCTTTGCTTTAAGCTTTCCTTGCATTGTCGTGCATTGCCTAGCCTTGCGTTTCCATGCATTAGCCTTGCCTAGCCTCACCGTGCCTTGCCTTGCGTTACCCTTTCTTTGCCTTGCCGTGCATTGCCTAGCCGTGCGTTTTTCGTGCCTTAGCCTTGTTTCCCCTTGCCGTGCCGTTCCTTCCGTTACACTTGCCTTTCTTTGCTTTCCCTTGCCTTCCTTACCTTCCGTTACTCTTTGCTTGCCTTCCGTGCATTGCCTAGCCTTGCGTTGTCGTGCCTTAGCCTTGCCTCGCCTGAACGTGCTTTCCCATGCGTTACCCTTTCCTTGCCTTGCCGTGCATTGCCCAGCCTGCGTTGCCGTGCCTTAGCCTTGTTTCCCCTTGCCGTGCAGTTCCTTCCGTTACCCTTGCCTTTCCTTTCTTTTCCTTGCCTTCCTTGCGTTCCGTTACTCTTTGCTTGCTTTCCGTGCATTGCCTAGCCTTGCGTTGTCATGCCTTAGCCTTGCATCGCCTGACCGTGCTTTCCCATGCGTTACACTTTCCTTGCCTTGCCGTGCATTGCCTAGCCGTGCGTTGTCGTGCCTTAGCCTTGTTTCCCCTTGCCGTGCCGTTCCTTCCGTTACACTTGCCTTTCCTTCCTTTCCCTTACCTTCCTTACCTTCCGTTACTCTTTGCTTGCCCTCCGTGCATTGCCTAGCCTTGCGTTGTCGTGCCTTAGCCTTGCCTCGCCTGACCGTGCTTTCCCATGCGTTACCCTTTCCTTGCCTTGCCGTTCATTGCCTAGCGTTCGGTGTCGTGCCTTAGACTTGTTCCCCCTTGCCGTGCAGTTCCTTCCGTTACCCTTGCCTTTCCTTCCTTTTCCTTGCCTTGCTTGCCTTCCGTTACTCTTTGCTTCCCTTCCCTGCATTGCCTAGCCTTCCGTTGTCGTGCCTTAGACTTATCTCGCCTGACCGTGCCTTCCTTTGCTTTAAGCTTTCCTTATATTGTCGTGCATTGCTTAGCCTTTCGTTGTCGTGCATTAGCCTTGCCTAGCCTCACCGTGCCTTGCCTTGCGTTACCCTTTCCTTGCCTTGCCGTGCATTGCCAAGCCGTGCGTTGTCGTACCTTAGCCTTGTTTCCCCTTGCCGTGGCGTGCCTTTTGTTACACTTGCCTTTCCTGGCTTTGACTTGCCTTCCTTTCCTTCCGTTACTCTTTCCTTGCCTTGCCGTGCATTGCCTAGCCTTGCATTGTCGTGCCTTATCCTTGCCTCACCTGACCGTGCGTTCCCCTGCGTTACCCTTTCCTTGCCTTGCCGTGCATTGCCTAGCCCTGCGTTGCCGTGCCTTAGCCTTGTTACCCCTTGCCGTGCCGTTCCTTCCGTTACCCTTGCCTTCCCTTGCTTTCCCTTGCCTTCCTTGCGTTCCGTTACTCTTTGCTTGCTTTCCGTGCATTGCCTAGACTTGCGTTGTCATGCCTTAGCCTTGCATCGCCTGACCGTGCTTTCCCATGCGTTACACTTTCCTTGCCTTGCCGTGCATTGCCTAGCCGTGCGTTGTCGTGCCTTAGCCTTGTTTCCCCTTGCCGTGCAGTTCCTTCCGTTACACTTGCCTTTCCTTCCTTTCCCTTGCCTTCCTTACCTTCCGTTACTCTTTGCTTGCCTTCCGTGCATTGCCTAGCCTTGCGTTGTCGTGCCTTAGCGTTGCCTCGCCTGACCGTGCTTTCAAATGCGTTACCCATTCCTTGCCTTGCCGTTCATTGCCTAGCGTTCGGTGTCGTGCCTTAGACTTGTTTCCCCTTGCCGTGCCGTTCCTTCCGTTACCCTGGCCTTTCCTTCCTTTTCCTTGCCTTGCTTACCTTCCGTTACTCTTTGCTTGCCTTCCCTGAATTTCCTAGACTTGCGTTGTCGTGCCTTAGAATTATCTCGCCTGACCTTGCCTTCCTTTCCTTTAAGCTTTCCTTGCATTGTCGTGCATCGCCTAGCCTTCCGTTTTCGTGCATTACCCTTGCCTAGACTCACCGTGCCTTTCCTTGCGTTACCCTTTGCTTGCCTTACCGTGCATTGCCTAGCCGTGCGTTGTCGTGCCTTAGCCTTGTTTCCCCTTGCCGTGCCGTTCCTTCCGTTACACTTGCCTTTCTTTGCTTTCCCTTTCCTTCCTTACCTTCCGTTTCTCTTTGCTTGCCTTCCGTGCATTGCCTAGCCTTGGGTTGTCGTGCCTTAGCCTTGCCTCGCCTGACCGTGCTTTCCCATGCGTTACCCTTTCCTTGCCTTGCCGTGCATTGCCTAGCGTGCGTTGTCGTGCCTTAGCCTTGTTTCCCCTTGCCGTGCCGTTCCTTCCGTTACCATTGCCTTTCCTTGCTTTCCCTTGCCTTCCTTACCTTCCGTTACTCTTTGCTTGCCTTCCGTGCATTGCCTAGCCTTGCGTTGTCGTGCCTTAGCCTTATCTCGCCTGACCGTGCCTTCCTTTGCTTTAAGCTTTCCTTGCATTGTCGTGCATTGCCTAGCCTTGCGTTGTCGTGCATTAACCTTGCCTAGCCTCACCGTGCCTTGCCTTGCGTTACCCTTTCCTTGCCTTGCCGTGCATTGCCTAGCGTGTGTTGTCGTGCCTTAGCCTTGTTTCCCCTTGCCGTGCCGTTCCTTCCGTTACACTTGCCTTTCTTTGCTTTCCCTTGCCTTCCTTACCTTCCGTTACTCTTTGCTTCCCTTCCGTGCATTGCCTAGCCTTGCGTTGTCGTGCCTTAGCCTTATCTCGCCTGACCGTGCCTTCCTTTGCTTTAAGCTTTCCTTGCATTGTCGTGCATTGCCTAGCCTTGCGCTGTCGTGCATTAGCCTTGCCTAGCCTCACCGTGCCTTGCCTTGCGTTACCCTTTCCTTGCCTTGCCGTGCATTGCCTAGCCGTGCGTTGTCGTGCCTTAGCCTTGATTCCCCTTGCCGTGCCGTTCCTTCCGTTACCCTTGCCTTCCCTTGCTTTCCCTTTCCTTCCTTGCATTCCGTTACTCCTTGCTTGCTTGCCGTGCATTGCCTAGCCTTGCGTTGGCTTTCCTTAGCCTTGCCTCGCCTGACCGTGCTTTCCCATGCGTTACCCTTTCCTTGCCTTGCCGTGCATTTCCTAGCGTGCGTTGTCGTGCCTTAGCCTTGTTTCCCCTTGCCGTGCCGTTCCTTCCGTTACACTTGCCTTTCTTTGCTTTCCCTTGCCTTCCTTACCTTCCGTTACTCTTTGCTTGCCTTCCGTGCATTGCCAAGCCTTGCTTTGTCGTGCCTTAGCCTTGCCTCCCCTGACCGTTCTTTCCCATGCGTTACCCTTTCCTTCCCTTGCCGTGCATTTCCTAGCGTGCGTTGTCGTGCCTTAGCCTTGTTTCCCCTTGCCGTGCCGTTCCTTCCGTTACACTTGCCTTTCCTTGCTTTTCCTTGCCTTGCTTACCTTCCGTTACTCTTTGCTTCCCTTCCCTGCATTGCCTAGCCTTGCGTTGTCGTGCCTTATCCTTGCCTCACCTGACCGTGCCTTCCCCTGCGTTACCCTTTCCTTGCCTTGCCGTGCATTGCCTAGCCCTGCGTTGCCGTGCCTTAGCCTTGTTACCCCTTGCCGTGCCGTTCCTTCCGTTACCCTTGCCTTCCTTGCTTTCCCTTGCCTTCCTTGCGTTCCGTTACTCTTTGCTTCCTTTGCGTGCATTGCCTAGCCTTGCGTTGTCATGCCTTAGCCTTGCATCGCCTGACCGTGCTTTCCCATGCGTTACCCTTTCCTTGCCTTTCCGTGAATTGCCTAGCCGTGCGTTGTCGTGCCTTAGCCTTGTTTCCCCTTGCCGTGCCGTTCCTTCCGTTACACTTGCCTTTCCTTCCTTTCCCTTGCCTTCCTTACCTTCCGGTACTCTTTGCTTGCCTTCCGTGCATTGCCTAGCCTTGCGTTGTCGTCGCTTAGCGTTGCCTCGCCTGACCGTGCTTTCAAATGCGTTACCCTTTCCTTGCCTTGCCGTTCATTGCCTAGCGTTCGGTGTCGTGCCTAAGACTTGTTTCCCCTTGCCGTGCCGTTCCTTCTGTTACCCTGGCCTTTCCTTCCTTTTCCTTGCCTTGCTTACCTTCCGATAGTCTTTGCTTGCCTTCCCTGAATTTCCTAGCCTTGCCTTGTCGTGCCTTAGCCTTATCTCGCCTGACCTTGCCTTCCTTTGCTTTCAGTTTCCTTGCATTGTCGTGCGTCGCCTAGCCTTGCGTTTTCGTGCATTAGCCTTGCCTAGCCTCACAGTGCCTTTCCTTGCGTTAACTTTTGCTTGCCTTGCATTGCGTAGCCGTGCGTTGTCGTGCCTTAGCCTTGTTTCCCCTTGCCGTGCCGTTCCTTCCGTTACACTTGCCTTGCCTGGCTTTGCCTTGCCTTCCGTTCCTTCCGTTACTCTTTGCTTGCCTTCCGTGCATTGCCTAGCCTTGCGTTGTCGTGCCTTAGCCTTATCTCGCCTGACCGTTCCTTCCTTTGCTTTAAGCTTTCCTTGCATTGTCGTGCATTGCCTAGCCTTGCGTTGTCGTGCATTAACCTTGCCTAGACTCACCGTGCCTTGCCTTGCGTTACCCTTTCCTTGCCTTGCCGTGCATTTCCTAGCCGTGTGTTGTCGTGCCTTAGCCTTGTTACCCCTTGCCGTGCCGTTCCTTCCGTTACCCTTGCCTTCCCTTGCTTTCCCTTTCCTTCCTTGCATTCCGTTACTCCTTGCTTGCTTACCGTGCATTGCCTAGACTTGCGTTGGCTTTCCTTAGCCTTGCCTCGCCTGACCGTGCTTTCCCATGCGTTACCCTTTCCTTGACTTGCCGTGCATTGCCTAGCGTGCGTTGTCGTGCCTTAGCCTTGTTTCCCCTTGCCGTGCCGTTCCTTCCGTTACACTTGCCTTTCTTTGCTTTCCCTTGCCTTCCTTACCTTCCGTTACTCTTTGCTTGCCTTCCGTGCATTGCCAAGCTTTGCGTTGTCGTGCCTTAGCCTTGCCTCCCCTGACCGTTCTTTCCCATGCGTTACCCTTTCCTTGCCTTGCCGTGCATTGCCTAGCGTGCGTTGTCCTGCCTTAGCCTTGTTTCCCCTTGCCGTGCCGTTCCTTCCGTTACCCTTACCTTCCCTTGCTTTCCCTTGCCTTCCTTGCGTTCCGTTACTCTTTGCTTGCTTTCCGTGCATTGCCTAGCCTTGCGTTGTCATGCCTTAGCCTTGCATCGCCTGACCGTGCTTTCCCATGCGTTACACTTTCCTTGCCTTGCCGTGCATTGCCTAGCCGTGCGTTGTCGTGCCTTAGCCTTGTTTCCCCTTGCCGTGCCGTTCCTTCCGTTACACTTGCCTTTCCTTCCTTTCTCTTGCCTTCCTTACCTTCCGTTACTCTTTGCTTGCCTTCCGTGCATTGCCTAGCCTTGCGTTGTCGTGCCTTAGCCTTGCCTCGCCTGACCGTGCTTTCCCATGCGTTACCCTTTCCTTGCCTTGCCGTTCATTGCCTAGCGTTCGGTGTCGTGCCTTAGACTTGTTCCCCCTTGCCGTGCAGTTCCTTCCGTTACCCTTGCCTTTCCTTGCTTTTCCTTGCCTTCCTTGCGTTCCGTTACTCTTTGCTTGCTTTCCGTGCATTGCCTAGCCTTGCGTTGTCATGCCTTAGCCTTGCATCGCCTGACCGTGCTTTCCCATGCGTTACACTTTCCTTGCCTTGCCGTGCATTGCCTAGCCGTGCGTTGTCGTGCCTTAGCCTTGTTTCCCCTTGCCGTGCCGTTCCTTCCGTTACACTTGCCTTTCCTTCCTTTCCCTTACCTTCCTTACCTTCCGTTACTCTTTGCTTGCCCTCCGTGCATTGCCTAGCTTTGCGTTGTCATGCCTTAGCCTTGCCTCGCCTGACCGTGCTTTCCCATGCGTTACCCTTTCCTTGCCTTGCCGTTCATTGCCTAGCGTTCGGTGTCGTGCCTTAGACTTGTTCCCCCTTGCCGTGCAGTTCCTTCCGTTACCCTTGCCTTTCCTTGCTTTTCCTTGCCTTGCTTACCTTCCGTTACTCTTTGCTTCCCTTCCCTGCATTGCCTAGCCTTCCGTTGTCGTGCCTTAGACTTATCTCGCCTGACCGTGCCTTCCTTTGCTTTAAGCTTTCCTTATATTGTCGTGCATTGCTTAGCCTTTCGTTGTCGTGCATTAGCCTTGCCTAGCCTCACCGTGCCTTGCCTTGCGTTACCCTTTCCTTGCCTTGCCGTGCATTGCCAAGCCGTGCGTTGTCGTACCTTAGCCTTGTTTCCCCTTGCCGTGGCGTGCCTTTTGTTACACTTGCCTTTCCTGGCTTTGACTTGCCTTCCTTTCCTTCCGTTACTCTTTCCTTGCCTTGCCGTGCATTGCCTAGCCTTGCATTGTCGTGCCTTATCCTTGCCTCACCTGACCGTGCGTTCCCCTGCGTTACCCTTTCCTTGCCTTGCCGTGCATTGCCTAGCCCTGCGTTGCCGTGCCTTAGCCTTGTTACCCCTTGCCGTGCCGTTCCTTCCGTTACCCTTGCCTTCCCTTGCTTTCCCTTGCCTTCCTTGCGTTCCGTTACTCTTTGCTTGCTTTCCGTGCATTGCCTAGACTTGCGTTGTCATGCCTTAGCCTTGCATCGCCTGACCGTGCTTTCCCATGCGTTACACTTTCCTTGCCTTGCCGTGCATTGCCTAGCCGTGCGTTGTCGTGCCTTAGACTTGTTTCCCCTTGCCGTGCAGTTCCTTCCGTTACACTTGCCTTTCCTTCCTTTCCCTTGCCTTCCTTACCTTCCGTTACTCTTTGCTTGCCTTCCGTGCATTGCCTAGCCTTGCGTTGTCGTGCCTTAGCGTTGCCTCGCCTGACCGTGCTTTCAAATGCGTTACCCATTCCTTGCCTTGCCGTTCATTGCCTAGCGTTCGGTGTCGTGCCTTAGACTTGTTTCCCCTTGCCGTGCCGTTCCTTCCGTTACCCTGGCCTTTCCTTCCTTTTCCTTGCCTTGCTTACCTTCCGTTACTCTTTGCTTGCCTTCCCTGAATTTCCTAGACTTGCGTTGTCGTGCCTTAGAATTATCTCGCCTGACCTTGCCTTCCTTTCCTTTAAGCTTTCCTTGCATTGTCGTGCATCGCCTAGCCTTCCGTTTTCGTGCATTACCCTTGCCTAGACTCACCGTGCCTTTCCTTGCGTTACCCTTTGCTTGCCTTACCGTGCATTGCCTAGCCGTGCGTTGTCGTGCCTTAGCCTTGTTTCCCCTTGCCGTGCCGTTCCTTCCGTTACACTTGCCTTTCTTTGCTTTCCCTTTCCTTCCTTACCTTCCGTTTCTCTTTGCTTGCCTTCCGTGCATTGCCTAGCCTTGGGTTGTCGTGCCTTAGCCTTGCCTCGCCTGACCGTGCTTTCCCATGCGTTACCCTTTCCTTGCCTTGCCGTGCATTGCCTATCGTGCGTTGTCGTGCCTTAGCCTTGTTTCCCCTTGCCGTGCCGTTCCTTCCGTTACCATTGCCTTTCCTTGCTTTCCCTTGCCTTCCTTACCTTCCGTTACTCTTTGCTTGCCTTCCGTGCATTGCCTAGCCTTGCGTTGTCGTGCCTTAGCCTTATCTCGCCTGACCGTGCCTTCCTTTGCTTTAAGCTTTCCTTGCATTGTCGTGCATTGCCTAGCCTTGCGTTGTCGTGCATTAACCTTGCCTAGCCTCACCGTGCCTTGCCTTGCGTTACCCTTTCCTTGCCTTGCCGTGCATTGCCTAGCGTGTGTTGTCGTGCCTTAGCCTTGTTTCCCCTTGCCGTGCCGTTCCTTCCGTTACACTTGCCTTTCTTTGCTTTCCCTTGCCTTCCTTACCTTCCGTTACTCTTTGCTTCCCTTCCGTGCATTGCCTAGCCTTGCGTTGTCGTGCCTTAGCCTTATCTCGCCTGACCGTGCCTTCCTTTGCTTTAAGCTTTCCTTGCATTGTCGTGCATTGCCTAGCCTTGCGCTGTCGTGCATTAGCCTTGCCTAGCCTCACCGTGCCTTGCCTTGCGTTACCCTTTCCTTGCCTTGCCGTGCATTGCCTAGCCGTGCGTTGTCGTGCCTTAGCCTTGATTCCCCTTGCCGTGCCGTTCCTTCCGTTACCCTTGCCTTCCCTTGCTTTCCCTTTCCTTCCTTGCATTCCGTTACTCCTTGCTTGCTTGCCGTGCATTGCCTAGCCTTGCGTTGGCTTTCCTTAGCCTTGCCTCGCCTGACCGTGCTTTCCCATGCGTTACCCTTTCCTTGCCTTGCCGTGCATTTCCTAGCGTGCGTTGTCGTGCCTTAGCCTTGTTTCCCCTTGCCGTGCCGTTCCTTCCGTTACACTTGCCTTTCTTTGCTTTCCCTTGCCTTCCTTACCTTCCGTTACTCTTTGCTTGCCTTCCGTGCATTGCCAAGCCTTGCTTTGTCGTGCCTTAGCCTTGCCTCCCCTGACCGTTCTTTCCCATGCGTTACCCTTTCCTTCCCTTGCCGTGCATTTCCTAGCGTGCGTTGTCGTGCCTTAGCCTTGTTTCCCCTTGCCGTGCCGTTCCTTCCGTTACACTTGCCTTTCCTTGCTTTTCCTTGCCTTGCTTACCTTCCGTTACTCTTTGCTTCCCTTCCCTGCATTGCCTAGCCTTGCGTTGTCGTGCCTTATCCTTGCCTCACCTGACCGTGCCTTCCCCTGCGTTACCCTTTCCTTGCCTTGCCGTGCATTGCCTAGCCCTGCGTTGCCGTGCCTTAGCCATGTTACCCCTTGCCGTGCCGTTCCTTCCGTTACCCTTGCCTTCCTTGCTTTCCCTTGCCTTCCTTGCGTTCCGTTACTCTTTGCTTCCTTTGCGTGCATTGCCTAGCCTTGCGTTGTCATGCCTTAGCCTTGCATCGCCTGACCGTGCTTTCCCATGCGTTACCCTTTCCTTGCCTTTCCGTGAATTGCCTAGCCGTGCGTTGTCGTGCCTTAGCCTTGTTTCCCCTTGCCGTGCCGTTCCTTCCGTTACACTTGCCTTTCCTTCCTTTCCCTTGCCTTCCTTACCTTCCGGTACTCTTTGCTTGCCTTCCGTGCATTGCCTAGCCTTGCGTTGTCGTCGCTTAGCGTTGCCTCGCCTGACCGTGCTTTCAAATGCGTTACCCTTTCCTTGCCTTGCCGTTCATTGCCTAGCGTTCGGTGTCGTGCCTAAGACTTGTTTCCCCTTGCCGTGCCGTTCCTTCTGTTACCCTGGCCTTTCCTTCCTTTTCCTTGCCTTGCTTACCTTCCGATAGTCTTTGCTTGCCTTCCCTGAATTTCCTAGCCTTGCCTTGTCGTGCCTTAGCCTTATCTCGCCTGACCTTGCCTTCCTTTGCTTTCAGTTTCCTTGCATTGTCGTGCGTCGCCTAGCCTTGCGTTTTCGTGCATTAGCCTTGCCTAGCCTCACAGTGCCTTTCCTTGCGTTAACTTTTGCTTGCCTTGCATTGCGTAGCCGTGCGTTGTCGTGCCTTAGCCTTGTTTCCCCTTGCCGTGCCGTTCCTTCCGTTACACTTGCCTTGCCTGGCTTTGCCTTGCCTTCCGTTCCTTCCGTTACTCTTTGCTTGCCTTCCGTGCATTGCCTAGCCTTGCGTTGTCGTGCCTTAGCCTTATCTCGCCTGACCGTTCCTTCCTTTGCTTTAAGCTTTCCTTGCATTGTCGTGCATTGCCTAGCCTTGCGTTGTCGTGCATTAACCTTGCCTAGACTCACCGTGCCTTGCCTTGCGTTACCCTTTCCTTGCCTTGCCGTGCATTTCCTAGCCGTGTGTTGTCGTGCCTTAGCCTTGTTACCCCTTGCCGTGCCGTTCCTTCCGTTACCCTTGCCTTCCCTTGCTTTCCCTTTCCTTCCTTGCATTCCGTTACTCCTTGCTTGCTTACCGTGCATTGCCTAGACTTGCGTTGGCTTTCCTTAGCCTTGCCTCGCCTGACCGTGCTTTCCCATGCGTTACCCTTTCCTTGACTTGCCGTGCATTGCCTAGCGTGCGTTGTCGTGCCTTAGCCTTGTTTCCCCTTGCCGTGCCGTTCCTTCCGTTACACTTGCCTTTCTTTGCTTTCCCTTGCCTTCCTTACCTTCCGTTACTCTTTGCTTGCCTTCCGTGCATTGCCAAGCCTTGCGTTGTCGTGCCTTAGCCTTGCCTCCCCTGACCGTTCTTTCCCATGCGTTACCCTTTCCTTGCCTTGCCGTGCATTGCCTAGCGTGCGTTGTCCTGCCTTAGCCTTGTTTCCCCTTGCCGTGCCGTTCCTTCCGTTACCCTTGCCTTCCCTTGCTTTCCCTTGCCTTCCTTGCGTTCCGTTACTCTTTGCTTGCTTTCCGTGTATTGCCTAGCCTTGCGTTGTCATACCTTAGCCTTGCATCGCCTGACCGTGCTTTCCCATGCGTTACACTTTCCTTGCCTTGCCGTGCATTGCCTAGCCGTGCGTTGTCGTGCCTTAGCCTTGTTTCCCCTTGCCGTGCCGTTCCTTCCGTTACACTTGCCTTTCCTTCCTTTCTCTTGCCTTCCTTACCTTCCGTTACTCTTTGCTTGCCTTCCGTGCATTGCCTAGCCTTGCGTTGTCGTGCCTTAGCCTTGCCTCGCCTGACCGTGCTTTCCCATGCGTTACCCTTTCCTTGCCTTGCCGTTCATTGCCTAGCGTTCGGTGTCGTGCCTTAGACTTGTTCCCCCTTGCCGTGCAGTTCCTTCCGTTACCCTTGCCTTTCCTTGCTTTTCCTTGCCTTGCTTGCCTTCCGTTACTCTTTGCTTCCCTTCCCTGCATTGCCTAGCCTTCCGTTGTCGTGCCTTAGACTTATCTCGCCTGACCGTGCCTTCCTTTGCTTTAAGCTTTCCTTATATTGTCGTGCATTGCTTAGCCTTTCGTTGTCGTGCATTAGCCTTGCCTAGCCTCACCGTGCCTTGTCTTGCGTTACCCTTTCCTTGCCTTGCCGTGCATTGCCTAGCCGTGCGTTGTCGTACCTTAGCCTTGTTTACCCTTGCCGTGGCGTGCCTTTTGTTACACTTGCCTTTCCTGGCTTTGACTTGCCTTCCTTTCCTTCCGTTACTCTTTCCTTGCCTTGCCGTGCATTGCCTAGCCTTGCATTGTCGTGCCTTACCCTTGCCTCACCTGACCGTGCGTTCCCCTGCGTTACCCTTACCTTGCCTTGCCGTGCATTGCCTAGCCCTGCGTTGCCGTGCCTTAGCCTTGTTACCCCTTGCCGTGCCGTTCCTTCCGTTACCCTTGCCTTCCCTTGCTTTCCCTTGCCTTCCTTGCGTTCCGTTACTCTTTGCTTGCTTTCCGTGCATTGCCTAGACTTGCGTTGTCATGCCTTAGCCTTGCATCGCCTGACCGTGCTTTCCCATGCGTTACACTTTCCTTGCCTTGCCGTGCATTGCCTAGCCGTGCGTTGTCGTGCCTTAGCCTTGTTTCCCCTTGCCGTGCAGTTCCTTCCGTTACACTTGCCTTTCCTTCCTTTCCCTTGCCTTCCTTACCTTCCGTTACTCTTTGCTTGCCTTCCGTGCATTGCCTAGCCTTGCGTTGTCGTGCCTTAGCGTTGCCTCGCCTGACCGTGCTTTCAAATGCGTTACCCTTTCCTTGCCTTGCCGTTCATTGCCTAGCGTTCGGTGTCGTGCCTTAGACTTGTTTCCCCTTGCCGTGCCGTTCCTTCCGTTACCCTGGCCTTTCCTTCCTTTTCCTTGCCTTGCTTACCTTCCGTTACTCTTTGCTTGCCTTCCCTGAATTTCCTAGCCTTGCGTTGTCGTGCCTTAGAATTATCTCGCCTGACCTTGCCTTCCTTTCCTTTAAGCTTTCCTTGCATTGTCGTGCATCGCCTAGCCTTCCGTTTTCGTGCATTACCCTTGCCTAGCCTCACCGTGCCTTTCCTTGCGTTACCCTTTGCTTGCCTTACCGTGCATTGCCTAGCCGTGCGTTGTCGTGCCTTAGCCTTGTTTCCCCTTGCCGTGCCGTTCCTTCCGTTACACTTGCCTTTCTTTGCTTTCCCTTTCCTTCCTTACCTTCCGTTTCTCTTTGCTTGCCTTCCGTGCATTGCCTAGCCTTGGGTTGTCGTGCCTTAGCCTTGCCTCGCCTGACCGTGCTTTCCCATGCGTTACCCTTTCCTTGCCTTGCCGTGCATTGCCTAGCGTGCGTTGTCGTGCCTTAGCCTTGTTTCCCCTTGCCGTGCCGTTCCTTCCGTTACCATTGCCTTTCCTTGCTTTCCCTTGCCTTCCTTACCTTCCGTTACTCTTTGCTTGCCTTCCGTGCATTGCCTAGCCTTGCGTTGTCGTGCCTTAGCCTTATCTCGCCTGACCGTGCCTTCCTTTGCTTTAAGCTTTCCTTGCATTGTCGTGCATTGCCTAGCCTTGCGTTGTCGTGCATTAACCTTGCCTAGCCTCACCGTGCCTTGCCTTGCGTTACCCTTTCCTTGCCTTGCCGTGCATTGCCTAGCGTGTGTTGTCGTGCCTTAGCCTTGTTTCCCCTTGCCGTGCCGTTCCTTCCGTTACACTTGCCTTTCTTTGCTTTCCCTTGCCTTCCTTACCTTCCGTTACTCTTTGCTTCCCTTCCGTGCATTGCCTAGCCTTGCGTTGTCGTGCCTTAGCCTTATCTCGCCTGACCGTGCCTTCCTTTGCTTTAAGCTTTCCTTGCATTGTCGTGCATTGCCTAGCCTTGTGCTGTCGTGCATTAGCCTTGCCTAGCCTCACCGTGCCTTGCCTTGCGTTACCCTTTCCTTGCCTTGCCGTGCATTGCCTAGCCGTGCGTTGTCGTGCCTTAGCCTTGATTCCCCTTGCCGTGCCGTTCCTTCCGTTACCCTTGCCTTCCCTTGCTTTCCCTTTCCTTCCTTGCATTCCGTTACTCCTTGCTTGCTTGCCGTGCATTGCCTAGCCTTGCGTTGGCTTTCCTTAGCCTTGCCTCGCCTGACCGTGCTTTCCCATGCGTTACCCTTTCCTTGCCTTGCCGTGCATTTCCTAGCGTGCGTTGTCGTGCCTTAGCCTTGTTTCCCCTTGCCGTGTCGTTCCTTCCGTTACACTTGCCTTTCCTTGCTTTTCCTTGCCTTGCTTACCTTCCGTTACTCTTTGCTTCCCATCCCTGCATTGCCTAGCCTTGCGTTGTCGTGCCTTATCCTTGCCTCACCTGACCGTGCCTTCCCCTGCGTTACCCTTTCCTTGCCTTGCCGTGCATTGCCTAGCCCTGCGTTGCCGTGCCTTAGCCTTGTTACCCCTTGCCGTGCCGTTCCTTCCGTTACCCTTGCCTTCCCTTGCTTTCCCTTGCCTTCCTTGCGTTCCGTTACTCTTTGCTTGCTTTGCGTGCATTGCCTAGCCTTGCGTTGTCATGCCTTAGCCTTGCATCGCCTGACCGTGCTTTCCCATGCGTTACCCTTTCCTTGCCTTTCCGTGAATTGCCTAGCCGTGCGTTGTCGTGCCTTAGCCTTGTTTCCCCTTGCCGTGCCGTTCCTTCCGTTACACTTGCCTTTCCTTCCTTTCCCTTGCCTTCCTTACCTTCCGGTACTCTTTGCTTGCCTTCCGTGCATTGCCTAGCCTTGCGTTGTCGTCGCTTAGCGTTGCCTCGCCTGACCGTGCTTTCAAATGCGTTACCCTTTCCTTGCCTTGCCGTTCATTGCCTAGCGTTCGGTGTCGTGCCTAAGACTTGTTTCCCCTTGCCGTGCCGTTCCTTCCGTTACCCTGGCCTTTCCTTCCTTTTCCTTGCCTTGCTTACCTTCCGTTAGTCTTTGCTTGCCTTCCCTGAATTTCCTAGCCTTGCCTTGTCGTGCCTTAGCCTTATCTCGCCTGACCTTGCCTTCCTTTGCTTTCAGTTTCCTTGCATTGTCGTGCGTCGCCTAGCCTTGCGTTTTCGTGCATTAGCCTTGCCTAGCCTCACAGTGCCTTTCCTTGCGTTAACTTTTGCTTGCCTTGCATTGCGTAGCCGTGCGTTGTCGTGCCTTAGCCTTGTTTCCCCTTGCAGTGCCGTTCCTTCCGTTACACTTGCCTTGCCTGGCTTTGCCTTGCCTTCCGTTCCTTCCGTTACTCTTTGCTTGCCTTCCGTGCATTGCCTAGCCTTGCGTTGTCGTGCCTTAGCCTTATCTCGCCTGACCGTTCCTTCCTTTGCTTTAAGCTTTCCTTGCATTGTCGTGCATTGCCTAGCCTTGCGTTGTCGTGCATTAACCTTGCCTAGACTCACCGTGCCTTGCCTTGCGTTACCCTTTCCTTGCCTTGCCGTGCATTTCCTAGCCGTGTGTTGTCGTGCCTTAGCCTTGTTACCCCTTGCCGTGCCGTTCCTTCCGTTACCCTTGCCTTCCCTTGCTTTCCCTTTCCTTCCTTGCATTCCGTTACTCCTTGCATGCTTACCGTGCATTGCCTAGACTTGCGTTGGCTTTCCTTAGCCTTGCCTCGCCTGACCGTGCTTTCCCATGCGTTACCCTTTCCTTGCCTTGCCGTGCATTGCCTAGCGTGCGTTGTCGTGCCTTAGCCTTGTTTCCCCTTGCCGTGCCGTTCCTTCCGTTACACTTGCCTTTCTTTGCTTTCCCTTGCCTTCCTTACCTTCCGTTACTCTTTGCTTGCCTTCCGTGCATTGCCAAGCCTTGCGTTGTCGTGCCTTAGCCTTGCCTCCCCTGACCGTTCTTTCCCATGCGTTACCCTTTCCTTGCCTTGCCGTGCATTGCCTAGCGTGCGTTGTCCTGCCTTAGCCTTGTTTCCCCTTGCCGTGCCGTTCCTTCCGTTACCATTGCGTTTCCTTGCTTTCCCTTGCCTTCCTTACATTCCGTTACTCTTTGCTTGCCTTCCGTGCATTGCCTAGCCTTGCGTTGTCGTGCCTTAGCCTTATCTCGCCTGACCGTGCCTTCCTTTGCTTTAAGCTTTCCTTGCATTGTCGTGCATTGCCTAGCCTTGCGTTGTCGTGCATTAACCTTGCCTAGCCTCACCCTGCCTTGCCTTGCGTTACCCTTTCCTTCCCTTGCCGTGCATTTCCTAGCCGTGTGTTGTCGTGCCTTAGCCTTGTTACCCCTTGCCGTGCCGTTCCTTCCGTTACCCATGCCTTCCCTTGCTTTCCCTTTCCTTCCTTGCATTCCGTTACTCCTTGCTTGCTTTCCGTGCATTGCCTAGCCTTGCGTTGGGTTTCCTTAGCCTTGCCTCGCCTGACCGTGCTTTCCCATGCGTTACCCTTTCCTTGCCTTGCCGTGCATTGCCTAGCGTGCGTTGTCGTGCCTTAGCCTTGTTTCCCCTTGCCGTGCCGTTCCTTCCGTTACACTTGCCTTTCTTTGCTTTCCCTTGCCTTCCTTACCTTCCGTTACTCTTTGCTTGCCTTCCCTGCATTGCCTAGCCTTGCGTTGTCGTGCCTTAGCCTTATCTCGCCTGACCGTGCCTTCCTTTGCTTTAAGCTTTCCTTGCATTGTCGTGCATTGCCTAGCCTTGCGCTGTCGTGCATTAGCCTTGCCTAGCCTCACCGTGCCTTGCCTTGCGTTACCCTTTCCTTGCCTTGCCGTGCATTGCCTAGCCGTGCGTTGTCGTGCCTTAGCCTTGATTCCCCTTGCCGTGCCGTTCCTTCCGTTACCCTTGCCTTCCCTTGCTTTCCCTTTCCTTCCTTGCATTCCGTTACTCCTTGCTTGCTTGCCGTGCATTGCCTAGCCTTGCGTTGGCTTTCCTTAGCCTTGCCTCGCCTGACCGTGCTTTCCCATGCGTTACCCTTTCCTTGCCTTGCCGTGCATTTCCTAGCGTGCGTTGTCGTGCCTTAGCCTTGTTTCCCCTTGCCGTGCCGTTCCTTCCGTTACACTTGCCTTTCTTTGCTTTCCCTTGCCTTCCTTACCTTCCGTTACTCTTTGCTTGCCTTCCGTGCATTGCCAAGCCTTGCTTTGTCGTGCCTTAGCCTTGCCTCCCCTGACCGTTCTTTCCCATGCGTTACCCTTTCCTTCCCTTGCCGTGCATTTCCTAGCGTGCGTTGTCGTGCCTTAGCCTTGTTTCCCCTTGCCGTGCCGTTCCTTCCGTTACACTTGCCTTTCCTTGCTTTTCCTTGCCTTGCTTACCTTCCGTTACTCTTTGCTTCCCTTCCCTGCATTGCCTAGCCTTGCGTTGTCGTGCCTTATCCTTGCCTCACCTGACCGTGCCTTCCCCTGCGTTACCCTTTCATTGCCTTGCCGTGCATTGCCTAGCCCTGCGTTGTCGTGCCTTAGCCATGTTACCCCTTGCCGTGCCGTTCCTTCCGTTACCCTTGCCTTCCTTGCTTTCCCTTGCCTTCCTTGCGTTCCGTTACTCTTTGCTTCCTTTGCGTGCATTGCCTAGCCTTGCGTTGTCATGCCTTAGCCTTGCATCGCCTGACCGTGCTTTCCCATGCGTTACCCTTTCCTTGCCTTTCCGTGAATTGCCTAGCCGTGCGTTGTCGTGCCTTAGCCTTGTTTCCCCTTGCCGTGCCGTTCCTTCCGTTACACTTGCCTTTCCTTCCTTTCCCTTGCCTTCCTTACCTTCCGGTACTCTTTGCTTGCCTTCCGTGCATTGCCTAGCCTTGCGTTGTCGTCGCTTAGCGTTGCCTCGCCTGACCGTGCTTTCAAATGCGTTACCCTTTCCTTGCCTTGCCGTTCATTGCCTAGCGTTCGGTGTCGTGCCTAAGACTTGTTTCCCCTTGCCGTGCCGTTCCTTCTGTTACCCTGGCCTTTCCTTCCTTTTCCTTGCCTTGCTTACCTTCCGATAGTCTTTGCTTGCCTTCCCTGAATTTCCTAGCCTTGCCTTGTCGTGCCTTAGCCTTATCTCGCCTGACCTTGCCTTCCTTTGCTTTCAGTTTCCTTGCATTGTCGTGCGTCGCCTAGCCTTGCGTTTTCGTGCATTAGCCTTGCCTAGCCTCACAGTGCCTTTCCTTGCGTTAACTTTTGCTTGCCTTGCATTGCGTAGCCGTGCGTTGTCGTGCCTTAGCCTTGTTTCCCCTTGCCGTGCCGTTCCTTCCGTTACACTTTCCTTGCCTGGCTTTGCCTTGCCTTCCGTTCCTTCCGTTACTCTTTGCTTGCCTTCCGTGCATTGCCTAGCCTTGCGTTGTCGTGCCTTAGCCTTATCTCGCCTGACCGTTCCTTCCTTTGCTTTAAGCTTTCCTTGCATTGTCGTGCATTGCCTAGCCTTGCGTTGTCGTGCATTAACCTTGCCTAGACTCACCGTGCCTTGCCTTGCGTTACCCTTTCCTTGCCTTGCCGTGCATTTCCTAGCCGTGTGTTGTCGTGCCTTAGCCTTGTTACCCCTTGCCGTGCCGTTCCTTCCGTTACCCTTGCCTTCCCTTGCTTTCCCTTTCCTTCCTTGCATTCCGTTACTCCTTGCTTGCTTACCGTGCATTGCCTAGACTTGCGTTGGCTTTCCTTAGCCTTGCCTCGCCTGACCGTGCTTTCCCATGCGTTACCCTTTCCTTGACTTGCCGTGCATTGCCTAGCGTGCGTTGTCGTGCCTTAGCCTTGTTTCCCCTTGCCGTGCCGTTCCTTCCGTTACACTTGCCTTTCTTTGCTTTCCCTTGCCTTCCTTACCTTCCGTTACTCTTTGCTTGCCTTCCGTGCATTGCCAAGCCTTGCGTTGTCGTGCCTTAGCCTTGCCTTGCCTCCCCTGACCGTTCTTTCCCATGCGTTACCCTTTCCTTGCCTTGCCGTGCATTGCCTAGCGTGCGTTGTCCTGCCTTAGCCTTGTTTCCCCTTGCCGTGCCGTTCCTTCCGTTACCCTTGCCTTCCCTTGCTTTCCCTTGCCTTCCTTGCGTTCCGTTACTCTTTGCTTGCTTTCCGTGTATTGCCTAGCCTTGCGTTGTCATACCTTAGCCTTGCATCGCCTGACCGTGCTTTCCCATGCGTTACACTTTCCTTGCCTTGCCGTGCATTGCCTAGCCGTGCGTTGTCGTGCCTTAGCCTTGTTTCCCCTTGCCGTGCCGTTCCTTCCGTTACACTTGCCTTTCCTTCCTTTCTCTTGCCTTCCTTACCTTCCGTTACTCTTTGCTTGCCTTCCGTGCATTGCCTAGCCTTGCGTTGTCGTGCCTTAGCCTTGCCTCGCCTGACCGTGCTTTCCCATGCGTTACCCTTTCCTTGCCTTGCCGTTCATTGCCTAGCGTTCGGTGTCGTGCCTTAGACTTGTTCCCCCTTGCCGTGCAGTTCCTTCCGTTACCCTTGCCTTTCCTTGCTTTTCCTTGCCTTGCTTGCCTTCCGTTACTCTTTGCTTCCCTTCCCTGCATTGCCTAGCCTTCCGTTGTCGTGCCTTAGACTTATCTCGCCTGACCGTGCCTTCCTTTGCTTTAAGCTTTCCTTATATTGTCGTGCATTGCTTAGCCTTTCGTTGTCGTGCATTAGCCTTGCCTAGCCTCACCGTGCCTTGTCTTGCGTTACCCTTTCCTTGCCTTGCCGTGCATTGCCTAGCCGTGCGTTGTCGTACCTTAGCCTTGTTTACCCTTGCCGTGGCGTGCCTTTTGTTACACTTGCCTTTCCTGGCTTTGACTTGCCTTCCTTTCCTTCCGTTACTCTTTCCTTGCCTTGCCGTGCATTGCCTAGCCTTGCATTGTCGTGCCTTACCCTTGCCTCACCTGACCGTGCGTTCCCCTGCGTTACCCTTTCCTTGCCTTGCCGTGCATTGCCTAGCCCTGCGTTGCCGTGCCTTAGCCTTGTTACCCCTTGCCGTGCCGTTCCTTCCGTTACCCTTGCCTTCCCTTGCTTTCCCTTGCCTTCCTTGCGTTCCGTTACTCTTTGCTTGCTTTCCGTGCATTGCCTAGACTTGCGTTGTCATGCCTTAGCCTTGCATCGCCTGACCGTGCTTTCCCATGCGTTACACTTTCCTTGCCTTGCCGTGCATTGCCTAGCCGTGCGTTGTCGTGCCTTAGCCTTGTTTCCCCTTGCCGTGCAGTTCCTTCCGTTACACTTGCCTTTCCTTCCTTTCCCTTGCCTTCCTTACCTTCCGTTACTCTTTGCTTGCCTTCCGTGCATTGCCTAGCCTTGCGTTGTCGTGCCTTAGCGTTGCCTCGCCTGACCGTGCTTTCAAATGCGTTACCCTTTCCTTGCCTTGCCGTTCATTGCCTAGCGTTCGGTGTCGTGCCTTAGACTTGTTTCCCCTTGCCGTGCCGTTCCTTCCGTTACCCTGGCCTTTCCTTCCTTTTCCTTGCCTTGCTTACCTTCCGTTACTCTTTGCTTGCCTTCCCTGAATTTCCTAGCCTTGCGTTGTCGTGCCTTAGAATTATCTCGCCTGACCTTGCCTTCCTTTCCTTTAAGCTTTCCTTGCATTGTCGTGCATCGCCTAGCCTTCCGTTTTCGTGCATTACCCTTGCCTAGCCTCACCGTGCCTTTCCTTGCGTTACCCTTTGCTTGCCTTACCGTGCATTGCCTAGCCGTGCGTTGTCGTGCCTTAGCCTTGTTTCCCCTTGCCGTGCCGTTCCTTCCGTTACACTTGCCTTTCTTTGCTTTCCCTTTCCTTCCTTACCTTCCGTTTCTCTTTGCTTGCCTTCCGTGCATTGCCTAGCCTTGGGTTGTCGTGCCTTAGCCTTGCCTCGCCTGACCGTGCTTTCCCATGCGTTACCCTTTCCTTGCCTTGCCGTGCATTGCCTAGCGTGCGTTGTCGTGCCTTAGCCTTGTTTCCCCTTGCCGTGCCGTTCCTTCCGTTACCATTGCCTTTCCTTGCTTTCCCTTGCCTTCCTTACCTTCCGTTACTCTTTGCTTGCCTTCCGTGCATTGCCTAGCCTTGCGTTGTCGTGCCTTAGCCTTATCTCGCCTGACCGTGCCTTCCTTTGCTTTAAGCTTTCCTTGCATTGTCGTGCATTGCCTAGCCTTGCGTTGTCGTGCATTAACCTTGCCTAGCCTCACCGTGCCTTGCCTTGCGTTACCCTTTCCTTGCCTTGCCGTGCATTGCCTAGCGTGTGTTGTCGTGCCTTAGCCTTGTTTCCCCTTGCCGTGCCGTTCCTTCCGTTACACTTGCCTTTCTTTGCTTTCCCTTGCCTTCCTTACCTTCCGTTACTCTTTGCTTCCCTTCCGTGCATTGCCTAGCCTTGCGTTGTCGTGCCTTAGCCTTATCTCGCCTGACCGTGCCTTCCTTTGCTTTAAGCTTTCCTTGCATTGTCGTGCATTGCCTAGCCTTGTGCTGTCGTGCATTAGCCTTGCCTAGCCTCACCGTGCCTTGCCTTGCGTTACCCTTTCCTTGCCTTGCCGTGCATTGCCTAGCCGTGCGTTGTCGTGCCTTAGCCTTGATTCCCCTTGCCGTGCCGTTCCTTCCGTTACCCTTGCCTTCCCTTGCTTTCCCTTTCCTTCCTTGCATTCCGTTACTCCTTGCTTGCTTGCCGTGCATTGCCTAGCCTTGCGTTGGCTTTCCTTAGCCTTGCCTCGCCTGACCGTGCTTTCCCATGCGTTACCCTTTCCTTGCCTTGCCGTGCATTTCCTAGCGTGCGTTGTCGTGCCTTAGCCTTGTTTCCCCTTGCCGTGTCGTTCCTTCCGTTACACTTGCCTTTCCTTGCTTTTCCTTGCCTTGCTTACCTTCCGTTACTCTTTGCTTCCCATCCCTGCATTGCCTAGCCTTGCGTTGTCGTGCCTTATCCTTGCCTCACCTGACCGTGCCTTCCCCTGCGTTACCCTTTCCTTGCCTTGCCGTGCATTGCCTAGCCCTGCGTTGCCGTGCCTTAGCCTTGTTACCCCTTGCCGTGCCGTTCCTTCCGTTACCCTTGCCTTCCCTTGCTTTCCCTTGCCTTCCTTGCGTTCCGTTACTCTTTGCTTGCTTTGCGTGCATTGCCTAGCCTTGCGTTGTCATGCCTTAGCCTTGCATCGCCTGACCGTGCTTTCCCATGCGTTACCCTTTCCTTGCCTTTCCGTGAATTGCCTAGCCGTGCGTTGTCGTGCCTTAGCCTTGTTTCCCCTTGCCGTGCCGTTCCTTCCGTTACACTTGCCTTTCCTTCCTTTCCCTTGCCTTCCTTACCTTCCGGTACTCTTTGCTTGCCTTCCGTGCATTGCCTAGCCTTGCGTTGTCGTCGCTTAGCGTTGCCTCGCCTGACCGTGCTTTCAAATGCGTTACCCTTTCCTTGCCTTGCCGTTCATTGCCTAGCGTTCGGTGTCGTGCCTAAGACTTGTTTCCCCTTGCCGTGCCGTTCCTTCCGTTACCCTGGCCTTTCCTTCCTTTTCCTTGCCTTGCTTACCTTCCGTTAGTCTTTGCTTGCCTTCCCTGAATTTCCTAGCCTTGCCTTGTCGTGCCTTAGCCTTATCTCGCCTGACCTTGCCTTCCTTTGCTTTCAGTTTCCTTGCATTGTCGTGCGTCGCCTAGCCTTGCGTTTTCGTGCATTAGCCTTGCCTAGCCTCACAGTGCCTTTCCTTGCGTTAACTTTTGCTTGCCTTGCATTGCGTAGCCGTGCGTTGTCGTGCCTTAGCCTTGTTTCCCCTTGCAGTGCCGTTCCTTCCGTTACACTTGCCTTGCCTGGCTTTGCCTTGCCTTCCGTTCCTTCCGTTACTCTTTGCTTGCCTTCCGTGCATTGCCTAGCCTTGCGTTGTCGTGCCTTAGCCTTATCTCGCCTGACCGTTCCTTCCTTTGCTTTAAGCTTTCCTTGCATTGTCGTGCATTGCCTAGCCTTGCGTTGTCGTGCATTAACCTTGCCTAGACTCACCGTGCCTTGCCTTGCGTTACCCTTTCCTTGCCTTGCCGTGCATTTCCTAGCCGTGTGTTGTCGTGCCTTAGCCTTGTTACCCCTTGCCGTGCCGTTCCTTCCGTTACCCTTGCCTTCCCTTGCTTTCCCTTTCCTTCCTTGCATTCCGTTACTCCTTGCATGCTTACCGTGCATTGCCTAGACTTGCGTTGGCTTTCCTTAGCCTTGCCTCGCCTGACCGTGCTTTCCCATGCGTTACCCTTTCCTTGCCTTGCCGTGCATTGCCTAGCGTGCGTTGTCGTGCCTTAGCCTTGTTTCCCCTTGCCGTGCCGTTCCTTCCGTTACACTTGCCTTTCTTTGCTTTCCCTTGCCTTCCTTACCTTCCGTTACTCTTTGCTTGCCTTCCGTGCATTGCCAAGCCTTGCGTTGTCGTGCCTTAGCCTTGCCTCCCCTGACCGTTCTTTCCCATGCGTTACCCTTTCCTTGCCTTGCCGTGCATTGCCTAGCGTGCGTTGTCCTGCCTTAGCCTTGTTTCCCCTTGCCGTGCCGTTCCTTCCGTTACCATTGCGTTTCCTTGCTTTCCCTTGCCTTCCTTACATTCCGTTACTCTTTGCTTGCCTTCCGTGCATTGCCTAGCCTTGCGTTGTCGTGCCTTAGCCTTATCTCGCCTGACCGTGCCTTCCTTTGCTTTAAGCTTTCCTTGCATTGTCGTGCATTGCCTAGCCTTGCGTTGTCGTGCATTAACCTTGCCTAGCCTCACCCTGCCTTGCCTTGCGTTACCCTTTCCTTCCCTTGCCGTGCATTTCCTAGCCGTGTGTTGTCGTGCCTTAGCCTTGTTACCCCTTGCCGTGCCGTTCCTTCCGTTACCCATGCCTTCCCTTGCTTTCCCTTTCCTTCCTTGCATTCCGTTACTCCTTGCTTGCTTTCCGTGCATTGCCTAGCCTTGCGTTGGGTTTCCTTAGCCTTGCCTCGCCTGACCGTGCTTTCCCATGCGTTACCCTTTCCTTGCCTTGCCGTGCATTGCCTAGCGTGCGTTGTCGTGCCTTAGCCTTGTTTCCCCTTGCCGTGCCGTTCCTTCCGTTACACTTGCCTTTCTTTGCTTTCCCTTGCCTTCCTTACCTTCCGTTACTCTTTGCTTGCCTTCCCTGCATTGCCTAGCCTTGCGTTGTCGTGCCTTAGCCTTATCTCGCCTGACCGTGCCTTCCTTTGCTTTAAGCTTTCCTTGCATTGTCGTGCATTGCCTAGCCTTGCGTTGTCGTGCATTAGCCTTGCCTAGCCTCACCGTGCCTTGCCTTGCGTTACCCTTTCCTTGCCTTGCCGTGCATTGCCTAGCCGTGCGTTGTCGTGCCTTAGCCTTGATTCCCCCTGCCGTGGCGTGCCTTTTGTTACACTTGCCTTGCCTGGCTTTGCCTTGCCTTCCTTTCCTTCCGTTACTCTTTCCTTGCCTTGCCGTGCATTGCCTAGCCTTGCATTGTAGTGCTTTATCCTTGCCTCACCTGACCGTGCCTTCCCCTGCGTTACCATTTCCTTGCCTTGCCGTGCGTTGCCTTGCCGTGCGTTGCCTAACCCTGCGTTGTCGTGCCTTAGCCTTCTTACCCCTTGCCGTGCCGTTCCTTCCGTTACCCTTGCCTTCCCTTGCTTTCCCTTGCCTTCCTTGCGTTCCGTTACTCTTTGCTTGCTTTCCGTGCATTGCCTAGCCTTGCGTTTTCATGCCTTAGCCTTGCCTCGCCTGACCGTGCTTTCCCATGCGTTACCCTTTCCTTGCCTTGCCGTGCATTGCCTAGCGTGCGTTGTCGTGCCTTAGCCTTGTTTCCCCTTGCCGTGCCGTTCCTTCCGTTACACTTGCCTTTCTTTGCTTTCCCTTGCCTTCCTTACATTCCGTTACTCTTTGCTTGCCTTCCGTGCATTGCCAAGACTTGCGTTGTCGTGCCTTAGCCTTGCCTCCCCTGACCGTTCTTTCCCATGCGTTACCCTTTCCTTCCCTTGCCGTGCATTGCCTAGCGTGCGTTGTCGTGCCTTAGACTTGTTTCCCATTGCCGTGCCGTTCCTTCCGTTACCATTGCCTTTCCTTGCTTTCCCTTGCCTTCCTTACCTTCCGTTACTCTTTGCTTGCCTTCCCTGCATTGCCTAGCCTTGGGTTGTCGTGCCTTAGCCTTGCCTCGCCTGACCGTGCTTTCCCATGCGTTACCCTTTCCTTGCCTTGCCGTGCATTGCCTAGCGTGCGTTGTCGTGCCTTAGCCTTGTTTCCCCTTGCCGTGCCGTTCCTTCCGTTACCATTGCGTTTCCTTGCTTTCCCTTGCCTTCCTTACATTCCGTTACTCTTTGCTTGCCTTCCGTGCATTGCCTAGCCTTGCGTTGTCGTGCCTTAGCCTTATCTCGCCTGACCGTGCCTTCCTTTGCTTTAAGCTTTCCTTGCATTGTCGTGCATTGCCTAGCCTTGCGTTGTCGTGCATTAACCTTGCCTAGCCTCACCCTGCCTTGCCTTGCGTTACCCTTTCCTTCCCTTGCCGTGCATTTCCTAGCCGTGTGTTGTCGTACTTTAGCCTTGTTACCCCTTGCCGTGCCGTTCCTTCCGTTACCCATGCCTTCCCTTGCTTTCCCTTTCCTTCCTTGCATTCCGTTACTCCTTGCTTGCTTTCCGTGCATTGCCTAGCCTTGCGTTGGCTTTCCTTAGCCTTGCCTCGCCTGACCGTGCTTTCCCATGCGTTACCCTTTCCTTGCCTTGCCGTGCATTGCCTAGCGTGCGTTGTCGTGCCTTAGCCTTGTTTCCCCTTGCCGTGCCGTTCCTTCCGTTACACTTGCCTTTCTTTGCTTTCCCTTGCCTTCCTTACCTTCCGTTACTCTTTGCTTGCCTTCCCTGCATTGCCTAGCCTTGCCTTGTCGTGCCTTAGCCTTATCTCGCCTGACCGTGCCTTTCTTTGCTTTAAGCTTTCCTTGCATTGTCGTGCATTGCCTAGCCTTGCGTTGTCGTGCATTAGCCTTGCCTAGCCTCACCGTGCCTTGCCTTGCGTTACCCATTCCTTGCCTTGCCGTGCACCCCGTGCGTTGTCCTGCCTTATTCCTTGCCTTGCCGCCTTTCCTTGCTGCACCTTGCCTAGCCGTGCGTTGTCCTGCCTTAGCCTTGTTTCCCCTTGCCGTGCCGTTCCTTCCGTTACACTTGCCTTTCCTTGCTTTCCCTTGCCTTCCTTACCTTCCGATACTCTTTGCTTGCCTTCCGTGCATTGCCTAGCCTTGCGTTGTCGTGCCTTAGCCTTGCCTCGCCTGACCGTGCTTTCCCATGCGTTACACTTTCCTTGCCTTGCCGTTCATTGCCTAGCGTTCGGTGTCGTGCCTTAGACTTGTTCCCCCTTGCCGTGCCGTTCCTTCCGTTACCCTTGCCTTTCCTTGCTTTTCCTTGCCTTCCTTACCTTCCGTTACTCTTTGCTTGCCTTCCCTGAATTGCCTAGCCTTGCGTTGTCGTGCCTTTGCCTTATCTCGCCTGACCTTGCCTTCCTTTGCTTTAAGCTTTCCTTGCATTGTCGTGCATTGCCTAGCCTTGCGTTTCCGTGCATTAGCCTTGCCTAGCCTCACCGTGCCTTGCCTTGCGTTACCCTTTGCTTGCCTTGCCGTGCACTGCCTAGCCTTGCGTTGTCGTGCCTTAGCCTTGTTTCCCCTTGCCGTGCAGTTCCTTCCGTTACCCTTGCCTTCCCTTGCTTTTCCTTGCCTTCCTTGCCTTCCGTTACTCTTTGCTTGCCTTCCGTGCATTGCCTAGCCTTGCGTTGTCATGCCTTAGCCTTGCATCGCCTGACCGTGCCTTGCCTTGCGTTACCCTTTCCTTGCCTTGCCGTGCATTTCCTAGCCGTGTGTTGTCGTGCCTTAGCCTTGTTTCCCCTTGCCGTTGCGTGCCTTTTGTTACACTTGCCTTGCCTGGCTTTGCGTTGCCTTCCTTTCCTTCCGTTACTCTTTGCTTGCCTTGCCGTGCATTGCCTAGCCCTGCGTTGTCATGCCTTAGCCTTGTTACCCCTTGCCGTGCCGTTCCTTCCGTTACCCTTGCATTCCCTTGCTTTCCCTTGCCTTCCTTGCGTTCCGTTACTCTTTGCTTGCTTTCCGTGCATTGCCTAGCCTTGCGTTGTCATGCCTTAGCCTTGCCTCGCCTGACCGTGCTTTCCCATGCGTTACCCTTTCCTTGCCTTGCCGTGCATTGCCTAGCGTGCGTTGTCGTGCCTTAGCCTTGTTTCCCCTTGCCGCGCCGTTCCTTCCGTTACCATTGCCTTTCCTTGCTTTCCCTTGCCTTCCTTACATTCCGTTACTCTTTGCTTGCCTTCCGTGCATTGCCTAGCCTTGCGTTGTCGTGCCTTAGCCTTATCTCGCCTGACCGTGCCTTCCTTTGCTTTAAGCTTTCCTTGCATTGTCGTGCATTGCCTAGCCTTGCGTTGTCGTGCATTAACCTTGCCTAGCCTCACCCTGCCTTGCCTTGCGTTACCCTTTCCTTCCCTTGCCGTGCATTTCCTAGCCGTGTGTTGTCGTGCCTTAGCTTTGTTACCCCTTGCCGTGCCGTTCCTTCCGTTACCCATGGCTTCCCTTTCTTTCCCTTTCCTTCCTTGAATTCCGTTACTCCTTGCTTGCTTTCCGTGCATTGCCTAGCCTTGCGTTGGCTTTCCTTAGCCTTGCCTCGCCTGACCGTGCTTTCCCATGCGTTACCCTTTCCTTGCCTTGCAGTGCATTGCCTAGCGTGCGTTGTCGTGCCTTAGCCTTGTTTCCCCTTGCCGTGCCGTTCCTTCCGTTACACTTGCCTTTCTTTGCTTTCCCTTGCCTTCCTTACCTTCCGTTACTCTTTGCTTGCCTTCCCTGCATTGCCTAGCCTTGCGTTGTCGTGCCTTAGCCTTATCTCGCCTGACCGTGCCTTCCTTTGCTTTAAGCTTTCCTTGCATTTTCGTGCATTGCCTAGCCTTGCGTTGTCGTGCATTAGCCTTGCCTAGCCTCACCGTGCCTTTCCTTGCGTTACCCTTTCCTTGCCTTGCCGTGCATTGCCTAGCCGTGCGTTGTCGTGCCTTAGCCTTGTTTCCCCTTGCCGTGGCATGCCTTTTGTTACACTTGCCTTGCCTGGCTTTGCCTTGCCTTCCTTTCCTTCCGTTACTCTTTCCTTGCCTTTCCGTGCATTGCCTAGCCTTGCATTGTCGTACCTTATCCTTGCCTCACCTGACCGTGCCTTCCCCTGTGTTACAATTTCCTTGCCTTGCCGTGCATTGCCTAGCCCTGCGTTGTCGTGCCTTAGCCTTCTTACCCCTTGCCGTGCCGTTCCTTCCGTTACCCTTGCCTTCCCTTGCTTTCCCTTGCCTTCCTTGCGTTCCGTTACTCTTTGCTTGCTTTCCCTGAATTGCCTAGCATTGCGTTGTCGTGCCTTTGCCTTATCTCGCCTGACCTTGCCTTCCTTTGCTTTAAGCTTTCCTTGCATTGTCGTGCATTGCCTAGCCTTGCGTTTCCGTGCATTAGCCTTGCCTAGCCTCACCGTGCCTTGCCTTGCGTTACCCTTTGCTTGCCTTGCCGTGCACTGCCTAGCCGTGCGTTGTCGTGCCTTAGTCTTGTTTCCCCTTACCGTGCAGTTCCTTCCGTTACACTTGCCTTTCTTTGCTTTCCCTTGCCTTCCTTACCTTCCGTTACTCTTTGCTTGCCTTCCGTGCATTGCCTAGCCTTGCGTTGTCGTGCCTTAGCCTTGCCTCGCCTGAACGTGCTTTCCCATGCGTTACCCTTTCCTTGCCTTGCCGTGCATTGCCCAGCCTGCGTTGCCGTGCCTTAGCCTTGTTTCCCCTTGCCGTGCAGTTCCTTCCGTTACCCTTGCCTTTCCTTTCTTTTCCTTGCCTTCCTTGCGTTCCGTTACTCTTTGCTTGCTTTCCGTGCATTGCCTAGCCTTGCGTTGTCATGCCTTAGCCTTGCATCGCCTGACCGTGCTTTCCCATGCGTTACACTTTCCTTGCCTTGCCGTGCATTGCCTAGCCGTGCGTTGTCGTGCCTTAGCCTTGTTTCCCCTTGCCGTGCCGTTCCTTCCGTTACACTTGCCTTTCCTTCCTTTCCCTTACCTTCCTTACCTTCCGTTACTCTTTGCTTGCCCTCCGTGCATTGCCTAGCCTTGCGTTGTCGTGCCTTAGCCTTGCCTCGCCTGACCGTGCTTTCCCATGCGTTACCCTTTCCTTGCCTTGCCGTTCATTGCCTAGCGTTCGGTGTCGTGCCTTAGACTTGTTCCCCCTTGCCGTGCAGTTCCTTCCGTTACCCTTGCCTTTCCTTGCTTTTCCTTGCCTTGCTTGCCTTCCGTTACTCTTTGCTTCCCTTCCCTGCATTGCCTAGCCTTCCGTTGTCGTGCCTTAGACTTATCTCGCCTGACCGTGCCTTCCTTTGCTTTAAGCTTTCCTTATATTGTCGTGCATTGCTTAGCCTTTCGTTGTCGTGCATTAGCCTTGCCTAGCCTCACCGTGCCTTGCCTTGCGTTACCCTTTCCTTGCCTTGCCGTGCATTGCCAAGCCGTGCGTTGTCGTACCTTAGCCTTGTTTCCCCTTCCCGTGGCGTGCCTTTTGTTACACTTGCCTTTCCTGGCTTTGACTTGCCTTCCTTTCCTTCCGTTACTCTTTCCTTGCCTTGCCGTGCATTGCCTAGCCTTGCATTGTCGTGCCTTATCCTTGCCTCACCTGACCGTGCGTTCCCCTGCGTTACCCTTTCCTTGCCTTGCCGTGCATTGCCTAGCCCTGCGTTGCCGTGCCTTAGCCTTGTTACCCCTTGCCGTGCCGTTCCTTCCGTTACCCTTGCCTTCCCTTGCTTTCCCTTGCCTTCCTTGCGTTCCGTTACTCTTTGCTTGCTTTCCGTGCATTGCCTAGTCTTGCGTTGTCATGCCTTAGCCTTGCATCGCCTGACCGTGCTTTCCCATGCGTTACACTTTCCTTGCCTTGCCGTGCATTGCCTAGACGTGCGTTGTCGTACCTTAGCCTTGTTTCCCCTTGCCGTGCCGTTCCTTCCGTTACACTTGCCTTTCCTTCCTTTCCCTTGCCTTCCTTACCTTCCGTTACTCTTTGCTTGCCTTCCGTGCATTGCCTAGCCTTGCGTTGTCGTGCCTTAGCGTTGCCTCGCCTGACCGTGCTTTCAAATGCGTTACCCTTTCCTTGCCTTGCCGTTCATTGCCTAGCGTTCGGTGTCGTGCCTTAGACTTGTTTCCCCTTGCCGTGCCGTTCCTTCCGTTACCCTGGCCTTAACTTCCTTTTCCTTGCCTTGCTTACCTTCCGTTACTCTTTGCTTACCTTCCCTGAATTTCCTAGACTTGCGTTGTCGTGCCTTAGAATTATCCCGCCTGACCTTGCCTTCCTTTCCTTTAAGCTTTCCTTGCATTGTCGTGCATCGCCTAGCCTACCGTTTTCGTGCATTACCCTTGCCTAGCCTCACCGTGCCTTTCCTTGCGTTACCCTTTGCTTGCCTTACCGTGCATTGCCTAGCCGTGCGTTGTCGTGCCTTAGCCTTGTTTCCCCTTGCCGTGCCGTTCCTTCCGTTACACTTGCCTTTCTTTGCTTTCCCTTTCCTTCCTTACCTTCCGTTTCTCTTTGCTTGCCTTCCGTGCATTGCCTAGCCTTGTGTTGTCGTGCCTTAGCCTTGCCTCGCCTGACCGTGCTTTCCCATGCGTTACCCTTTCCTTGCCTTGCCGTGCATTGCGTAGCGTGCGTTGCCGTGCCTTAGCCTTGTTTCCCCTTGCCGTGCCGTTCCTTCCGTTACCATTGCCTTTCCTTGCTTTCCCTTGCCTTCCTTACCTTCCGTTACTCTTTGCTTGCCTTCCGTGCATTGCCTAGCTTTGCGTTGTCGTGCCTTAGCCTTATCTCGCCTGACCGTGCCTTCCTTTGCTTTAAGCTTTCCTTGCATTGTCGTGCATTGCCTAGACTTGCGTTGTCGTGCATTAGCCTTGCCTTGCCTCACCGTGCCTTGCCTTGCGTTACCCTTTCCTTGCCTTGCCGTGTTTCCCCTTGCCGTGCCGTTCCTTCCGTTACACTTGCCTTTCTTTGCTTTCCCTTGCCTTCCTTACCTTCCGTTACTCTTTGCTTGCCTTCCGTGCATTGCCTAGCCTTGCGTTGTCGTGCCTTAGCCTTATCTCGCCTGACCGTGCCTTCCTTTGCTTTAAGCTTTCCTTGCATTGTCGTGCATTGCCTAGCTTTGCGCTGTCGTGCATTAGCCTTGCCTAGCCTCACCGTGCCTTGCCTTGCGTTACCCTTTCCTTGCCTTGCCGTGCATTGCCTAGCCGTGCGTTGTCGTGCCTTAGCCTTGATTCCCCTTGCCGTGCCGTTCCTTCCGTTACCCTTGCCTTCCCTTGCTTTCCCTTTCCTTCCTTGCATTCCGTTACTCCTTGCTTGCTTGCCGTGCATTGCCTAGCCTTGCGTTGGCTTTCCTTAGCCTTGCCTCGCCTGACCGTGCTTTCCCATGCGTTACCCTTTCCTTGCCTTGCCGTGCATTACCTAGCGTGCGTTGTCGTGCCTTAGCCTTGTTTCCCCTTGCCGTGCCGTTCCTTCCGTTACACTTGCCTTTCCTTGCTTTCCCTTGCCTTCCTTGCGTTCCGTTACTCTTTCCTTGCCTTCCGTGCATTGCCTAGCCTTGCGTTGTCGTGCCTTAGCCTTGCCTCACCTGACCGTGCCTTCCCCTGCGTTACCCTTTCCTTGCCTTGCCGTGCATTGCCTAGCTCTGCGTTGCCGTGCCTTAGCCTTGTTACCCCTTGCCGTGCCGTTCCTTCCGTTACCCTTGCCTTCCCTTGCTTTCCCTTGCCTTCCTTGCGTTCCGTTACTCTTTGCTTGCTTTCCGTGTATTGCCTAGCCTTGCGTTGTCATACCTTAGCCTTGCATCGCCTGACCGTGCTTTCCCATGCGTTACCCTTTCCTTGCCTTGCCGTGCATTGCCTAGCGTGCGTTGTCGTGCCTTAGCCTTGTTTCCCCTTGCCGTGCCGTTCCTTCCGTTACACTTGCCTTTCCTTCCTTTCTCTTGCCTTCCTTACCTTCCGTTACTCTTTGCTTGCCTTCCGTGCATTGCCTAGCCTTGCGTTGTCGTGCCTTAGCCTTGCCTCGCCTGACCGTGCTTTCCCATGCGTTACCCTTTCCTTGCCTTGCCGTTCATTGCCTAGCGTTCGGTGTCGTGCCTTAGACTTGTTCCCCCTTGCCGTGCAGTTCCTTCCGTTACCCTTGCCTTTCCTTGCTTTTCCTTGCCTTGCTTGCCTTCCGTTACTCTTTGCTTCCCTTCCCTGCATTGCCTAGCCTTCCGTTGTCGTGCCTTAGACTTATCTCGCCTGACCGTGCCTTCCTTTGCTTTAAGCTTTCCTTATATTGTCGTGCATTGCTTAGCCTTTCGTTGTCGTGCATTAGCCTTGCCTAGCCTCACCGTGCCTTGTCTTGCGTTACCCTTTCCTTGCCTTGCCGTGCATTGCCTAGCCGTGCGTTGTCGTACCTTAGCCTTGTTTACCCTTGCCGTGGCGTGCCTTTTGTTACACTTGCCTTTCCTGGCTTTGACTTGCCTTCCTTTCCTTCCGTTACTCTTTCCTTGCCTTGCCGTGCATTGCCTAGCCTTGCATTGTCGTGCCTTACCCTTGCCTCACCTGACCGTGCGTTCCCCTGCGTTACCCTTTCCTTGCCTTGCCGTGCATTGCCTAGCCCTGCGTTGCCGTGCCTTAGCCTTGTTACCCCTTGCCGTGCCGTTCCTTCCGTTACCCTTGCCTTCCCTTGCTTTCCCTTGCCTTCCTTGCGTTCCGTTACTCTTTGCTTGCTTTCCGTGCATTGCCTAGACTTGCGTTGTCATGCCTTAGCCTTGCATCGCCTGACCGTGCTTTCCCATGCGTTACACTTTCCTTGCCTTGCCGTGCATTGCCTAGCCGTGCGTTGTCGTGCCTTAGCCTTGTTTCCCCTTGCCGTGCAGTTCCTTCCGTTACACTTGCCTTTCCTTCCTTTCCCTTGCCTTCCTTACCTTCCGTTACTCTTTGCTTGCCTTCCGTGCATTGCCTAGCCTTGCGTTGTCGTGCCTTAGCGTTGCCTCGCCTGACCGTGCTTTCAAATGCGTTACCCTTTCCTTGCCTTGCCGTTCATTGCCTAGCGTTCGGTGTCGTGCCTTAGACTTGTTTCCCCTTGCCGTGCCGTTCCTTCCGTTACCCTGGCCTTTCCTTCCTTTTCCTTGCCTTGCTTACCTTCCGTTACTCTTTGCTTGCCTTCCCTGAATTTCCTAGCCTTGCGTTGTCGTGCCTTAGAATTATCTCGCCTGACCTTGCCTTCCTTTCCTTTAAGCTTTCCTTGCATTGTCGTGCATCGCCTAGCCTTCCGTTTTCGTGCATTACCCTTGCCTAGCCTCACCGTGCCTTTCCTTGCGTTACCCTTTGCTTGCCTTACCGTGCATTGCCTAGCCGTGCGTTGTCGTGCCTTAGCCTTGTTTCCCCTTGCCGTGCCGTTCCTTCCGTTACACTTGCCTTTCTTTGCTTTCCCTTTCCTTCCTTACCTTCCGTTTCTCTTTGCTTGCCTTCCGTGCATTGCCTAGCCTTGCGTTGTCGTGCCTTAGCCTTGCCTCGCCTGACCGTGCTTTCCCATGCGTTACCCTTTCCTTGCCTTGCCGTGCATTGCCTAGCGTGCATTGTCGTGCCTTAGCCTTGTTTCCCCTTGCCGTGCCGTTCCTTCCGTTACCATTGCCTTTCCTTGCTTTCCCTTGCCTTCCTTACCTTCCGTTACTCTTTGCTTGCCTTCCGTGCATTGCCTAGCCTTGCGTTGTCGTGCCTTAGCCTTATCTCGCCTGACCGTGCCTTCCTTTGCTTTAAGCTTTCCTTGCATTGTCGTGCATTGCCTAGCCTTGCGTTGTCGTGCATTAACCTTGCCTAGCCTCACCGTGCCTTGCCTTGCGTTACCCTTTCCTTGCCTTGCCGTGCATTGCCTAGCGTGTGTTGTCGTGCCTTAGCCTTGTTTCCCCTTGCCGTGCCGTTCCTTCCGTTACACTTGCCTTTCTTTGCTTTCCCTTGCCTTCCTTACCTTCCGTTACTCTTTGCTTCCCTTCCGTGCATTGCCTAGCCTTGCGTTGTCGTGCCTTAGCCTTATCTCGCCTGACCGTGCCTTCCTTTGCTTTAAGCTTTCCTTGCATTGTCGTGCATTGCCTAGCCTTGTGCTGTCGTGCATTAGCCTTGCCTAGCCTCACCGTGCCTTGCCTTGCGTTACCCTTTCCTTGCCTTGCCGTGCATTGCCTAGCCGTGCGTTGTCGTGCCTTAGCCTTGATTCCCCTTGCCGTGCCGTTCCTTCCGTTACCCTTGCCTTCCCTTGCTTTCCCTTTCCTTCCTTGCATTCCGTTACTCCTTGCTTGCTTGCCGTGCATTGCCTAGCCTTGCGTTGGCTTTCCTTAGCCTTGCCTCGCCTGACCGTGCTTTCCCATGCGTTACCCTTTCCTTGCCTTGCCGTGCATTTCCTAGCGTGCGTTGTCGTGCCTTAGCCTTGTTTCCCCTTGCCGTGCCGTTCCTTCCGTTACCCTTGCCTTTCTTTGCTTTCCCTTGCCTTCCTTACCTTCCGTTACTCTTTGCTTGCCTTCCGTGCATTGACAAGCCTTGCGTTGTCGTGCCTTAGCCTTGCCTCCCCTGACCGTTCTTTCCCATGCGTTACCCTTTCCTTCCCTTGCCGTGCATTTCCTAGCGTGCGTTGTCGTGCCTTAGCCTTGTTTCCCCTTGCCGTGCCGTTCCTTCCGTTACCCTTGCCTTTCCTTGCTTTTCCTTGCCTTGCTTACCTGCCGTTACTCTTTGCTTCCCTTCCCTGCATTGCCTAGCCTTGCGTTGTCGTGCCTTAGCCTTATCTCGCCTGACCGTGCCTTCCCATGCGTTACCCTTTCCTTGCCTTGCCGTGCATTGCCTAGCCCTGCGTTGCCGTGCCTTAGCCTTGTTACCCCTTGCCGTGCCGTTCCTTCCGTTACCCTTGCCTTCCCTTGCTTTCCCTTGCCTTCCTTGCGTTCCGTTACTCTTTGCTTGCCTTCCGTGCATTGCCTAGCCTTGCGTTGTCGTGCCTTAGCCTTGCCTCGCCTGACCGTGCTTTCCCATGCGTTACACTTTCCTTGCCTTGCCGTGCATTGCCTAGCCGTGCGTTGTCGTGCCTTAGCCTTGTTTCCCCTTGCCGTGCCGTTCCTTCCGTTACACTTGCCTTTCCTTCCTTTCTCTTGCCTTCCTTACCTTCCGTTACTCTTTGCTTGCCTTCCGTGCATTGCCTAGCCTTGCGTTGTCGTGCCTTAGCCTTGCCTCGCCTGACCGTGCTTTCCCATGCGTTACTCTTTCCTTGCCTTGCCGTGCATTGCCTAGCGTTCGGTGTCGTGCCTTAGACTTGTTCCCCCTTGCCGTGCAGTTCCTTCCGTTACCCTTGCCTTTCCTTGCTTTTCCTTGCCTTGCTTGCCTTCCGTTACTCTTTGCTTCCCTTCCCTGCATTGCCTAGCCTTCCGTTGTCGTGCCTTAGACTTATCTCGCCTGACCGTGCCTTCCTTTGCTTTAAGCTTTCCTTATATTGTCGTGCATTGCTTAGCCTTTCGTTGTCGTGCATTAGCCTTGCCTAGCCTCACCGTGCCTTGTCTTGCGTTACCCTTTCCTTGCCTTGCCGTGCATTGCCTAGCCGTGCGTTGTCGTACCTTAGCCTTGTTTACCCTTGCCGTGGCGTGCCTTTTGTTACACTTGCCTTTCCTGGCTTTGACTTGCCTTCCTTTCCTTCCGTTACTCTTTCCTTGCCTTGCCGTGCATTGCCTAGCCTTGCATTGTCGTGCCTTATCCTTGCCTCACCTGACCGTGCCTTCCCCTGCGTTACCATTTCCTTGCCTTGCCGTGCATTGCCTAGCCCTGCGTTGCCGTGCCTTAGCCTTGTTACCCCTTGCCGTGCCGTTCCTTCCGTTACCCTTGCCTTCCCTTGCTTTCCCTTGCCTTCCTTGCGTTCCGTTACTCTTTGCTTGCTTTCCGTGCATTGCCTAGACTTGCGTTGTCATGCCTTAGCCTTGCATCGCCTGACCGTGCTTTCCCATGCGTTACACTTTCCTTGCCTTGCCGTGCATTGCCTAGCCGTGCGTTGTCGTGCCTTAGCCTTGTTTCCCCTTGCCGTGCAGTTCCTTCCGTTACACTTGCCTTTCCTTCCTTTCCCTTGCCTTCCTTACCTTCCGTTACTCTTTGCTTGCCTTCCGTGCATTGCCTAGCCTTGCGTTGTCGTGCCTTAGCGTTGCCTCGCCTGACCGTGCTTTCAAATGCGTTACCCTTTCCTTGCCTTGCCGTTCATTGCCTAGCGTTCGGTGTCGTGCCTTAGACTTGTTTCCCCTTGCCGTGCCGTTCCTTCCGTTACCCTGGCCTTTCCTTCCTTTTCCTTGCCTTGCTTACCTTCCGTTACTCTTTGCTTGCCTTCCCTGAATTTCCTAGCCTTGCGTTGTCGTGCCTTAGAATTATCTCGCCTGACCTTGCCTTCCTTTCCTTTAAGCTTTCCTTGCATTGTCGTGCATCGCCTAGCCTTCCGTTTTCGTGCATTACCCTTGCCTAGCCTCACCGTGCCTTTCCTTGCGTTACCCTTTGCTTGCCTTACCGTGCATTGCCTAGCCGTGCGTTGTCGTGCCTTAGCCTTGTTTCCCCTTGCCGTGCCGTTCCTTCCGTTACACTTGCCTTTCTTTGCTTTCCCTTTCCTTCCTTACCTTCCGTTTCTCTTTGCTTGCCTTCCGTGCATTGCCTAGCCTTGGGTTGTCGTGCCTTAGCCTTGCCTCGCCTGACCGTGCTTTCCCATGCGTTACCCTTTCCTTGCCTTGCCGTGCATTGCCTAGCGTGCGTTGTCGTGCCTTAGCCTTGTTTCCCCTTGCCGTGCCGTTCCTTCCGTTACCATTGCCTTTCCTTGCTTTCCCTTGCCTTCCTTACCTTCCGTTACTCTTTGCTTGCCTTCCGTGCATTGCCTAGCCTTGCGTTGTCGTGCCTTAGCCTTATCTCGCCTGACCGTGCCTTCCTTTGCTTTAAGCTTTCCTTGCATTGTCGTGCATTGCCTAGCCTTGCGTTGTCGTGCATTAACCTTGCCTAGCCTCACCGTGCCTTGCCTTGCGTTACCCTTTCCTTGCCTTGCCGTGCATTCCCTAGCGTGTGTTGTCGTGCCTTAGCCTTGTTTCCCCTTGCCGTGCCGTTCCTTCCGTTACACTTGCCTTTCTTTGCTTTCCCTTGCCTTCCTTACCTTCCGTTACTCTTTGCTTCCCTTCCGTGCATTGCCTAGCCTTGCGTTGTCGTGCCTTAGCCTTATCTCGCCTGACCGTGCCTTCCTTTGCTTTAAGCTTTCCTTGCATTGTCGTGCATTGCCTAGCCTTGTGCTGTCGTGCATTAGCCTTGCCTAGCCTCACCGTGCCTTGCCTTGCGTTACCCTTTCCTTGCCTTGCCGTGCATTGCCTAGCCGTGCGTTGTCGTGCCTTAGCCTTGATTCCCCTTGCCGTGCCGTTCCTTCCGTTACCCTTGCCTTCCCTTGCTTTCCCTTTCCTTCCTTGCATTCCGTTACTCCTTGCTTGCTTGCCGTGCATTGCCTAGCCTTGCGTTGGCTTTCCTTAGCCTTGCCTCGCCTGACCGTGCTTTCCCATGCGTTACCCTTTCCTTGCCTTGCCGTGCATTTCCTAGCGTGCGTTGTCGTGCCTTAGCCTTGTTTCCCCTTGCCGTGCCGTTCCTTCCGTTACACTTGCCTTTCCTTGCTTTTCCTTGCCTTGCTTACCTTCCGTTACTCTTTGCTTCCCTTCCCTGCATTGCCTAGCCTTGCATTGTCGTGCCTTATCCTTGCCTCACCTGACCGTGCCTTCCCCTGCGTTACCCTTTCCTTGCCTTGCTGTGCATTGCCTAGCCCTGCGTTGCCGTGCCTTAGCCTTGTTACCCCTTGCCGTGCCGTTCCTTCCGTTACCCTTGCCTTCCCTTGCTTTCCCTTGCCTTCCTTGCGTTCCGTTACTCTTTGCTTGCTTTGCGTGCATTGCCTAGCCTTGCGTTGTCATGCCTTAGCCTTGCATCGCCTGACCGTGCTTTCCCATGCGTTACCCTTTCCTTGCCTTTCCGTGCATTGCCTAGCCGTGCGTTGTCGTGCCTTAGCCTTGTTTCCCCTTGCCGTGCCGTTCCTTCCGTTACACTTGCCTTTCCTTCCTTTCCCTTGCCTTCCTTACCTTCCGGTACTCTTTGCTTGCCTTCCGTGCATTGCCTAGCCTTGCGTTGTCGTCGCTTAGCGTTGCCTCGCCTGACCGTGCTTTCAAATGCGTTACCCTTTCCTTGCCTTGCCGTTCATTGCCTAGCGTTCGGTGTCGTGCCTAAGACTTGTTTCCCCTTGCCGTGCCGTTCCTTCCGTTACCCTGGCCTTTCCTTCCTTTTCCTTGCCTTGCTTACCTTCCGTTAGTCTTTGCTTGCCTTCCCTGAATTTCCTAGCCTTGCCTTGTCGTGCCTTAGCCTTATCTCGCCTGACCTTGCCTTCCTTTGCTTTCAGTTTCCTTGCATTGTCGTGCGTCGCCTAGCCTTGCGTTTTCGTGCATTAGCCTTGCCTAGCCTCACAGTGCCTTTCCTTGCGTTAACTTTTGCTTGCCTTGCATTGCGTAGCCGTGCGTTGTCGTGCCTTAGCCTTGTTTCCCCTTGGAGTGCCGTTCCTTCCGTTACACTTGCCTTGACTGGCTTTGCCTTGCCTTCCTTTCCTTCCGTTACTCTTTGCTTGCCTTCCGTGCATTGCCTAGCCTTGCGTTGTCGTGCCTTAGCCTTATCTCGCCTGACCGTTCCTTCCTTTGCTTTAAGCTTTCCTTGCCTTGCCGTGCATTGCCTAGCCTTGCATTGTCGTGCCTTATCCTTGCCTCACCTGACCGTGCCTTCCCCTGCGTTACCCTTTCCTTGCCTTGCCGTGCATTGCCTAGCCCTGCGTTGTCGTGCCTTAGCCTTCTTACCCCTTGCCGTGCCGTTCCTTCCGTTACCCTTGCCTTCCCTTGCTTTCCCTTGCCTTCCTTGCGTTCCGTTACTCTTTGCTTGCTTTCCGTGCATTGCCTAGCCTTGCGTTGTCATGCCTTAGGCTTGCCTCGCCTGACCGTGCTTTCCCATGCGTTACCCTTTCCTTGCCTTGCCGTGCATTGCCTAGCGTGCGTTGTCGTGCCTTAGCCTTGTTTCCCCTTGCCGTGCCGTTCCTTCATTGCGTTACACTTGCCTTTCTTTGCTTTCCCTTGCCTTCCTTACATTCCGTTACTCTTTGCTTGCCTTCCGTGCATTGCCAAGACTTGCGTTGTCGTGCCTTAGCCTTGCCTCCCCTGACCGTTCTTTCCCATGCGTTACCCTTTCCTTCCCTTGCCGTGCATTGCCTAGCGTGCGTTGTCGTGCCTTAGACTTGTTTCCCCTTGCCGTGCCGTTCCTTCCGTTACCATTGCCTTTCCTTGCTTTCCTTTGCCTTCCTTACCTTCCGTTACTCTTTGCTTGCCTTCCGTGCATTGCCTAGCCTTGGGTTGTCGTGCCTTAGCCTTGCCTCGCCTGACCGTGCTTTCCCATGCGTTACCCTTTCCTTGCCTTGCCGTGCATTGCCTAGCGTGCGTTGTCGTGCCTTAGCCTTGTTTCCCCTTGCCGTGCCGTTCCTTCCGTTACCATTGCGTTTCCTTGCTTTCCCTTGCCTTCCTTACATTCCGTTACTCTTTGCTTGCCTTCCGTGCATTGCCTAGCCTTGCGTTGTCGTGCCTTAGCCTTATCTCGCCTGACCGTGCCTTCCTTTGCTTTAAGCTTTCCTTGCATTGTCGTGCATTGCCTAGCCTTGCGTTGTCGTGCATTAACCTTGCCTAGCCTCACCCTGCCTTGCCTTGCGTTACCCTTTCCTTCCCTTGCCGTGCATTTCCTAGCCGTGTGTTGTCGTGCCTTAGCCTTGTTACCCCTTGCCGTGCCGTTCCTTCCGTTACCCATGCCTTCCCTTGCTTTCCCTTTCCTTCCTTGCATTCCGTTACTCCTTGCTTGCTTTCCGTGCATTGCCTAGCCTTGAGTTGGCTTTCCTTAGCCTTGCCTCGCCTGACCGTGCTTTCCCATGCTTTACCCTTTCCTTGCCTTGCCGTGCATTGCCTAGCGTGCGTTGTCGTGCCTTAGCCTTGTTTCCCCTTGCCGTGCCGTTCCTTCCGTTACACTTGCCTTTCTTTGCTTTCCCTTGCCTTCCTTACCTTCCGTTACTCTTTGCTTGCCTTCCCTGCATTGCCTAGCCTTGCCTTGTCGTGCCTTAGCCTTATCTCGCCTGACCGTGCCTTTCTTTGCTTTAAGCTTTCCTTGCATTGTCGTGCATTGCCTAGCCTTGCGTTGTCGTGCATTAGCCTTGCCTAGCCTCACCGTGCCTTGCCTTGCGTTACCCATTCCTTGCCTTGCCGTGCATTGCCTAGCCGTGCGTAGTCCTGCCTTAGCTTTGATTCCCCTTGCCGTGGCGTGCCTTTTGTTACACTTGCCTTGCCTGGCTTTGCCTTGCCTTCCTTTCCTTCCGTTACTCTTTCCTTGCCTTGCCGTGCATTGCCTAGCCTTGCATTGTAGTGCCTTACCCTTGCCTCACCTGACCGTGCCTTCCCCTGCGTTACAATTTCCTTGCCTTGCCGTGCATTGCCTAGCCCTGCGTTGTCGTGCCTTAGCCTTCTTACCCCTTGCCGTGCCGTTCCTTCCGTTACCCTTGCCTTCCCTTGCTTTCCCTTGCCTTCCTTGCGTTCCGTTACTCTTTGCTTGCTTTCCGTGCATTGCCTAGCCTTGCGTTGTCATGCCTTAGCCTTGCCTCGCCTGACCGTGCTTTCCCATGCGTTACCCTTTCCTTGCCTTGCCGTGCATTGCCTAGCGTTCGGTGTCGTGCCTTAGACTTGTTCCCCCTTGCCGTGCCGTTCCTTCCGTTACCCTTGCCTTTCCTTGCTTTTCCTTGCCTTCCTTACCTTTCGTTACTCTTTGCTTGCCTTCCCTGAATTGCCTACCCTTGCGTTGTCGTGCCTTTGCCTTACCTCGCCTGACCTTGCCTTCCTTTGCTTTAAGCTTTCCTTGCATTGTCGTGCATTGCCTAGCCTTGCGTTTCCGTGCATTAGCCTTGCCTAGCCAGACCGTGCCTTGCCTTGCTTTACCCTTTGCTTGCCTTGCCGTGCACTGCCTAGCCGTGCGTTGTCGTGCCTTAGCCTTGTTTCCCCTTGCCGTGCCGTTCCTTCCGTTACACGTGCCTTTCCTTGCTTTCCCTTGCCTTCCTTACCTTCCGATACTCTTTGCTTGCCTTCCGTGCATTGCCTAGCCTTGCGTTGTCGTGCCTTAGCCTTGCCTCGCCTGACCGTGCTTTCCCATGCGTTACCCTTTCCTTGCCTTGCCGTTCATTGCCTAGCGTTCGGTGTCGTGCCTTAGACTTGTTCCCCCTTGCCGTGCCGTTCCTTCCGTTACCCTTGCCTTTCCTTGCTTTTCCTTGCCTTCCTTACCTTCCGTTACTCTTTGCTTGCCTTCCCTGAATTGCCTAGCCTTGCGTTGTCGTGCCTTTGCCTTATCTCGCCTGACCTTGCCTTCCTTTGCTTTAAGCTTTCCTTGCATTGTCGTGCATTGCCTAGCCTTGCGTTTCCGTGCATTAGCCTTGCCTAGACTCACCGTGCCTTGCCTTGCGTTACCCTTTGCTTGCCTTGCCGTGCACTGCCTAGCCGTGCGTTGTCGTGCCTTAGCCTTGTTTCCCCTTGCCGTGCAGTTCCTTCCGTTACACTTGCCTTTCTTTGCTTTCCCTTGCCTTCCTTACCTTCCGTTACTCTTTGCTTGCCTTCCGTGCATTGCCTAGCCTTGCGTTGTCGTGCCTTAGCCTTGCCTCGCCTGAACGTGCTTTCCCATGCGTTACCCTTTCCTTGCCTTGCCGTGCATTGCCCAGCCTGCGTTGCCGTGCCTTAGCCTTGTTTCACCTTGCCGTGCAGTTCCTTCCGTTACCCTTAACTTTCCTTTCTTTTTCTTGCCTTCCTTGCGTTCCGTTACTCTTTGCTTGCTTTCCGTGCATTGCCTAGCCTTGCGTTGTCATGCCTTAGCCTTGCATCGCCTGACCGTGCTTTCCCATGCGTTACACTTTCCTTGCCTTGCCGTGCATTGCCTAGCCGTGCGTTGTCGTGCCTTAGCCTTGTTTCCCCTTGCCGTGCCGTTCCTTCCGTTACACTTGCCTTTCCTTCCTTTCCCTTGCCTTCCTTACCTTCCGTTACTCTTTGCTTGCCTTCCGTGCATTGCCTAGCCTTGCGTTGTCGTGCCTTAGCCTTATCTCGCCTGACCGTGCCTTCCTTTGCTTTAAGCTTTCCTTGCATTGTCGTGCATTGCCTAGCCTTGCGTTGTCGTGCATTAACCTTGCCTAGCCTCACCCTGCCTTGCCTTGCGTTACCCTTTCCTTCCCTTGCCGTGCATTTCCTAGCCGTGTGTTGTCGTACTTTAGCCTTGTTACCCCTTGCCGTGCCGTTCCTTCCGTTACCCATGCCTTCCCTTGCTTTCCCTTTCCTTCCTTGCATTCCGTTACTCCTTGCTTGCTTTCCGTGCATTGCCTAGCCTTGCGTTGGCTTTCCTTAGCCTTGCCTCGCCTGACCGTGCTTTCCCATGCGTTACCCTTTCCTTGCCTTGCCGTGCATTGCCTAGCGTGCGTTGTCGTGCCTTAGCCTTGTTTCCCCTTGCCGTGCCGTTCCTTCCGTTACACTTGCCTTTCTTTGC
Source organism: Macrotis lagotis (assembly GCF_037893015.1). Taxonomy (NCBI): domain Eukaryota; kingdom Metazoa; phylum Chordata; class Mammalia; order Peramelemorphia; family Peramelidae; genus Macrotis; species Macrotis lagotis. The sequence goes on along the minus strand of NW_027422063.1, from coordinate 126,211 downwards.
TTTCCCTTGCCTTCCTTACCTTCCGTTACTCTTTGCTTGCCTTCCCTGCATTGCCTAGCCTTGCCTTGTCGTGCCTTAGCCTTATCTCGCCTGACCGTGCCTTTCTTTGCTTTAAGCTTTCCTTGCATTGTCGTGAATTGCCTAGCCTTGCGTTGTCGTGCATTAGCCTTGCCTAGCCTCACCGTGCCTTGCCTTGCGTTACCCATTCCTTGCCTTGCCGTGCATTGCCTAGCCGTGCGTTGTCCTGCCTTAGCTTTGATTCCCCTTGCCGTGGCGTGCCTTTTGTTACACTTGCCTTGCCTGGCTTTGCCTTGCCTTCCTTTCCTTCCGTTACTCTTTCCTTGCCTTGCCGTGCATTGCCTAGCCTTGCATTGTAGTGCCTTACCCTTGCCTCACCTGACCGTGCCTTCCCCTGCGTTACAATTTCCTTGCCTTGCCGTGCATTGCCTAGCCCTGCGTTGTCGTGCCTTAGCCTTCTTACCCCTTGCCGTGCCGTTCCTTCCGTTACCCTTGCCTTCCCTTGCTTTCCCTTGCCTTCCTTGCGTTCCGTTACTCTTTGCTTGCTTTCCGTGCATTGCCTAGCCTTGCGTTGTCATGCCTTAGCCTTGCCTCGCCTGACCGTGCTTTCCCATGCGTTACCCTTTCCTTGCCTTGCCGTGCATTGCCTAGCGTTCGGTGTCGTGCCTTAGACTTGTTCCCCCTTGCCGTGCCGTTCCTTCCGTTACCCTTGCCTTTCCTTGCTTTTCCTTGCCTTCCTTACCTTTCGTTACTCTTTGCTTGCCTTCCCTGAATTGCCTACCCTTGCGTTGTCGTGCCTTTGCCTTACCTCGCCTGACCTTGCCTTCCTTTGCTTTAAGCTTTCCTTGCATTGTCGTGCATTGCCTAGCCTTGCGTTTCCGTGCATTAGCCTTGCCTAGCCAGACCGTGCCTTGCCTTGCTTTACCCTTTGCTTGCCTTGCCGTGCACTGCCTAGCCGTGCGTTGTCGTGCCTTAGCCTTGTTTCCCCTTGCCGTGCCGTTCCTTCCGTTACACTTGCCTTTCCTTGCTTTCCCTTGCCTTCCTTACCTTCCGATACTCTTTGCTTGCCTTCCGTGCATTGCCTAGCCTTGCGTTGTCGTGCCTTAGCCTTGCCTCGCCTGACCGTGCTTTCCCATGCGTTACCCTTTCCTTGCCTTGCCGTTCATTGCCTAGCGTTCGGTGTCGTGCCTTAGACTTGTTCCCCCTTGCCGTGCCGTTCCTTCCGTTACCCTTGCCTTTCCTTGCTTTTCCTTGCCTTCCTTACCTTCCGTTACTCTTTGCTTGCCTTCCCTGAATTGCCTAGCCTTGCGTTGTCGTGCCTTTGCCTTATCTCGCCTGACCTTGCCTTCCTTTGCTTTAAGCTTTCCTTGCATTGTCGTGCATTGCCTAGCCTTGCGTTTCCGTGCATTAGCCTTGCCTAGCCTCACCGTGCCTTGCCTTGCGTTACCCTTTGCTTGCCTTGCCGTGCACTGCCTAGCCGTGCGTTGTCGTGCCTTAGCCTTGTTTCCCCTTGCCGTGCAGTTCCTTCCGTTACACTTGCCTTTCTTTGCTTTCCCTTGCCTTCCTTACCTTCCGTTACTCTTTGCTTGCCTTCCGTGCATTGCCTAGCCTTGCGTTGTCGTGCCTTAGCCTTGCCTCGCCTGAACGTGCTTTCCCATGCGTTACCCTTTCCTTGCCTTGCCGTGCATTGCCCAGCCTGCGTTGCCGTGCCTTAGCCTTGTTTCCCCTTGCCGTGCAGTTCCTTCCGTTACCCTTAATTTTCCTTTCTTTTTCTTGCCTTCCTTGCGTTCCGTTACTCTTTGCTTGCTTTCCGTGCATTGCCTAGCCTTGCGTTGTCATGCCTTAGCCTTGCATCGCCTGACCGTGCTTTCCCATGCGTTACACTTTCCTTGCCTTGCCGTGCATTGCCTAGCCGTGCGTTGTCGTGCCTTAGCCTTGTTTCCCCTTGCCGTGCCGTTCCTTCCGTTACACTTGCCTTTCCTTCCTTTCCCTTGCCTTCCTTACCTTCCGTTACTCTTTGCTTGCCTTCCGTGCATTGCCTAGCCTTGCGTTGTCGTGCCTTAGACTTATCTCGCCTGACCGTGCCTTCCTTTGCTTTAAGCTTTCCTTGCATTGTCGTGCATTGCCTAGCCTTGCGTTGTCGTGCATTAACCTTGCCTAGCCTCACCGTGCCTTGCCTTGCGTTACCCTTTCCTTGCCTTGCCGTGCATTTCCTAGACGTGTGTTGTCGTGCCTTAGCCTTGTTACCCCTTGCCGTGCCGTTCCTTCCGTTACCCTTGCCTTCCCTTGCTTTCACTTTCCTTCCTTGCATTCCGTTACTCCTTGCTTGCTTTCCGTGCATTGCCTAGCCTTGCGTTGGCTTTCCTTAGCCTTGACTCGCCTGACCGTGCTTTCCCATGCGTTACCCTTTCCTTGTCTTGCCGTGCATTGCCTAGCCGTGCGTTGTCGTGCCTTAGCCTTGTTTCCGCTTGCCGTGCCGTTCCTTCCGTTACACTTGCCTTTCTTTGCTTTCCCTTGCCTTACTTACCTTCCGTTACTCTTTCCTTGCCTTCCGTGCATTGCCAAGCCTTGCGTTTTCGTGCCTTAGACTTGCCTCCCCTGACCGTGCTTTCCCATGCGTTACCCTTTCCTTCCCTTGCCGTGCATTCCCTAGCGTGCGTTTTCGTGCCTTAGACTTGTTTCCCATTGCCGTGCCGTTCCTTCCATTACAATTGCCTTTTCTTGCTTTCCCTTGCCTTCCTTACCTTCCGTTACTCTTTGCTTGCCTTCCCTGCATTGCCTAGCCTTGCGTTGTCGTGCTTTAGCCTTATCTCGCCTGACCGTGCCTTCCTTTGCTTTAAGTTTTACTTGCATTGTCGTGCATTGCCTAGCCTTGCGTTGTCGTGCATTAGCCTTGCCCAGCCTCACCGTGCCTTGCCTTGCGTTACCCTTTCCTTGCCTTGCCGTGCATTTCCTAGCCGTGTGTTGTCGTGCCTTAGCCTTGTTTCCCCTTGCCGTTGCGTGCCTTTTGTTACACTTGCCTTGCCTGGCTTTGCGTTGCCTTCCTTTCCTTCCGTTACTCTTTGCTTGCCTTGCCGTGCATTGCCTAGCCCTGCGTTGTCGTGCCTTAGCCTTGTTTCCCCTTGCCGTGCCGTTCCTTCCGTTACCCTTGCCTTCCCTTGCTTTCCCTTGCCTTCCTTGCATTCCGTTACTCTTTGCTTGCCTTCCGTGCATTGCCTAGCCTTGCGTTGTCGTGCCTTAGCCTTGCCTCGCCTGACCGTGCTTTCCCATGCGTTACCCTTTCCTTGCATTGTCGTGCATTGCCTAGCGTGCGTTGTCGTGCCTTAGCCTTGTTTCCCCTTGCCGTGCCGTTCCTTCCGTTACCATTGCCTTTCCTTGCTTTCCCTTGCCTTCCTTACATTCCGTTACTCTTTGCTTGCCTTCCGTGCATTGCCTAGCCTTGCGTTGTCGTGCCTTAGCCTTATCTCGCCTGACCGTGCCTTCCTTTGCTTTAAGCTTTCCTTGCATTGTCGTGCATTGCCTAGCCTTGCGTTGTCGTGCATTAACCTTGCCTAGCCTCACCCTGCCTTGCCTTGCGTTACCCTTTCCTTCCCTTGCCGTGCATTTCCTAGCCGTGTGTTGTCGTGCCTTAGCCTTGTTACCCCTTGCCGTGCCGTTCCTTCCGTTACACATGCCTTCCCTTGCTTTCCCTTTCCTTCCTTGAATTCCGTTACTCCTTGCTTGCTTTCCGTGCATTGCCTAGCCTTGCGTTGGCTTTCCTTAGCCTTGCCTCGCCTGACCGTGCTTTCCCATGCGTTACCCTTTCCTTGCCTTGCCGTGCATTGCCTAGCGTGCGTTGTCGTGCCTTAGGCTTGTTTCCCCTTGCCGTGCCGTTCCTTCCGTTACACTTGCCTTTCTTTGCTTTCCCTTGCCTTCCTTACCTTCCGTTACTCTTTGCTTGCCTTCCCTGCATTGCCTAGCCTTGCGTTGTCGTGTCTTAGCCTTATCTCGCCTGACCGTGCCTTCCTTTGCTTTAAGCTTTCCTTGCATTGTCGTGCATTGCCTAGCCTTGCGTTGTCGTGCATTAGCCTTGCCTAGCCTCACCGTGCCTTGCCTTGCGTTACCCTTTCCTTGCCTTGCCGTGCATTGCCTAGCCGTGCGTTGTCGTGCCTTAGCCTTGATTCCCCTTGCCGTGGCGTGCCTTTTGTTACACTTGCCTTGCCTGGCTTTGCCTTGCCTTCCTTTCCTTCCGTTACTCTTTCCTTGCCTTGCCGTGCATTGCCTAGCCTTGCATTGTCGTGCCTTATCCTTGCCTCACCTGACCGTGCCTTCCCCTGCGTTACCATTTCCTTGCCTTGCCGTGCATTGCCTAGCGTGCGTTGTCGTGCCTTAGCCTTGTTTCCCCTTGCCGTGCCGTTCCTTCCGTTACACTTGCCTTTCCTTGCTTTCCCTTGCCTTCCTTACCTTCCGATACTCTTTGCTTGCCTTCCGTGCATTGCCTAGCCTTGCGTTGTCGTGCCTTAGCCTTGCCTCGCCTGACCGTGCTTTCCCATGCGTTACCCTTTCCTTGCCTTGCCGTTCATTGCCTAGCGTTCGGTGTCGTGCCTTAGACTTGTTCCCCCTTGCCGTGCCGTTCCTTCCGTTACCCTTGCCTTTCCTTGCTTTTCCTTGCCTTCCTTACCTTCCGTTACTCTTTGCTTGCCTTCCCTGAATTGCCTAGCCTTGCGTTGTCGTGCCTTTGCCTTATCTCGCCTGACCTTGCCTTCCTTTGCTTTAAGCTTTCCTTGCATTGTCGTGCATTGCCTAGCCTTGCGTTTCCGTGCATTAGCCTTGCCTAGCCTCACCGTGCCTTGCCTTGCGTTACCCTTTGCTTGCCTTGCCGTGCACTGCCTAGCCGTGCGTTGTCGTGCCTTAGCCTTGTTTCCCCTTGCCGTGCAGTTCCTTCCGTAACACTTGCCTTTCTTTGCTTTCCCTTGCCTTCCTTACCTTCCGTTACTCTTTGCTTGCCTTCCGTGCATTGCCTAGCCTTGCGTTGTCGTGCCTTAGCCTTGCCTCGCCTGAACGTGCTTTCCCATGCGTTACCCTTTCCTTGCCTTGCCGTGCATTGCCCAGCCTGCGTTGCCGTGCCTTAGCCTTGTTTCCCCTTGCCGTGCAGTTCCTTCCGTTACCCTTGCCTTTCCTTGCTTTTTCTTGCCTTGCTTGCCTTACGTTACTCTTTGCTTCCCTTCCCTGCATTGCCTAGCCTTCCGTTGTCGTGCCTTAGCCTTATCTCGCCTGACCGTGCCTTCCTTTGCTTTAAGCTTTCCTTGCATTGTCGTGCATTGCCTAGCCTTGCTTTGTCGTGCATTAGCCTTGCCTAGCCTCACCGTGCCTTGCCTTGCGTTACCCTTTCCTTGCCTTGCCGTGCATTGCCTAGCCGTGCGTTGTCGTGCCTTAGCCTTGATTCCCCTTGCCGTGGCGTGCCTTTTGTTACACTTGCCTTGCCTGGCTTTGCCTTGCCTTCCTTTCCTTCCGTTACTCTTTCCTTGCCTTGCCGTGCATTGCCTAGCCTTGCGTTGTCGTGCATTAGCCTTGCCTCGCCTGACCGTGCCTTGCCTTGCGTTACCCTTTCCTTGCCTTGCCGTGCATTGCCTAGCCCTGCGGTGTCGTGCCTTAGCCTTGTTTCCCCTTGCCGTGCCGTTCCTTCCGTTACCCTTGCCTTCCCTTGCTTTCCCTTGCCTTCCTTACCTTCCGTTACTCTTTGCTTGCCTTCCGTGCATTGCCTAGCCTTGCGTTGCCGAGCCTTAGCCTTATCTCGCCTGACCGTGCCTTCCTTTGCTTTAAGCTTTCCTTGCATTGTCGTGCATTGCCCAGCCTGCGTTGCCGTGCCTTAGCCTTGTTTCCCCTTGCCGTGCAGTTCCTTCCGTTCCCCTTGCCTTCCCTTGCTTTCCCTTGCCTTCCTTACCTTCCGTTACTCTTTGCTTGCCTTCCGTGCATTGCCTAGCCTTGCGTTGTCGTGCCTTAGCCTTATCTCGCCTGACCGTGCCTTCCTTTTCTTTAAGCTTTCCTTGCATTGTCGTGCATTGCCTAGCCTTGCGTTGTCGTGCATTAGCCTTGCCTAGCCTCACCGTGCCTTGCCTTGCGTTACCCTTTCCTTGCCTTGCCGTGCATTCCCTAGCCGTGCGTTGTCGTGCCTTAGCCTTGTTTCCCATTGCCGTGGCGTGCCTTTTGTTACAGTTGCCTTTCCTGGCTTTGACTTGCCTTCCTTTCCTTCCGTTACTCTTTCCTTACCTTGCCGTGCATTGCCTAGACTTGCATTGTCGTGCCTTATCCTTGCCTCACCTGACCGTGCCTTCCCCTGCGTTACCCTTTCCTTGCCTTGCCGTGCATTGCCTAGCCCTGCGTTGCCGTGCCTTAGCCTTGTTACCCCTTGCTGTGCCGTTCCTTCCGTTACCCTTGCCTTCCCTTGCTTTCCCTTGCCTTCCTTGCGTTCCGTTACTCTTTGCTTGCTTTCCGTTCATTGCCTAGCCTTGCGTTGTCATGCCTTAGCCTTGCATCGCCTGACCGTGCTTTCCCATGCGTTACCCTTTCCTTGCCTTTCCGTGCATTGCCTAGCCGTGCGTTGTCGTGCCTTAGCCTTGTTACCCCTTGCTGTGCCGTTCCTTCCGTTACCCTTGCCTTCCCTTGCTTTCCCTTGCCTTCCTTGCGTTCCGTTACTCTTTTCTTGCTTTCCGTTCATTGCCTAGCCTTGCGTTGTCATGCCTTAGCCTTGCATCGCCTGACCGTGCTTTCCCATGCGTTACCCTTTCCTTGCCTTTCCGTGCATTGCCTAGCCGTGCGTTGTCGTGCCTTAGCCTTGTTTCCCCTTGCCGTGCCGTTCCTTCCGTTACACTTGCCTTTCCTTGCTTTCCCTTGCCTTCCTTACCTTCCGTTACTCTTTGCTTGCCTTCCGTGCATTGCCTAGCCTTGCGTTGTCGTGCCTTAGCCTTATCTCGCCTGACCGTGCCTTCCTTTGCTTTAAGCTTTCCTTGCATTGTCGTGCATTGCCTAGCCTTGCGTTGTCGTGCATTAACCTTGCCTAGACTCACCGTGCCTTGCCTTGCGTTACCCTTTCCTTGCCTTGCCGTGCATTTCCTAGCCGTGTGTTGTCGTGCCTTAGCCTTGTTACCCCTTGCCGTGCCGTTCCTTCCGTCACCCTTGCCTTCCCTTGCTTTCACTTTCCTTCCTTGCATTCCGTTACTCCTTGCTTGCTTACCGTGCATTGCCTAGACTTGCGTTGGCTTTCCTTAGCCTTGCCTCGCCTGACCGTGCTTTCCCATGCGTTACCCTTTCCTTACCTTGCCGTGCATTGCCTAGCGTGCGTTGTCGTGCCTTAGCCTTGTTTCCCCTTGCCGTGCCGTTCCTTCCGTTACACTTGGCTTTCTTTGCTTTCCCTTGCCTTCCTTACCTTCCGTTACTCTTTGCTTGCCTTCCGTGCATTGCCAAGCCTTGCGTTGTCGTGCCTTAGCCTTGCCTCCCCTGACCGTTCTTTCCCATGCGTTACCCTTTCCTTCCCTTGCCGTGCATTGCCTAGCGTGCGTTGTCGTGCCTTAGCCTTGTTTCCCCTTGCCGTGCCGTTCCTTCCGTTACCATTGCCTTTCCTTGCTTTCCTTTGCCTTCCTTACCTTCCGTTACTCTTTGCTTGCCTTCCGTGCATTGCCTAGCCTTGGGTTGTCGTGCCTTAGCCTTGCCTCGCCTGACCGTGCTTTCCCATGCGTTACCCTTTCCTTGCCTTGCCGTGCATTGCCTAGCGTGCGTTGTCGTGCCTTAGCCTTGTTTCCCCTTGCCGTGCCGTTCCTTCCGTTACCCTTGCCTTCCCTTGCTTTCCCTTGCCTTCCTTGCGTTCCGTTACTCTTTCCTTGCCTTGCCGTGCATTGCCTAGCCCTGCGTTGTCGTGCCTTAGCCTTGTTACCCCTTGCCGTGCCGTTCCTTCCGTTACCCTTGCCTTCCCTTGCTTTCCCTTGCCTTCCTTGCGTTCCGTTACTCTTTGCTTGCTTTCCGTGCATTGCCTAGCCTTGCGTTGTCATGCCTTAGCCTTGCATCGCCTGACCGTGCTTTCCCATGCGTTACCCTTTCCTTGCCTTTCCGTGCATTGCCTAGCCGTGCGTTGTCGTGCCTTAGCCTTGTTTCCCCTTGCCGTGCCGTTCCTTCCGTTACACTTGCCTTTCCTTGCTTTCCCTTGCCTTCCTTACCTTCCGTTACTCTTTGCTTGCCTTCCCTGCATTGCCTAGCCTTCCGTTGTCGTGCCTTAGACTTATCTCGCCTGACCGTGCCTTCCTTTGCTTTAAGCTTTCCTTATATTGTCGTGCATTGCTTAGCCTTTCGTTGTCGTGCATTAGCCTTGCCTAGCCTCACCGTGCCTTGTCTTGCGTTACCCTTTCCTTGCCTTGCCGTGCATTGCCTAGCCGTGCGTTGTCGTACCTTAGCCTTGTTTCCCCTTGCCGTGGCGTGCCTTTTGTTACACTTGCCTTTCCTGGCTTTGACTTGCCTTCCTTTCCTTCCGTTACTCTTTCCTTGCCTTGCCGTGCATTGCCTAGCCTTGCATTGTCGTGCCTTACCCTTGCCTCACCTGACCGTGCGTTCCCCTGCGTTACCCTTTCCTTGCCTTGCCGTGCATTGCCTAGCCCTGCGTTGCCGTGCCTTAGCCTTGTTACCCCTTGCCGTGCCGTTCCTTCCGTTACCCTTGCCTTCCCTTGCTTTCCCTTGCCTTCCTTGCGTTCCGTTACTCTTTGCTTGCTTTCCGTGCATTGCCTAGACTTGCGTTGTCATGCCTTAGCCTTGCATCGCCTGACCGTGCTTTCGCATGCGTTACACTTTCCTTGCCTTGCCGTGCATTGCCTAGCCGTGCGTTGTCGTGCCTTAGCCTTGTTTCCCCTTGCCGTGCAGTTCCTTCCGTTACACTTGCCTTTCCTTCCTTTCCCTTGCCTTCCTTACCTTCCGTTACTCTTTGCTTGCCTTCCGTGCATTGCCTAGCCTTGCGTTGTCGTGCCTTAGCGTTGCCTCGCCTGACCGTGCTTTCAAATGCGTTACCCTTTCCTTGCCTTGCCGTTCATTGCCTAGCGTTCGGTGTCGTGCCTTAGACTTGTTTCCCCTTGCCGTGCCGTTCCTTCCGTTACCATTGCCTTTCCTTGCTTTCCCTTGCCTTCCTTACCTTCCGTTACTCTTTGCTTGCCTTCCGTGCATTGCCTAGCCTTGCGTTGTCGTGCCTTAGCCTTATCTCGCCTGACCGTGCCTTCCTTTGCTTTAAGCTTTCCTTGCATTGTCGTGCATTGCCTAGCCTTGCGTTGTCGTGCATTAACCTTGCCTAGCCTCACCGTGCCTTTCCTTGCGTTACCCTTTCCTTGCCTTGCCGTGCATTGCCTAGCGTGTGTTGTCGTGCCTTAGCCTTGTTTCCCCTTGCCGTGCCGTTCCTTCCGTTACACTTGCCTTTCTTTGCTTTCCCTTGCCTTCCTTACCTTCCGTTACTCTTTGCTTCCCTTCCGTGCATTGCCTAGCCTTGCGTTGTCGTGCCTTAGCCTTATCTCGCCTGACCGTGCCTTCCTTTGCTTTAAGCTTTCCTTGCATTGTCGTGCATTGCCTAGCCTTGTGCTGTCGTGCATTAGCCTTGCCTAGCCTCACCGTGCCTTGCCTTGCGTTACCCTTTCCTTGCCTTGCCGTGCATTGCCTAGCCGTGCGTTGTCGTGCCTTAGCCTTGATTCCCCTTGCCGTGCCGTTCCTTCCGTTACCCTTGCCTTCCCTTGCTTTCCCTTTCCTTCCTTGCATTCCGTTACTCCTTGCTTGCTTGCCGTGCATTGCCTAGCCTTGCGTTGGCTTTCCTTAGCCTTGCCTCGCCTGACCGTGCTTTCCCATGCGTTACCCTTTCCTTGCCTTGCCGTGCATTTCCTAGCGTGCGTTGTCGTGCCTTAGCCTTGTTTCCCCTTGCCGTGCCGTTCCTTCCGTTACACTTGCCTTTCCTTGCTTTTCCTTGCCTTGCTTACCTTCCGTTACTCTTTGCTTCCCTTCCCTGCATTGCCTAGCCTTGCGTTGTCGTGCCTTATCCTTGCCTCACCTGACCGTGCCTTCCCCTGCGTTACCCTTTCCTTGCCTTGCCGTGCATTGCCTAGCCCTGCGTTGCCGTGCCTTAGCCTTGTTACCCCTTGCCGTGCCGTTCCTTCCGTTACCCTTGCCTTCCCTTGCTTTCCCTTGCCTTCCTTGCGTTCCGTTACTCTTTGCTTGCTTTGCGTGCATTGCCTAGCCTTGCGTTGTCATGCCTTAGCCTTGCATCGCCTGACCGTGCTTTCCCATGCGTTACCCTTTCCTTGCCTTTCCGTGAATTTCCTAGCCGTGCGTTGTCGTGCCTTAGCCTTGTTTCCCCTTGCCGTGCCGTTCCTTCCGTTACACTTGCCTTTCCTTCCTTTCCCTTGCCTTCCTTACCTTCCGGTACTCTTTGCTTGCCTTCCGTGCATTGCCTAGCCTTGCGTTGTCGTCGCTTAGCGTTGCCTCGCCTGACCGTGCTTTCAAATGCGTTACCCTTTCCTTGCCTTGCCGTTCATTGCCTAGCGTTCGGTGTCGTGCCTAAGACTTGTTTCCCCTTGCCGTGCCGTTCCTTCCGTTACCCTGGCCTTTCCTTCCTTTTCCTTGCCTTGCTTACCTTCCGTTAGTCTTTGCTTGCCTTCCCTGAATTTCCTAGCCTTGCCTTGTCGTGCCTTAGCCTTATCTCGCCTGACCTTGCCTTCCTTTGCTTTCAGTTTCCTTGCATTGTCGTGCGTCGCCTAGCCTTGCGTTTTCGTGCATTAGCCTTGCCTAGCCTCACAGTGCCTTTCCTTGCGTTAACTTTTGCTTGCCTTGCATTGCGTAGCCGTGCGTTGTCGTGCCTTAGCCTTGTTTCCCCTTGGAGTGCCGTTCCTTCCGTTACACTTGCCTTGCCTGGCTTTGCCTTGCCTTCCGTTCCTTCCGTTACTCTTTCCTTGCCTTGCCGTGCATTGCCTAGCCCTGCGTTGTCGTGCCTTAGCCTTATCTCGCCTGACCGTTCCTTCCTTTGCTTTAAGCTTTCCTTGCATTGTCGTGCATTGCCTAGCCTTGCGTTGTCGTGCATTAACCTTGCCTAGACTCACCGTGCCTTGCCTTGCGTTACCCTTTCCTTGCCTTGCCGTGCATTTCCTAGCCGTGTGTTGTCGTGCCTTAGCCTTGTTACCCCTTGCCGTGCCGTTCCTTCCGTTACCCTTGCCTTCCCTTGCTTTCCCTTTCCTTCCTTGCATTCCGTTACTCCTTGCATGCTTACCGTGCATTGCCTAGACTTGCGTTGGCTTTCCTTAGCCTTGCCTCGCCTGACCGTGCTTTCCCATGCGTTACCCTTTCCTTGCCTTGCCGTGCATTGCCTAGCGTGCGTTGTCGTGCCTTAGCCTTGTTTCCCCTTGCCGTGCCGTTCCTTCCGTTACACTTGCCTTTCTTTGCTTTCCCTTGCCTTCCTTACCTTCCGTTACTCTTTGCTTGCCTTCCGTGCATTGCCAAGCCTTGCGTTGTCGTGCCTTAGCCTTGCCTCCCCTGACCGTTCTTTCCCATGCGTTACCCTTTCCTTGCCTTGCCGTGCATTGCCTAGCGTGCGTTGTCCTGCCTTAGCCTTGTTTCCCCTTGCCGTGCCGTTCCTTCCGTTACCATTGCGTTTCCTTGCTTTCCCTTGCCTTCCTTACCTTCCGTTACTCTTTGCTTGCCTTCCGTGCATTGCCTAGCCTTGCGTTGTCGTGCCTTAGCCTTATCTCGCCTGACCGTGCCTTCCTTTGCTTTAAGCTTTCCTTGCATTGTCGTGCATTGCCTAGCCTTGCGTTGTCGTGCATTAACCTTGCCTAGCCTCACCCTGCCTTGCCTTGCGTTACCCTTTCCTTCCCTTGCCGTGCATTTCCTAGCCGTGTGTTGTCGTGCCTTAGCCTTGTTACCCCTTGCCGTGCCGTTCCTTCCGTTACCCATGCCTTCCCTTGCTTTCCCTTTCCTTCCTTGCATTCCGTTACTCCTTGCTTGCTTTCCGTGCATTGCCTAGCCTTGCGTTGGGTTTCCTTAGCCTTGCCTCGCCTGACCGTGCTTTCCCATGCGTTACCCTTTCCTTGCCTTGCCGTGCATTGCCTAGCGTGCGTTGTCGTGCCTTAGCCTTGTTTCCCCTTGCCGTGCCGTTCCTTCCGTTACACTTGCCTTTCTTTGCTTTCCCTTGCCTTCCTTACCTTCCGTTACTCTTTGCTTGCCTTCCCTGCATTGCCTAGCCTTGCGTTGTCGTGCCTTAGCCTTATCTCGCCTGACCGTGCCTTCCTTTGCTTTAAGCTTTCCTTGCATTGTCGTGCATTGCCTAGCCTTGCGTTGTCGTGCATTAGCCTTGCCTAGCCTCACCGTGCCTTGCCTTGCGTTACCCTTTCCTTGCCTTGCCGTGCATTGCCTAGCCGTGCGTTGTCGTGCCTTAGCCTTGATTCCCCCTGCCGTGGCGTGCCTTTTGTTACACTTGCCTTGCCTGGCTTTGCCTTGCCTTCCTTTCCTTCCGTTACTCTTTCCTTGCCTTGCCGTGCATTGCCTAGCCTTGCATTGTAGTGCTTTATCCTTGCCTCACCTGACCGTGCCTTCCCCTGCGTTACCATTTCCTTGCCTTGCCGTGCGTTGCCTAGCCCTGCGTTGTCGTGCCTTAGCCTTCTTACCCCTTGCCGTGCCGTTCCTTCCGTTACCCTTGCCTTCCCTTGCTTTCCCTTGCCTTCCTTGCGTTCCGTTACTCTTTGCTTGCTTTCCGTGCATTGCCTAGCCTTGCGTTGTCATGCCTTAGGCTTGCCTCCCCTGACCGTTCTTTCCCATGCGTTACCCTTTCCTTGCCTTGCCGTGCATTGCCTAGCGTGCGTTGTCGTGCCTTAGCCTTGTTTCCCCTTGCCGTGCCGTTCCTTCCGTTACACTTGCCTTTCTTTGCTTTCCCTTGCCTTCCTTACATTCCGTTACTCTTTGCTTGCCTTCCGTGCATTGCCAAGACTTGCGTTGTCGTGCCTTAGCCTTGCCTCCCCTGACCGTGCTTTCCCATGCGTTACCCTTTCCTTCCCTTGCCGTGCATTGCCTAGCGTGCGTTGTCGTGCCTTAGACTTGTTTCCCCTTGCCGTACCGTTCCTTCCGTTACCATTGCCTTTCCTTGCTTTCCTTTGCCTTCCTTACCTTCCGTTACTCTTTGCTTGCCTTCCGTGCATTGCCTAGCCTTGGGTTGTCGTGCCTTAGCCTTGCCTCGCCTGACCGTGCTTTCCCATGCGTTACCCTTTCCTTGCCTTGCCGTGCATTGCCTAGCGTGCGTTGTCGTGCCTTAGCCTTGTTTCCCCTTGCCGTGCCGTTCCTTCCGTTACCATTGCGTTTCCTTGCTTTCCCTTGCCTTCCTTACATTCCGTTACTCTTTGCTTGCCTTCCGTGCATTGCCTAGCCTTGCGTTGTCGTGCCTTAGCCTTATCTCGCCTGACCGTGCCTTCCTTTGCTTTAAGCTTTCCTTGCATTGTCGTGCATTGCCTAGCCTTGCGTTGTCGTGCATTAACCTTGCCTAGCCTCACCCTGCCTTGCCTTGCGTTACCCTTTCCTTCCCTTGCCGTGCATTTCCTAGCCGTGTGTTGTCGTGCTTTAGCCTTGTTACCCCTTGCCGTGCCGTTCCTTCCGTTACCCATGCCTTCCCTTGCTTTCCCTTTCCTTCCTTGCATTCCGTTACTCCTTGCTTGCTTTCCGTGCATTGCCTAGCCTTGAGTTGGCTTTCCTTAGCCTTGCCTCGCCTGACCGTGCTTTCCCATGCTTTACCCTTTCCTTGCCTTGCCGTGCATTGCCTAGCGTGCGTTGTCGTGCCTTAGCCTTGTTTCCCCTTGCCGTGCCGTTCCTTCCGTTACACTTGCCTTTCTTTGCTTTCCCTTGCCTTCCTTACCTTCCGTTACTCTTTGCTTGCCTTCCCTGCATTGCCTAGCCTTGCCTTGTCGTGCCTTAGCCTTATCTCGCCTGACCGTGCCTTTCTTTGCTTTAAGCTTTCCTTGCATTGTCGTGCATTGCCTAGCCTTGCGTTGTCGTGCATTAGCCTTGCCTAGCCTCAACCGTGCCTTGCCTTGCGTTACCCATTCCTTGCCTTGCCGTGCATTGCCTAGCCGTGCGTTGTCCTGCCTTAGCTTTGATTCCCCTTGCCGTGGCGTGCCTTTTGTTACACTTGCCTTGCCTGGCTTTGCCTTGCCTTCCTTTCCTTCCGTTACTCTTTCCTTGCCTTGCCGTGCATTGCCTAGCCTTGCATTGTAGTGCCTTACCCTTGCCTCACCTGACCGTGCCTTCCCCTGCGTTACAATTTCCTTGCCTTGCCGTGCATTGCCTAGCCCTGCGTTGTCGTGCCTTAGCCTTCTTACCCCTTGCCGTGCCGTTCCTTCCGTTACCCTTGCCTTCCCTTGCTTTCCCTTGCCTTCCTTGCGTTCCGTTACTCTTTGCTTGCTTTCCGTGCATTGCCTAGCCTTGCGTTGTCATGCCTTAGCCTTGCCTCGCCTGACCGTGCTTTCCCATGCGTTACCCTTTCCTTGCCTTGCCGTGCATTGCCTAGCGTTCGGTGTCGTGCCTTAGACTTGTTCCCCCTTGCCGTGCCGTTCCTTCCGTTACCCTTGCCTTTCCTTGCTTTTCCTTGCCTTCCTTACCTTTCGTTACTCTTTGCTTGCCTTCCCTGAATTGCCTACCCTTGCGTTGTCGTGCCTTTGCCTTACCTCGCCTGACCTTGCCTTCCTTTGCTTTAAGCTTTCCTTGCATTGTCGTGCATTGCCTAGCCTTGCGTTTCCGTGCATTAGCCTTGCCTAGCCAGACCGTGCCTTGCCTTGCTTTACCCTTTGCTTGCCTTGCCGTGCACTGCCTAGCCGTGCGTTGTCGTGCCTTAGCCTTGTTTCCCCTTGCCGTGCCGTTCCTTCCGTTACACTTGCCTTTCCTTGCTTTCCCTTGCCTTCCTTACCTTCCGATACTCTTTGCTTGCCTTCCGTGCATTGCCTAGCCTTGCGTTGTCGTGCCTTAGCCTTGCCTCGCCTGACCGTGCTTTCCCATGCGTTACCCTTTCCTTGCCTTGCCGTTCATTGCCTAGCGTTCGGTGTCGTGCCTTAGACTTGTTCCCCCTTGCCGTGCCGTTCCTTCCGTTACCCTTGCCTTTCCTTGCTTTTCCTTGCCTTCCTTACCTTCCGTTACTCTTTGCTTGCCTTCCCTGAATTGCCTAGCCTTGCGTTGTCGTGCCTTTGCCTTATCTCGCCTGACCTTGCCTTCCTTTGCTTTAAGCTTTCCTTGCATTGTCGTGCATTGCCTAGCCTTGCGTTTCCGTGCATTAGCCTTGCCTAGCCTCACCGTGCCTTGCCTTGCGTTACCCTTTGCTTGCCTTGCCGTGCACTGCCTAGCCGTGCGTTGTCGTGCCTTAGCCTTGTTTCCCCTTGCCGTGCAGTTCCTTCCGTTACACTTGCCTTTCTTTGCTTTCCCTTGCCTTCCTTACCTTCCGTTACTCTTTGCTTGCCTTCCGTGCATTGCCTAGCCTTGCGTTGTCGTGCCTTAGCCTTGCCTCGCCTGAACGTGCTTTCCCATGCGTTACCCTTTCCTTGCCTTGCCGTGCATTGCCCAGCCTGCGTTGCCGTGCCTTAGCCTTGTTTCCCCTTGCCGTGCAGTTCCTTCCGTTACCCTTAACTTTCCTTTCTTTTTCTTGCCTTCCTTGCGTTCCGTTACTCTTTGCTTGCTTTCCGTGCATTGCCTAGCCTTGCGTTGTCATGCCTTAGCCTTGCATCGCCTGACCGTGCTTTCCCATGCGTTACACTTTCCTTGCCTTGCCGTGCATTGCCTAGCCGTGCGTTGTCGTGCCTTAGCCTTGTTTCCCCTTGCCGTGCCGTTCCTTCCGTTACACTTGCCTTTCCTTCCTTTCCCTTGCCTTCCTTACCTTCCGTTACTCTTTGCTTGCCTTCCGTGCATTGCCTAGCCTTGCGTTGTCGTGCCTTAGCCTTATCTCGCCTGACCGTGCCTTCCTTTGCTTTAAGCTTTCCTTGCATTGTCGTGCATTGCCTAGCCTTGCGTTGTCGTGCATTAGCCTTGCCTAGCCTCACCGTGCCTTGCCTTGCGTTACCCTTTCCTTGCCTTGCCGTGCATTGCCTAGCCGTGCGTTGTCGTGCCTTAGCCTTGTTACCCCTTGCCGTGCCGTTCCTTCCGTTACCCATGCCTTCCCTTGCTTTCCCTTTCCTTCC
This sequence comes from Macrotis lagotis, assembly GCF_037893015.1. NCBI lineage: Eukaryota > Metazoa > Chordata > Mammalia > Peramelemorphia > Peramelidae > Macrotis > Macrotis lagotis. The sequence continues at coordinate 110,003 of NW_027422063.1, read as the reverse complement.
TTGCATTCCGTTACTCCTTGCTTGCTTTCCGTGCATTGCCTAGCCTTGCGTTGGCTTTCCTTAGCCTTGCCTCGCCTAACCGTGCTTTCCCATGCGTTACCCTTTCCTTGCCTTGCCGTGCATTGCCTAGCGTGCGTTGTCGTGCCTTAGCCTTGTTTCCCCTTGCCGTGCCGTTCCTTCCGTTACACTTGCCTTTATTTGCTTTCCCTTGCCTTCCTTACCTTCCGTTACTCTTTGCTTGCCTTCCCTGCATTGCCTAGCCTTGCCTTGTCGTGCCTTAGCCTTATCTCGCCTGACCGTGCCTTTCTTTGCTTTAAGCTTTCCTTGCATTGTCGTGCATTGCCTAGCCTTGCGTTGTCGTGCATTAGCCTTGCCTAGCCTCACCGTGCCTTGCCTTGCGTTACCCTTTGCTTGCCTTGCCGTGCATTGCCTAGCCGTGCGTTGTCGTGCCTTAGCCTTGATTCCCCTTGCCGTGGCGTGCCTTTTGTTACACTTGCCTTGCCTGGCTTTGCCTTGCCTTCCTTTCCTTCCGTTACTCTTTCCTTGCCTTGCCGTGCATTGCCTAGCCTTGCATTGTCGTGCCTTACCCTTGCCTCACCTGACCGTGCCTTGCCCTGCGTTACCCTTTCCTTGCCTTGCCGTGCATTGCCTAGCCCTGCGTTGTCGTGCCTTAGCCTTGTTACCCCTTGCCGTGCCGTTCCTTCCGTTACCCTTGCCTTCCCTTGCTTTCCCTTGCCTTCCTTGCGTTCCGTTACTCTTTGCTTGCTTTCCGTGCATTGCCTAGCCTTGCGTTGTCATGCCTTAGCCTTGCATCGCCTGACCGTGCTTTCCCATGCGTTACCCTTTCCTTGCCTTTCCGTGCATTGCCTAGCCGTGCGTTGTCGTGCCTTAGCCTTGTTTGCCCTTGCCGTGCCGTTCCTTCCGTTACACTTGCCTTGCCTGGCTTTGCGTTGCCTTCCTTTCCTTCCGTTACTCTTTGCCTGCCTTGCCGTGCATTGCCTAGCCCTGCGATGTCGTGCCTTAGCCTTGTTACCCCTTGCCGTGCCGTTCCTTCCGTTACCCTTGCCTTCCCTTGCTTTCCCTTGGTTCCTTGCGTTCCGTTACTCTTTGCTTGCTTTCCGTGCATTGCCTAGCCTTGCGTTGGCTTTCCTTAGCCTTGCCTCGCCTGACCGTGCTTTCCCATGCGTTACACTTTCCTTGCCTTGCCGTGCATTGCCTAGCGTGCGTTGTCGTGCCTTAGCCTTATTTCCCCTTGCCGTGCCGTTCCTTCCGTTACCCTTGCCTTTCCTTGCTTTTCCTTGCCTTCCTTACCTTTCGTTACTCTTTGCTTGCCTTCCCTGAATTGCCTAGCCTTGCGTTGTCGTGCCTTTGCCTTATCTCGCCTGACCTTGCCTTCCTTTGCTTTAAGCTTTCCTTGCATTGTCGTGCATTGCCTAGCCTTGCGTTTCCGTGCATTAGCCTTGCCTAGCCTCACCGTGCCTTGCCTTGCGTTACCCTTTCCTTGCCTTGCCGTGCATTTAGCCTGCGTTGTCGTGCCTTAGCCTTGTTTCCCCTTGCCGTGCCGTTCCTTCCGTTACACTTGCCTTTCCTTGCTTTCCTTGCCTTCCTTACCTTCCGTTACTCTTTGCTTGCCTTCCGTGCATTGCCTAGCCTTGCGTTGTCGTGCCTTAGCCTTGCCTCGCCTGACCGTGCTTTCCCATGCGTTACCCTTTCCTTGCCTTGCCGTGCATTGCCTAGCGTTCGTTGTCGTGCCTTAGCCTTGTTCCCCCTTGCCGTGCAGTTCCTTCCGTTACCCTTGCCTTTCCTTGCTTTTCCTTGCCTTGCTTACCTTCCGTTACTCTTTGCTTGCCTTCCCTGAATTGCCTAGCCTTGCGTTGTCGTGCCTTTGCCTTCTCTCGCCTGACCTTGCCTTCCTTTGCTTTAAGCTTTCCTTGCATTGTCGTGCATTGCCTAGCCTTGCGTTTCCGTGCATTAGCCTTGCCTAGCCACACCGTGCCTTGCCTTGCGTTACCCTTTGCTTGCCTTGCCGTGCATTGCCTAGCCGTGCGTTGTCGTGCGTTAGCCTTGTTTCCCCTTGCCGTGCAGTTCCTTCCGTGACCCTTGCCTTTCCTTGCTTTCCCTTGCCTTCCTTTCCTTCCGTTACTCTTTGCTTGCCTTCCGTGCATTGCCTAGCCTTGCGTTGTCGTGCCTTAGCCTTGCCTCGCCTGACCGTGCTTTCCCATGCGTTACCCTTTCCTTGCCTTGCCGTGCATTGCCTAGCCCTGCGTTGCCGTGCCTTAGCCTTGTTTCCCCTTGCCGTGCCGTTCCTTCCGTTACCCTTGCCTTTCCTTGCTTTCCCTTGCCTTCCTTGCGTTCCGTTACTCTTTGCTTGCTTTCCGTGCATTGCCTAGCCTTGCGTTGTCATGCCTTAGCCTTGCCTCGCCTGACCGTGCTTTCCCATGCGTTACACTTTCCTTGCCTTGCCGTGCATTGCCTAGCCGTGCGTTGTCGTGCCTTAGCCTTGTTTCCCCTTGCCGTGCCGTTCCTTCCGTTACACTTGCCTTTCCTTCCTTTCCCTTGCCTTCCTTACCTTCCGTTACTCTTTGCTTGCCTTCCGTGCATTGCCTAGCCTTGCGTTGTCGTGCCTTAGCCTTATCTCGCCTGACCGTGCCTTCCTTTGCTTTAAGCTTTCCTTGCATTGTCGTGCATTGCCTAGCCTTGCGTTGTCGTGCATTAACCTTGCCTAGCCTCACCCTGCCTTGCCTTGCGTTACCCTTTCCTTCCCTTGCCGTGCATTTCCTAGCCGTGTGTTGTCGTACTTTAGCCTTGTTACCCCTTGCCGTGCCGTTCCTTCCGTTACCCATGCCTTCCCTTGCTTTCCCTTTCCTTCCTTGCATTCCGTTACTCCTTGCTTGCTTTCCGTGCATTGCCTAGCCTTGCGTTGGCTTTCCTTAGCCTTGCCTCGCCTAACCGTGCTTTCCCATGCGTTACCCTTTCCTTGCCTTGCCGTGCATTGCCTAGCGTGCGTTGTCGTGCCTTAGCCTTGTTTCCCCTTGCCGTGCCGTTCCTTCCGTTACACTTGCCTTTCTTTGCTTTCCCTTGCCTTCCTTACCTTCCGTTACTCTTTGCTTGCCTTCCCTGCATTGCCTAGCCTTGCCTTGTCGTGCCTTAGCCTTATCTCGCCTGACCGTGCCTTTCTTTGCTTTAAGCTTTCCTTGCATTGTCGTGCATTGCCTAGCCTTGCGTTGTCGTGCATTAGCCTTGCCTAGCCTCACCGTGCCTTGCCTTGCGTTACCCATTCCTTGCCTTGCCGTGCATTGCCTAGCCGTGCGTTGTCCTGCCTTAGCTTTGATTCCCCTTGCCGTGGCGTGCCTTTTGTTACACTTGCCTTGCCTGGCTTTGCCTTGCCTTCCTTTCCTTCCGTTACTCTTTCCTTGCCTTGCCGTGCATTGCCTAGCCTTGCATTGTAGTGCCTTACCCTTGCCTCACCTGACCGTGCCTTCCCCTGCGTTACAATTTCCTTGCCTTGCCGTGCATTGCCTAGCCCTGCGTTGTCGTGCCTTAGCCTTCTTACCCCTTGCCGTGCCGTTCCTTCCGTTACCCTTGCCTTCCCTTGCTTTCCCTTGCCTTCCTTGCGTTCCGTTACTCTTTGCTTGCTTTCCGTGCATTGCCTAGCCTTGCGTTGTCATGCCTTAGCCTTGCCTCGCCTGACCGTGCTTTCCCATGCGTTACCCTTTCCTTGCCTTGCCGTGCATTGCCTAGCGTTCGGTGTCGTGCCTTAGACTTGTTCCCCCTTGCCGTGCCGTTCCTTCCGTTACCCTTGCCTTTCCTTGCTTTTCCTTGCCTTCCTTACCTTTCGTTACTCTTTGCTTGCCTTCCCTGAATTGCCTACCCTTGCGTTGTCGTGCCTTTGCCTTACCTCGCCTGACCTTGCCTTCCTTTGCTTTAAGCTTTCCTTGCATTGTCGTGCATTGCCTAGCCTTGCGTTTCCGTGCATTAGCCTTGCCTAGCCAGACCGTGCCTTGCCTTGCTTTACCCTTTGCTTGCCTTGCCGTGCACTGCCTAGCCGTGCGTTGTCGTGCCTTAGCCTTGTTTCCCCTTGCCGTGCCGTTCCTTCCGTTACACTTGCCTTTCCTTGCTTTCCCTTGCCTTCCTTACCTTCCGATACTCTTTGCTTGCCTTCCGTGCATTGCCTAGCCTTGCGTTGTCGTGCCTTAGCCTTGCCTCGCCTGACCGTGCTTTCCCATGCGTTACCCTTTCCTTGCCTTGCCGTTCATTGCCTAGCGTTCGGTGTCGTGCCTTAGACTTGTTCCCCCTTGCCGTGCCGTTCCTTCCGTTACCCTTGCCTTTCCTTGCTTTTCCTTGCCTTCCTTACCTTCCGTTACTCTTTGCTTGCTTTCCGTGCATTGCCTAGCCTTGCGTTGTCATGCCTTAGCCTTGCATCGCCTGACCGTGCTTTCCCATGCGTTACCCTTTCCTTGCCTTGCCGTGCATTGCCTAGCCGTGCGTTGTCGTGCCTTAGCCTTGTTTCCCCTTGCCGTGCCGTTCCTTCCGTTACACTTGCCTTTCCTTCCTTTCCCTTGCCTTCCTTACCTTCCGTTACTCTTTGCTTGCCTTCCGTGCATTGCCTAGCCTTGCGTTGTCGTGCCTTAGACTTATCTCGCCTGACCGTGCCTTCCTTTGCTTTAAGCTTTCCTTGCATTGTCGTGCATTGCCTAGCCTTGCGTTGTCGTGCATTAACCTTGCCTAGCCTCACCGTGCCTTGCCTTGCGTTACCCTTTCCTTGCCTTGCCGTGCATTTCCTAGCCGTGTGTTGTCGTGCCTTAGCCTTGTTACCCCTTGCCGTGCCGTTCCTTCCGTTACCCTTGCCTTCCCTTGCTTTCCCTTTCCTTCCTTGCATTCCGTTACTCCTTGCTTGCTTTCCGTGCATTGCCTAGCCTTGCGTTGGCTTTCCTTAGCCTTGACTCGCCTGACCGTGCTTTCCCATGCGTTACCCTTTCCTTGCCTTGCCGTGCATTGCCTAGCGTGCGTTGTCGTGCCTTAGCCTTGTTTCCCCTTGCCGTGCCGTTCCTTCCGTTACACTTGCCTTTCTTTGCTTTCCCTTGCCTTACTTACCTTCCGTTACTCTTTCCTTGCCTTCCGTGCATTGCCAAGCCTTGCGTTTTCGTGCCTTAGACTTGCCTCCCCTGACCGTGCTTTCCCATGCGTTACCCTTTCCTTCCCTTGCCGTGCATTCCCTAGCGTGCGTTTTCGTGCCTTAGACTTGTTTCCCATTGCCGTGCCGTTCCTTCCATTACAATTGCCTTTTCTTGCTTTCCCTTGCCTTCCTTCCCTTCCGTTACTCTTTGCTTGCCTTCCGTGCATTGCCTAGCCTTGCGTTGTCGTGCCTTAGCCTTATCTCGCCTGACCGTGCCTTCCTTTGCTTTAAGTTTTACTTGCATTGTCGTGCATTGCCTAGCCTTGCGTTGTCGTGCATTAGCCTTGCCCAGCCTCACCGTGCCTTGCCTTGCGTTACCCTTTCCTTACCTTGCCGTGCATTTCCTAGCCGTGTGTTGTCGTGCCTTAGCCTTGTTTCCCCTTGCCGTTGCGTGCCTTTTGTTACACTTGCCTTCCCTGGCTTTGCGTTGCCTTCCTTTCCTTCCGTTACTCTTTGCTTGCCTTGCCGTGCATTGCCTAGCCCTGCGTTGTCATGCCTTAGCCTTGTTACCCCTTGCCGTGCCGTTCCTTCCGTTACCCTTGCATTCCCTTGCTTTCCCTTGCCTTCCTTGCGTTCCGTTACTCTTTGCTTGCTTTCCGTGCATTGCCTAGCCTTGCGTTGTCATGCCTTAGCCTTGCCTCGCCTGACCGTGCTTTCCCATGCGTTACCCTTTCCTTGCCTTGCCGTGCATTGCCTAGCGTGCGTTGTCGTGCCTTAGCCTTGTTTCCCCTTGCCGTGCCGTTCCTTCCGTTACCATTGCCTTTCCTTGCTTTCCCTTGCCTTCCTTACATTCCGTTACTCTTTGCTTGCCTTCCGTGCATTGCCTAGCCTTGCGTTGTCGTGCCTTAGCCTTATCTCGCCTGACCGTGCCTTCCTTTGCTTTAAGCTTTCCTTGCATTGTCGTGCATTGCCTAGCCTTGCGTTGTCGTGCATTAACCTTGCCTAGCCTCACCCTGCCTTGCCTTGCGTTACCCTTTCCTTCCCTTGCCGTGCATTTCCTAGCCGTGTGTTGTCGTGCCTTAGCCTTGTTACCCCTTGCCGTGCCGTTCCTTCCGTTACACATGCCTTCCCTTGCTTTCCCTTTCCTTCCTTGAATTCCGTTACTCCTTGCTTGCTTTCCGTGCATTGCCTAGCCTTGCGTTGGCTTTCCTTAGCCTTGCCTCGCCTGACCGTGCTTTCCCATGCGTTACCCTTTCCTTGCCTTGCCGTGCATTGCCTAGCGTGCGTTGTCGTGCCTTAGCCTTGTTTCCCCTTGCCGTGCCGTTCCTTCCGTTACACTTGCCTTTCTTTGCTTTCCCTTGCCTTCCTTACCTTCCGTTACTCTTTGCTTGCCTTCCCTGCATTGCCTAGCCTTGCGTTGTCGTGTCTTAGCCTTATCTCGCCTGACCGTGCCTTCCTTTGCTTTAAGCTTTCCTTGCATTGTCGTGCATTGCCTAGCCTTGCGTTGTCGTGCATTAGCCTTGCCTAGCCTCACCGTGCCTTGCCTTGCGTTACCCTTTCCTTGCCTTGCCGTGCATTGCCTAGCCGTGCGTTGTCGTGCCTTAGCCTTGATTCCCCTTGCCGTGGCGTGCCTTTTGTTACACTTGCCTTGCCTGGCTTTGCCTTGCCTTCCTTTCCTTCCGTTACTCTTTCCTTGCCTTGCCGTGCATTGCCTAGCCTTGCATTGTCGTGCCTTATCCTTGCCTCACCTGACCGTGCCTTCCCCTGCGTTACCATTTCCTTGCCTTGCCGTGCATTGCCTAGCGTGCGTTGTCGTGCCTTAGCCTTGTTTCCCCTTGCCGTGCCGTTCCTTCCGTTACACTTGCCTTTCCTTGCTTTCCCTTGCCTTCCTTACCTTCCGATACTCTTTGCTTGCCTTCCGTGCATTGCCTAGCCTTGCGTTGTCGTGCCTTAGCCTTGCCTCGCCTGACCGTGCTTTCCCATGCGTTACCCTTTCCTTGCCTTGCCGTTCATTGCCTAGCGTTCGGTGTCGTGCCTTAGACTTGTTCCCCCTTGCCGTGCCGTTCCTTCCGTTACCCTTGCCTTTCCTTGCTTTTCCTTGCCTTCCTTACCTTCCGTTACTCTTTGCTTGCCTTCCCTGAATTGCCTAGCCTTGCGTTGTCGTGCCTTTGCCTTATCTCGCCTGACCTTGCCTTCCTTTGCTTTAAGCTTTCCTTGCATTGTCGTGCATTGCCTAGCCTTGCGTTTCCGTGCATTAGCCTTGCCTAGCCTCACGGTGCCTTGCCTTGCGTTACCCTTTGCTTGCCTTGCCGTGCACTGCCTAGCCGTGCGTTGTCGTGCCTTAGCCTTGTTTCCCCTTGCCGTGCAGTTCCTTCCGTAACACTTGCCTTTCTTTGCTTTCCCTTGCCTTCCTTACCTTCCGTTACTCTTTGCTTGCCTTCCGTGCATTGCCTAGCCTTGCGTTGTCGTGCCTTAGCCTTGCCTCGCCTGAACGTGCTTTCCCATGCGTTACCCTTTCCTTGCCTTGCCGTGCATTGCCCAGCCTGCGTTGCCGTGCCTTAGCCTTGTTTCCCCTTGCCGTGCAGTTCCTTCCGTTACCCTTGCCTTTCCTTGCTTTTTCTTGCCTTGCTTGCCTTACGTTACTCTTTGCTTCCCTTCCCTGCATTGCCTAGCCTTCCGTTGTCGTGCCTTAGCCTTATCTCGCCTGACCGTGCCTTCCTTTGCTTTAAGCTTTCCTTGCATTGTCGTGCATTGCCTAGCCTTGCTTTGTCGTGCATTAGCCTTGCCTAGCCTCACCGTGCCTTGCCTTGCGTTACCCTTTCCTTGCCTTGCCGTGCATTGCCTAGCCGTGCGTTGTCGTGCCTTAGCCTTGATTCCCCTTGCCGTGGCGTGCCTTTTGTTACACTTGCCTTGCCTGGCTTTGCCTTGCCTTCCTTTCCTTCCGTTACTCTTTCCTTGCCTTGCCGTGCATTGCCTAGCCTTGCATTGTCGTGCCTTATCCTTGCCTCACCTGACCGTGCCTTCCCCTGCGTTACCCTTTCCTTGCCTTGCCGTGCATTGCCTAGCCCTGCGTTGTCGTGCCTTAGCCTTGTTTCCCCTTGCCGTGCCGTTCCTTCCGTTACCCTTGCCTTCCCTTGCTTTCCCTTGCCTTCCTTACCTTCCGTTACTCTTTGCTTGCCTTCCGTGCATTGCCTAGCCTTGCGTTGCCGAGCCTTAGCCTTATCTCGCCTGACCGTGCCTTCCTTTGCTTTAAGCTTTCCTTGCATTTTCGTGCATTGCCCAGCCTGCGTTGCCGTGCCTTAGCCTTGTTTCCCCTTGCCGTGCAGTTCCTTCCGTTCCCCTTGCCTTTCCTTGCTTTTCCTTGCCTTGCTTAACTTCCGTTACTCTTTGATTCCCTTCCCTGCATTGCCTAGCCTTGCGTTGTCGTGCCTTAGCCTTATCTCGCCTGACCGTGCCTTCCTTTTCTTTAAGCTTTCCTTGCATTGTCGTGCATTGCCTAGCCTTGGGTTGTCGTGCATTAGCCTTGCCTAGCCTCACCGTGCCTTGCCTTGCGTTACCCTTTCCTTGCCTTGCCGTGCATTCCCTAGCCGTGCGTTGTCGTGCCTTAGCCTTGTTTCCCATTGCCGTGGCGTGCCTTTTGTTACAGTTGCCTTTCCTGGCTTTGACTTGCCTTCCTTTCCTTCCGTTACTCTTTCCTTACCTTGCCGTGCATTGCCTAGACTTGCATTGTCGTGCCTTATCCTTGCCTCACCTGACCGTGCCTTCCCCTGCGTTACCCTTTCCTTGCCTTGCCGTGCATTGCCTAGCCCTGCGTTGCCGTGCCTTAGCCTTGTTACCCCTTGCTGTGCCGTTCCTTCCGTTACCCTTGCCTTCCCTTGCTTTCCCTTGCCTTCCTTGCGTTCCGTTACTCTTTGCTTGCTTTCCGTTCATTGCCTAGCCTTGCGTTGTCATGCCTTAGCCTTGCATCGCCTGACCGTGCTTTCCCATGCGTTACCCTTTCCTTGCCTTTCCGTGCATTGCCTAGCCGTGCGTTGTCGTGCCTTAGCCTTGTTACCCCTTGCTGTGCCGTTCCTTCCGTTACCCTTGCCTTCCCTTGCTTTCCCTTGCCTTCCTTGCGTTCCGTTACTCTTTTCTTGCTTTCCGTTCATTGCCTAGCCTTGCGTTGTCATGCCTTAGCCTTGCATCGCCTGACCGTGCTTTCCCATGCGTTACCCTTTCCTTGCCTTTCCGTGCATTGCCTAGCCGTGCGTTGTCGTGCCTTAGCCTTGTTTCCCCTTGCCGTGCCGTTCCTTCCGTTACACTTGCCTTTCCTTGCTTTCCCTTGCCTTCCTTACCTTCCGTTACTCTTTGCTTGCCTTCCGTGCATTGCCTAGCCTTGCGTTGTCGTGCCTTAGCCTTATCTCGCCTGACCGTGCCTTCCTTTGCTTTAAGCTTTCCTTGCATTGTCGTGCATTGCCTAGCCTTGCGTTGTCGTGCATTAACCTTGCCTAGACTCACCGTGCCTTGCCTTGCGTTACCCTTTCCTTGCCTTGCCGTGCATTTCCTAGCCGTGTGTTGTCGTGCCTTAGCCTTGTTACCCCTTGCCGTGCCGTTCCTTCCGTCACCCTTGCCTTCCCTTGCTTTCACTTTCCTTCCTTGCATTCCGTTACTCCTTGCTTGCTTACCGTGCATTGCCTAGACTTGCGTTGGCTTTCCTTAGCCTTGCCTCGCCTGACCGTGCTTTCCCATGCGTTACCCTTTCCTTACCTTGCCGTGCATTGCCTAGCGTGCGTTGTCGTGCCTTAGCCTTGTTTCCCCTTGCCGTGCCGTTCCTTCCGTTACACTTGCCTTTCTTTGCTTTCCCTTGCCTTCCTTACCTTCCGTTACTCTTTGCTTGCCTTCCGTGCATTGCCAAGCCTTGCGTTGTCGTGCCTTAGCCTTGCCTCCCCTGACCGTTCTTTCCCATGCGTTACCCTTTCCTTCCCTTGCCGTGCATTGCCTAGCGTGCGTTGTCGTGCCTTAGACTTGTTTCCCCTTGCCGTGCCGTTCCTTCCGTTACCATTGCCTTTCCTTGCTTTCCTTTGCCTTCCTTACCTTCCGTTACTCTTTGCTTGCCTTCCGTGCATTGCCTAGCCTTGGGTTGTCGTGCCTTAGCCTTGCCTCGCCTGACCGTGCTTTCCCATGCGTTACCCTTTCCTTGCCTTGCCGTGCATTGCCTAGCGTGCGTTGTCGTGCCTTAGCCTTGTTTCCACTTGCCGTGCCGTTCCTTCCGTTACCATTGCGTTTCCTTGCTTTCCCTTGCCTTCCTTGCGTTCCGTTACTCTTTCCTTGCCTTGCCGTGCATTGCCTAGCCCTGCGTTGTCGTGCCTTAGCCTTGTTACCCCTTGCTGTGCCGTTCCTTCCGTTACCCTTGCCTTCCCTTGCTTTCCCTTGCCTTCCTTGCGTTCCGTTACTCTTTGCTTGCTTTCCGTTCATTGCCTATCCTTGCGTTGTCATGCCTTAGCCTTGCATCGCCTGACCGTGCTCTCCCATGCGTTACCCTTTCCTTGCCTTGCCGTGCATTGCCTAGCCGTGCGTTGTCGTGCCTTAGCCTTGTTTCCCCTTGCCGTGCCGTTCCTTCCGTTACACTTGCCTTTCCTTGCTTTCCCTTGCCTTCCTTACCGTCCGTTACTCTTTGCTTGCCTTCCGTGCATTGCCTAGCCTTGCGTTGTCGTGCCTTAGCCTTATCTCGCCTGACCGTGCCTTCCTTTGCTTTAAGCTTTCCTTGCATTGTCGTGCATTGCCTAGCCTTGCGTTGTCGTGCATTAACCTTGCCTAGACTCACCGTGCCTTGCCTTGCGTTACCCTTTCCTTGCCTTGCCGTGCATTTCCTAGCCGTGTGTTGTCGTGCCTTAGCCTTGTTACCCCTTGCCGTGCCGTTCCTTCCGTCACCCTTGCCTTCCCTTGCTTTCCCTTTCCTTCCTTGCATTCCGTTACTCCTTGCTTGCTTACCGTGCATTGCCTAGACTTGCGTTGGCTTTCCTTAGCCTTGCCTCGCCTGACCGTGCTTTCCCATGCGTTACCCTTTCCTTGCCTTGCCGTGCATTGCCTAGCGTGCGTTGTCGTGCCTTAGCCTTGTTTCCCCTTGCCGTGCCGTTCCTTCCGTTACACTTGCCTTTCTTTGCTTTCCCTTGCCTTCCTTACCTTCCGTTACTCTTTGCTTGCCTTCCGTGCATTGCCAAGCCTTGCGTTGTCGTGCCTTAGCCTTGCCTCCCCTGACCGTTCTTTCCCATGCGTTACCCTTTCCTTCCCTTGCCGTGCATTGCCTAGCGTGCGTTGTCGTGCCTTAGACTTGTTTCCCCTTGCCGTGCCGTTCCTTCCGTTACCATTGCCTTTCCTTGCTTTCCTTTGCCTTCCTTACCTTCCGTTACTCTTTGCTTGCCTTCCGTGCATTGCCTAGCCTTGCGTTGTCGTGCCTTAGCCTTGCCTCGCCTGACCGTGCTTTCCCATGCGTTTCCCTTTCCTTGCCTTGCCGTGCATTGCCTAGCGTGCGTTGTCGTGCCTTAGCCTTGTTTCCACTTGCCGTGCCGTTCCTTCCGTTACCATTGCGTTTCCTTGCTTTCCCTTGCCTTCCTTACATTCCGTTACTCTTTGCTTGCCTTCCGTGCATTGCCTAGCCTTGCGTTGTCGTGCCTTAGCCTTATCTCGCCTGACCGTGCCTTCCTTTGCTTTAAGCTTTCCTTGCATTGTCGTGCCTTGCCTAGCCTTGCGTTGTCGTGCATTAGCCTTGCCTAGCCTCACCGTGCCTTGCCTTGCGTTACCCTTTCCTTGCCTTGCCGTGCATTGCCCAGCCTGCGTTGCCGTGCCTTAGCCTTGTTTCCCCTTGCCGTGCAGTTCCTTCCGTTACCCTTGCCTTTCCTTGCTTTTCCTTGCCTTCCTTGCGTTCCGTTACTCTTTGCTTGCTTTCCGTGCATTGCCTAGCCTTGCGTTGTCATGCCTTAGCCTTGCATCGCCTGACCGTGCTTTCCCATGCGTTACCCTTTCCTTGCCTTGCCGTGCATTGCCTAGCGTGCGTTGTCGTGCCTTAGCCTTGTTTCCCCTTGCCGTGCCGTTCCTTCCGTTACACTTGCCTTTCCTTGCTTTCCCTTGCCTTCCTTACCTTCCGTTACTCTTTGCTTGCCTTCCGTGCATTGCCTAGCCTTGCGTTGTCGTGCCTTAGCCTTATCTCGCCTGACCGTGCCTTCCTTTGCTTTAAGCTTTCCTTGCATTGTCGTGCATTGCCTAGCCTTGCGTTGTCTTGCATTAGCCTTGCCTAGCCTCACCGTGCCTTGCCTTGCGTTACCCTTTCCTTGCCTTGCCGTGCATTGCCTAGCCGTGCGTTGTCGTGCCTTAGCCTTGATTCCCCTTGCCGTGGCGTGCCTTTTGTTACACTTGCCTTGCCTGGCTTTGCCTTGCCTTCCTTTCCTTCCGTTACTCTTTCCTTGCCTTGCCGTGCATTGCCTAGCCTTGCATTGTCGTGCCTTATCCTTGCCTCACCTGACCGTGCCTTCCCCTGCGTTACCCTTTCCTTGCCTTGCCGTGCATTGCCTAGCCCTGCGTTGTCGTGCATTAGCCTTGCCTAGCCTCACCGTGCCTTGCCTTGCGTTACCCTTTGCTTGCCTTGCCGTGCATTGCCTAGTCGTACGTTTTTCGTGCCTTAGCCTTGTTTCCCCTTGCTGTGCCATTCCTTCCGTTACACTTGCCTTTCTTTGCTTTCCCTTTCCTTCCTTACCTTCCGTTTCTCTTTGCTTGCATTCCGTGCATTGCCTAGCCTTGGGTTGTCGTGCCTTAGCCTTGCCTCGCCTGACCGTGCTTTCCCATGCGTTACCCTTTCCTTGCCTTGCCGTGCATTGCCTAGCGTGCGTTGTCGTACCTTAGCCTTGTTTCCCCTCGCCGTGCCGTTCCTTCCGTTACCATTGCCTTTCCTTGCTTTCCCTTGCCTTCCTTACCTTCCGTTACTCTTTGCTTGCCTTCCGTGCATTGCCTAGCCTTGCGTTGTCGTGCCTTAGACTTATCTCGCCTGACCGTGCCTTCCTTTGCTTTAAGCTTTCCTTGCATTGTCGTGCATTGCCTAGCCTTGCGTTGTCGTGCATTAACCTTGCCTAGTCTCACCGTGCCTTGCCTTGCGTTACCCTTTCCTTGCCTTGCCGTGCATTTCCTAGCCGTGTGTTTTCGTGCCTTAGCCTTGTTACCCCTTGCCGTGCCGTTCCTTCCGTTACCCTTGCCTTCCCTTGCTTTCCCTTTCCTTCCTTGCATTCCGTTACTTCTTGCTTGCTTTCCGTGCATTGCCTAGCCTTGCGTTGGCTTTCCTTAGCCTTGACTCGCCTGACCGTGCTTTCCCATGCGTTACCCTTTCCTTGCCTTGCCGTGCATTGCCTAGCGTGCGTTGTCGTGCCTTAGCCTTGTTTCCCCTTGCCGTGCCGTTCCTTCCGTTACACTTGCCTTGCCTTGCTTTCCCTTGCCTTACTTGCCTTCCGTTACTCTTTCCTTGCCTTCCGTGCATTGCCTAGCCTTGCGTTGTCGTGCCTTAGCCTTGCCTCCCCTGACCGTGCTTTCCCATGCGTTACCCTTTCCTTCCCTTGCCGTGCATTGCCTAGCGTGCGTTTTCGTGCCTTAGACTTGTTTCCCATTGCCGTGCCGTTCCTTCCATTACCATTGCCTTTTCTTGCTTTCCCTTGCCTTCCTTACCTTCCGTTACTCTTTGCTTGCCTTCCCTGCATTGCCTAGCCTTGCGTTGTCGTGCCTTAGCCTTATCTCGCCTGACCGTGCCTTCCTTTGCTTTAAGCTTTACTTGCATTGTCGTGCATTGCCTAGCCTTGCGTTGTCGTGCATTAGCCTTGCCTAGCCTCACCGTGCCTTGCCTTTCGTTACCCTTTCCTTGCCTTGCCGTGCATTTCCTAGCCGTGTGTTGTCGTGCCTTAGCCTTGTTTCCCCTTGCCGTTGCGTGCCTTTTGTTACACTTGCCTTGCCTGGCTTTGCGTTGCCTTCCTTTCCTTCCGTTACTCTTTGCTTGCCTTACCGTGCATTGCCTAGCCCTGCGTTGTCATGCCTTAGCCTTGTTACCCCTTGCCGTGCCGTTCCTTCCGTTACCCTTGCATTCCCTTGCTTTCCCTTGCCTTCCTTGCGTTCCGTTACTCTTTGCTTGCTTTCCGTGCATTGCCTAGCCTTGCGTTGTCATGCCTTAGCCTTGCCTCGCCTGACCGTGCTTTCCCATGCGTTACCCTTTCCTTGCCTTGCCGTGCATTGCCTAGCGTGCGTTGTCGTGCCTTAGCCTTGTTTCCCCTTGCCGCGCCGTTCCTTCCGTTACCATTGCCTTTCCTTGCTTTCCCTTGCCTTCCTTACATTCCGTTACTCTTTGCTTGCCTTCCGTGCATTGCCTAGCCTTGCGTTGTCGTGCCTTAGCCTTATCTCGCCTGACCGTGCCTTCCTTTGCTTTAAGCTTTCCTTGCATTGTCGTGCATTGCCTAGCCTTGCGTTGTCGTGCATTAACCTTGCCTAGCCTCACCCTGCCTTGCCTTGCGTTACCCTTTCCTTCCCTTGCCGTGCATTTCCTAGCCGTGTGTTGTCGTGCCTTAGCTTTGTTACCCCTTGCCGTGCCGTTCCTTCCGTTACCCATGCCTTCCCTTGCTTTCCCTTTCCTTCCTTGCATTCCGTTACTCCTTGCTTGCTTACCGTGCATTGCCTAGCCTTGCGTTGGCTTTCTTTAGCCTTGCCTCGCCTGACCGTGCTTTCCCATGCGTTACCCTTTCCTTGCCTTGCCGTGCATTGCCTAGCGTGCGTTGTCGTGCCTTAGCCTTGTTTCCCCTTGCCGTGCCGTTCCTTCCGTTACCATTGCCTTTCCTTGCTTTCCTTTGCCTTCCTTACCTTCCGTTACTCTTTGCTTGCCTTCCCTGCATTGCCTAGCCTTGCGTTGTCGTGCCTTAGCCTTATCTCTTCTAACCGTGCCTTCCTTTGCTTTAAGCTTTACTTGCATTGTCGTGCATTGCCTAGCCTTGCGTTGTCGTGCATTAGCCTTGCCTAGCCTCACCGTGCCTTGCCTTGCGTTACCCTTTCCTTGCCTTGCCGTGCATTTCCTAGCCGTGTGTTGTCGTGCCTTAGCCTTGTTTCCCCTTGCCGTTGCGTGCCTTTTGTTACACTTGCCTTCCCGTGCTTTCCCTTGCCTTCCTTGCGTTCCGTTACTCTTTGCTTGCTTTCCGTGCATTGCCTAGCCTTGCGTTGTCATGCCTTAGGCTTGCCTCGCCTGACCGTGCTTTCCCATGCGTTACCCTTTCCTTGCCTTGCCGTGCATTGCCTAGCGTGCATTGTCGTGCCTTAGCCTTGTTTCCCCTTGCCGTGCCGTTCCTTCCGTTACACTTGCCTTTCCTTGCTTTCCCTTACCTTCCTTACCTTCCGTTACTCTTTGCTTGCCTTCCGTGCATTGCCTAGCCTTGCGTTGTCGTGCCTTAGCCTTATCTCGCCTGACCGTGCCTTCCTTTTCTTTAAGCTTTCCTTGCATTGTCGTGCATTGCCTAGCCTTGCGTTGTCGTGCATTAGCCTTGCCTAGCCTCACCGTGCCTTGCCTTGCGTTACCCTTTCCTTGCCTTGCCGTGCATTGCCTAGCCGTGCGTTGTCGTGCCTTAGCCTTGATTCCCCTTGCCGTGGCGTGCCTTTTGTTACACTTGCCTTGCCTGGCTTTGCCTTGCCTTCCTTTCCGTCCGTTACTCTTTCCTTGCCTTGCCGTGCACTGCCTAGCCTTGCATTGTCGTGCATTATCCTTGCCTCACCTGACCGTGCCTTCCCCTGCGTTACCCTTTCCTTGCCTTGCCGTGCATTGCCTAGCCCTGCGTTGTCGTGCCTTAGCTTTCTTACCCCTTGCCGTGCCGTTCCTTCCGTTACCCTTGCCTTCCCTTGCTTTCCCTTGCCTTCCTTACCTTCCGTTACTCTTTGCTTGCCTTCCGTGCATTGCCTAGACTTGCGTTGCCGAGCCTTAGCCTTATCTCGCCTGACCGTGCCTTCCTTTGCTTTAAGCTTTCCTTGCATTGTCGTGCATTGCCTAGCCTTGCGTTGTCGTGCATTAGCCTTGCCTAGCCTCACCGTGCCTTGCCTTGTGTTACCCTTTCCTTGCCTTGCCGTGCATTGCCTAGCCGTGCGTTGTCGTGCCTTAGCCTTGATTCCCCTTGCCGTGGCGTGCCTTTTGTTACACTTGCCTTGCTTGGCTTTGCCTTGCCTTCCTTTCCTTCCGTTACTCTTTCCTTGCCTTGCCGTGCATTGCCTAGCCTTGCATTGTCGTGCCTTATCCTTGCCTCACCTGACCGTGCCTTCCCCTGCGTTACCCTTTCCTTGCCTTGCCGTGCATTGCCTAGCCCTGCGTTGTCGTGCCTTAGCCTTCTTACCCCTTGCCGTGCCGTTCCTTCCGTTACCCTTGCCTTCCCTTGCTTTCCCTTTCCTTCCTTGCATTCCGTTACTCCTTGCTTGCTTACCGTGCATTGCCTAGCCTTGCGTTGGCTTTCCTTAGCCTTGCCTCGCCTGACCGTGCTTTCCCATGCGTTACCCTTTCCTTGCCTTGCCGTGCATTGCCTAGCCCTGCGTTGTCGTGCCTTAGCTTTCTTACCCCTTGCCGTGCCGTTCCTTCCGTTACCCTTGCCTTCCCTTGCTTTCCCTTGCCTTCCTTACCTTCCGTTACTCTTTGCTTGCCTTCCGTGCATTGCCTAGCCTTGCGTTGCCGAGCCTTAGCCTTATCTCGCCTGATCGTGCCTTCCTTTGCTTTAAGCTTTCCTTGCATTGTCGTGCATTGCCCAGCCTGCGTTGCCGTGCCTTAGCCTTGTTTCCCCTTGCCGTGCAGTTCCTTCCGTTCCCCTTGCCTTTCCTTGCTTTTCCTTGCCTTGCTTACCTTCCGTTACTCTTTGCTTCCCTTCCCTGCATTGCCTAGCCTTGCGTTGTCGTGCCTTAGCCTTATCTCGCCTGACCGTGCCTTCCTTTTCTTTACGCTTTCCTTGCATTGTCGTGCATTGCCTACCCTTGCGTTGTCGTGCATTAGCCTTGCCTAGCCTCACCGTGCCTTGCCTTGCGTTACCCTTTCCTTGCCTTGCCGTGCATTCCCTAGCCGTGCGTTGTCGTGCCTTAGCCTTGTTTCCCATTGCCGTGGCGTGCCTTTTGTTACAGTTGCCTTTCCTGGCTTTGACTTACCTTCCTTTCCTTCCGTTACTCTTTCCTTACCTTGCCGTGCATTGCCTAGACTTGCATTGTCGTGCCTTATCCTTGCCTCACCTGACCGTGCTTTCCCCTGCGTTACCCTTTCCTTGCCTTTCCGTGCATTGCCTAGCCGTGCGTTGTCGTGCCTTAGCCTTGTTTCCCCTTGCCGTGCCGTTCCTTCCGTTACACTTGCCTTTCCTTCCTTTCCCTTGCCTTCCTTACCTTCCGTTACTCTTTGCTTGCCTTCCGTGCATTGCCTAGACTTGCGTTGTCGTGGCTTAGCGTTGCCTCGCCTGACCGTGCTTTCAAATGCGTTACCCTTTCCTTGCCTTGCCGTTCATTGCCTAGCGTTCGGTGTCGAGGCCTTAGACTTGTTTCCCCTTGCCGTGCCGTTCCTTCCGTTACCCTGGCCTTTCCTTCCTTTTCCTTGCCTTGCTTACCTTCCGTTAGTCTTTGCTTGCCTTCCGTGAATTTCCTAGCCTTGCCTTGTCGTGCCTTAGCCTTATCTCGCCTGACCTTACCTTCCTTTGCTTTCAGTTTCCTTGCATTGTCGTGCGTCGCCTAGCCTTGCGTTTTCGTGCATTAGCCTTGCCTAGCCTCACAGTGCCTTTCCTTGCGTTAACTTTTGCTTGCCTTGCCGTGCATTGCCTAGCCGTGCGTTGTCGTGCCTTAGCCTTGTTTCCCCTTGCCGTGCCGTTCCTTCCATTACACTTGCCTTGCCTGGCTTTGCGTTGCTTCCTTTCCTTCCGTTACTCTTGGCCTGCCTTGCCGTGCATTGCCTAGCCCTGCGTTGTCGTGCCTTAGCCTTGTTACCCCTTGCCGTGCCGTTCCTTCCGTTACCCTTGCCTTCCCTTGCTTTCCCTTGCCTTCCTTGCGTTCCGTTACTCTTTGCTTGCTTTCCGTGCATTGCCTAGCCTTGCGTTGTCGTGCCTTAGCCTTGCCTCGCCTGACCGTGCTTTCCCATGCGTTACCCTTTCCTTGCCTTGCCGTTCATTGCCTAGCGTTCGGTGTCGTGCCTTAGACTTGTTCCCCCTTGCCGTGCCGTTCCTTCCGTTACCCTTGCCTTTCCTTGCTTTTCCTTGCCTTCCTTACCTTCCGTTACTCTTTGCTTGCCTTCCCTGAATTGCCTAGCCTTGCGTTGTCGTGCCTTTGCCTTATCTCGCCTGACCTTGCCTTCCTTTGCTTTAAGCTTTCCTTGCATTGTCGTGCATTGCCTAGCCTTGCGTTTCCGTGCATTAGCCTTGCCTAGCCTCACCGTGCCTTGCCTTGCGTTACACTTTGCTTGCCTTGCCGTGCACTGCCTAGCCGTGCGTTGTCGTGCCTTAGCCTTGTTTCCCCTTGCCGTGCAGTTCCTTCCGTTACACTTGCCTTTCTTTGCTTTCCCTTGCCTTCCTTACCTTCCGTTACTCTTTGCTTGCCTTCCGTGCATTGCCTAGCCTTGCGTTGTCGTGCCTTAGCCTTGCCTCGCCTGAACGTGCTTTCCCATGCGTTACCCTTTCCTTGCCTTGCCGTGCATTGCCCAGCCTGCGTTGCCGTGCCTTAGCCTTGTTTCCCCTTGCCGTGCAGTTCCTTCCGTTACCCTTGCCTTTCCTTGCTTTTCCTTGCCTTCCTTGCGTTCCGTTACTCTTTGCTTGCTTTCCGTGCATTGCCTAGCCTTGCGTTGTCATGCCTTAGCCTTGCCTCGCCTGACCGTGCTTTCCCATGCGTTACCCTTTCCTTGCCTTGCCGTGCATTGCCTTGCCGTGCGTTGTCGTGCCTTAGCCTTGTTTCCCCTTGCCGTGCCGTTCCTTCCGTTACACTTGCCTTTCCTTCCTTTCCCTTGCCTTCCTTACCTTCCGTTACTCTTTGCTTGCCTTCCGTGCATTGCCTAGCCTTGCGTTGTCGTGCCTTAGCGTTGCCTCGCCTGACCGTGCTTTCAAATGCGTTACCCTTTCCTTGCCTTGCCGTTCATTGCCTAGCGTTCGGTGTCGTGCCTTAGACTTGTTTCCCCTTGCCGTGCCTTTCCTTCCGTTACCCTGGTCTTTCCTTCCTTTTCCTTGCCTTGCTTACCTTCCGTTACTCTTTGCTTGCCTTCCCTGAATTTCCTAGCCTTGCGTTGTCGTGCCTTAGCCTTATCTCGCCTGACCTTGCCTTCCTTTGCTTTAAGCTTTCCTTGCATTGTCGTGCATCGCCTAGCCTTGCGTTTTCGTGCATTAGCCTTGCCTAGCCTCACCGTGCCTTTCCTTGCGTTACCCTTTGCTTGCCTTGCCGTGCATTGCCTAGCCGTACGTTGTCGTGCCTTAGCCTTGTTTCCCCTTGCCGTGCCGTTCCTTCGGTTACACTTGCCTTTCTTTGCTTTCCCTTTCCTTCCTTACCTTCCGTTTCTCTTTGCTTGCCTTCCGTGCATTGCCAAGCCTTGCGTTGTCGTGCCTTAGCCTTGCCTCCCCTGACCGTGCTTTCCCATGCGTTACCCTTTCCTTCCCTTGCCGTGCATTGCCTAGCGTGCGTTTTCGTCCCTTAGACTTGTTTCCCATTGCCGTGCCGTTCCTTCCATTACCATTGCCTTTTCTTGCTTTCCCTTGCCTTCCTTACCTTCCGTTACTCTTTGCTTGCCTTCCCTGCATTGCCTAGCCTTGCGTTGTCGTGCCTTAGCCTTATCTCGCCTGACCGTGCCTTCCTTTGCTTTAAGCTTTACTTACATTGTCGTGCATTGCCTAGCCTTGCGTTGTCGTGCATTAGCCTTGCCCAGCCTCACCGTGCCTTGCCTTGCGTTACCCTTTCCTTGCCTTGCCGTGCATTGCCTAGCCGTGCGTTGTCGCGACTTAGCCTTGATTCCCCTTGCCGTGGCGTGCCTTTTGTTACACTTGCCTTGCTTGGCTTTGCCTTGCCTTCCTTTCCTTCCGTTACTCTTTCCTTGCCTTGCCGTGCATTGCCTAGCCTTGCATTGTCGTGCCTTATCCTTGCCTCACCTGACCGTGCCTTCCCCTGCGTTACCCTTTCCTTGCCTTGCCGTGCATTGCCTAGCCCTGCGTTGTCGTGCCTTAGCCTTCTTACCCCTTGCCGTGCCGTTCCTTCCGTTACCCTTGCCTTCCCTTGCTTTCCCTTTCCTTCCTTGCATTCCGTTACTCCTTGCTTGCTTACCGTGCATTGCCTAGCCTTGCGTTGGCTTTCCTTAGCCTTGCCTCGCCTGACCGTGCTTTCCCATGCGTTTCCCTTTCCTTGCCTTGCCGTGCATTGCCTAGCGTGCGTTGTCGTGCCGTAGCCTTGTTTCCCCTTGCCGTGCCGTTCCTTCCGTTACCATTGCCTTTCCTTGCTTTCCTTTGCCTTCCTTACCTTCCGTTACTCTTTGCTTGCCTTCCCTGCATTGCCTAGCCTTGCGTTGTCGTGCCTTAGCCTTATCTCTTCTGACCGTGCCTTCCTTTGCTTTAAGCTTTACTTGCATTGTCGTGCATTGCCTAGCCTTGCGTTGTCGTGCATTAGCCTTGCCTAGCCTCACCGTGCCTTGCCTTGCGTTACCCTTTCCTTGCCTTGCCGTGCATTTCCTAGCCGTGTGTTGTCGTGCCTTAGCCTTGTTTCCCCTTGCTGTTGCGTGCCTTTTGTTACACTTGCCTTGCCTGGCTTTGCCTTGCCTTCCGTTCCGTTCCGTTACTCTTTCCTTGCCTTGCCGTGCATTGCCTAGCCGTGCGTTGTCGTGCCTTAGCCTTGTTACCCCTTGCGGTGCCGTTCCTTCCGTTACCCTTGCCTTCCCTTGCTTTCCCTTGCCTTCCTTGCGTTCCGTTACTCTTTGCTTGCTTTCCGTGCATTGCCTAGCCTTGCGTTGTCATGCCTTAGGCTTACCTCGCCTGACCGTGCTTTCCCATGCGTTACCCTTTCCTTGCCTTGCCGTGCATTGCCTAGCGTGCGTTGTCGTGCCTTAGCCTTGTTTCCCCTTGCCGTGCCGTTCCTTCCGTTACACTTGCCTTTCCTTGCTTTCCCTTGCCTTCCTTACCTTCCGTTTCTCTTTGCTTGCCTTCCGTGCATTGCCTAGCCTTGCGTTGTCGTGCCTTAGCCTTATCTCGCCTGACCGTGCCTTCCTTTGCTTTAAGCTTTCCTTGCATTGTCGTGCATTGCCTAGCCTTGCGTTGTCGTGCATTAGCCTTGCCTAGCCTCACCGTGCCTTGCCTTGAGTTACCCTTTCCTTGCCTTGCCGTGCATTGCCTAGCCGTGCGTTGTCGTGCCTTAGCCTTGATTCCCCTTGCCGTGGCGTGCCTTTTGTTACACTTGCCTTGCCTGGCTTTGCCTTGCCTTCCTTTCCTTCCGTTACTCTTTCCTTGCCTTGCCGTGCATTGCCTAGCCTTGCATTGTCGTGCCTTATCCTTGCCTCACCTGACCGTGCCTTCCCCTGCGTTACCCTTTCCTTGCCTTGCCGTGCATTGCCTAGCCCTGCGTTGTCGTGCCTTAGCTTTCTTACCCCTTGCCGTGCCGTTCCTTCCGTTACCCTTGCCTTCCCTTGCTTTCCCTTCCCTTCCTTACCTTCCGTTACTCTTTGCTTGCCTTCCGTGCATTGCCTAGCCTTGCGTTGCCGAGCCTTAGCCTTATCTCGCCTGACCGTGCCTTCCTTTGCTTTAAGCTTTACTTGCATTGTCGTGCATTGCCTAGCCTTGCGTTGTCGTGCATTTGCCTTGCCTAGCCTCACCGTGCCTTGCCTTGCGTTACCCTTTCCTTGCCTTGCCGTGCATTTCCTAGCCATGTGTTGTCGTGCCTTAGCCTTGTTTCCCCTTGCCGTTGCGTGCCTTTTGTTTCACTTGCCTTGCCTGGCTTTGCCTTGCCTTCCGTTCCGTTCCGTTACTCTTTCCTTGCCTTGCCGTGCATTCCCTAGCCCTGCGTTGTCGTGCCTTAGCCTTGTTACCCATTGCGGTGCCGTTCCTTCCGTTACCCTTGCCTTCCCTTGCTTTCCCTTGCCTTCCTTGCGTTCCGTTACTCTTTGCTTGCTTTCCGTGCATTGCCTAGCCTTGCGTTGTCATGCCTTAGGCTTGCCTCGCCTGACCGTGCTTTCCCATGCGTTACCCTTTCCTTGCCTTGCCGTGCATTGCCTATTGTGCGTTGTCGTGCCTTAGCCTTGTTTCCCCTTGCCGTGCCGTTCCTTCCGTTACACTTGCCTTTCCTTGCTTTCCGTTGCCTTCCTTACCTTCCGTTACTCTTTGCTTGCCTTCCGTGCATTGCCTAGCCTTGCGTTGTCGTGCCTTAGCCTTATCTCGCCTGACCGTGCCTTCCTTTGCTTTAAGCTTTCCTTGCATTGTCGTGCATTGCCTAGCCTTGCGTTGTCGTGCATTAGCCTTGCCTAGCCTCACCGTGCCTTGCCTTGCGTTACACTTTCCTTGCCTTGCCGTGCATTGCCTAGCCGTGCGTTGTCGTGCCTTAGCCTTGATTCCCCTTGCCGTGGCGTGCCTTTTGTTACACTTGCGTTGCCTGGCTTTGCCTTGCCTTCCTTTCCTTCCGTTACTCTTTCCTTGCCTTGCCGTGCATTGCCTAGCCTTGCATTGTCGTGCCTTATCCTTGCCTCACCTGACCGTGCCTTCCCCTGCGTTACCCTTTCCTTGCCTTGCCGTGCATTGCCTAGCCCTGCGTTGTCGTGCCTTAGCTTTCTTACCCCTTGCCGTGCCGTTCCTTCCGTTACCCTTGCCTTCCCTTGCTTTCCCTTGCCTTCCTTACCTTCCGTTACTCTTTGCTTGCCTTCCGTGCATTGCCTAGCCTTGCGTTGTCGTGCCTTAGCCTTGTTTCCCCTTGCCGTGCCGTTCCTTCCGTTACACTTGCCTTTCCTTCCTTTTCCTTGCCTTCCTTACCTTCCGTTACTCTTTGCTTGCCTTCCGTGCATTGCCTAGACTTGCGTTGTCGTGGCTTAGCGTTGCCTCGCCTGACCGTGCTTTCAAATGCGTTACCCTTTCCTTGCCTTGCCGTTCATTGCCTAGCGTTCGGTGTCGTGCCTTAGACTTGTTTCCCCTTGCCGTGCCGTTCCTTCCATTACACTTGCCTTGCCTGGCTTTGCGTTGCTTCCTTTCCTTCCGTTACTCTTTGCCTGCCTTGCCGTGCATTGCCTAGCCCTGCGTTGTCGTGCCTTAGCCTTGTTACCCCTTGCCGTGCCGTTCCTTCCGTTACCCTTGCCTTCCCTTGCTTTCCCTTGCCTTCCTTGCGTTCCGTTACTCTTTGCTTGCTTTCCGTCCATTGCCTAGCCTTGCGTTGTCGTGCCTTAGCCTTGCCTCGCCTGACCGTGCTTTCCCATGCGTTACCCTTTCCTTGCCTTGCCGTTCATTGCCTAGCGTTCGGTGTCGTGCCTTAGACTTGTTCCCCCTTGCCGTGCCGTTCCTTCCGTTACCCTTGCCTTTCCTTGCTTTTCCTTGCCTTCCTTACCTTCCGTTACTCTTTGCTTGCCTTCCCTGAATTGCCTAGCCTTGCGTTGTCGTGCCTTTGCCTTATCTCGCCTGACCTTGCCTTCCTTTGCTTTAAGCTTTCCTTGCATTGTCGTGCATTGCCTAGCCTTGCGTTTCCGTGCATTAGCCTTGCCTAGCCTCACCGTGCCTTGCCTTGCGTTACACTTTGCTTGCCTTGCCGTGCACTGCCTAGCCGTGCGTTGTCGTGCCTTAGCCTTGTTTCCGCTTGCCGTGCAGTTCCTTCCGTTACACTTGCCTTTCTTTGCTTTCCCTTGCCTTCCTTACCTTCCGTTACTCTTTGCTTGCCTTCCGTGCATTGCCTAGCCTTGCGTTGTCGTGCCTTAGCCTTGCCTCGCCTGAACGTGCTTTCCCATGCGTTACCCTTTCCTTGCCTTGCCGTGCATTGCCCAGCCTGCGTTGCCGTGCCTTAGCCTTGTTTCCCCTTGCCGTGCAGTTCCTTCCGTTACCCTTGCCTTTCCTTTCTTTTCCTTGCCTTCCTTGCGTTCCGTTACTCTTTGCTTGCTTTCCGTGCATTGCCTAGCCTTGCGTTGTCATGCCTTAGCCTTGCATCGCCTGACCGTGCTTTCCCATGCGTTACACTTTCCTTGCCTTGCCGTGCATTGCCTAGCCGTGCGTTGTCGTGCCTTAGCCTTGTTTCCCCTTGCCGTGCCGTTCCTTCCGTTACACTTGCCTTTCCTTCCTTTCCCTTGCCTTCCTTACCTTCCGTTACTCTTTGCTTGCCTTCCGTGCATTGCCTAGCCTTGCGTTGTCGTGCCTTAGCGTTGCCTCGCCTGACCGTGCTTTCAAATGCGTTACCCTTTCCTTGCCTTGCCGTTCATTGCCTAGCGTTCGGTGTCGTGCCTTAGACTTGTTTCCCCTTGCCGTGCCGTTCCTTCCGTTACCCTGGTCTTTCCTTCCTTTTCCTTGCCTTGCTTACCTTCCATTACTCTTTGCTTGCCTTCCCTGAATTTCCTAGCCTTGCGTTGTCGTGCCTTAGCCTTATCTCGCCTGACCTTGCCTTCCTTTGCTTTAAGCTTTCCTTGCATTGTCGTGCATCGCCTAGCCTTGCGTTTTCGTGCATTAGCCTTGCCTAGCCTCACCGTGCCTTTCCTTGCGTTACCCTTGCTTGCCTTGCCGTGCATTGCCTAGCCGTACGTTTTTCGTGCCTTAGCCTTGTTTCCCCTTGCCGTGCCATTCCTTCCGTTACACTTGCCTTTCTTTGCTTTCCCTTTCCTTCCTTACCTTCCGTTTCTCTTTGCTTGCATTCCGTGCATTGCCTAGCCTTGGGTTGTCGTGCCTTAGCCTTGCCTCGCCTGACCGTGCTTTCCCATGCGTTACCCTTTCCTTGCCTTGCCGTGCATTGCCTAGCGTGCGTTGTCGTACCTTAGCCTTGTTTCCCCTTGCCGTGCCGTTCCTTCCGTTACCATTGCCTTTCCTTGCTTTCCCTTGCCTTCCTTACCTTCCGTTACTCTTTGCTTGCCTTCCGTGCATTGCCTAGCCTTGCGTTGCCGAGCCTTAGCCTTATCTCGCCTGACCGTGCCTTCCATTGCTTTAAGCTTTCCTTGCATTGTCGTGCATTGCCCAGCCTGCGTTGCCGTGCCTTAGCCTTGTTTCCCCTTGCCGTGCAGTTCCTTCCGTTCCCCTTGCCTTTCCTTGCTTTTCCTTGCCTTGCTTACCTTCCGTTACTCTTTGCTTCCCTTCCCTGCATTGCCTAGCCTTGCGTTGTCGTGCCTTAGCCTTATCTCGCCTGACCGTGCCTTCCTTTTCTTTAAGCTTTCCTTGCATTGTCGTGCATTGCCTAGCCTTGCGTTGTCGTGCATTAGCCTTGCCTAGCCTCACCGTGCCTTGCCTTGCGTTACCCTTTCCTTGCCTTGCCGTGCATTCCCTAGCCGTGCGTTGTCGTGCCTTAGCCTTGTTTCCCATTGCCGTGGCGTGCCTTTTGTTACAGTTGCCTTTCCTGGCTTTGACTTACCTTCCTTTCCTTCCGTTACTCTTTCCTTACCTTGCCGTGCATTGCCTAGACTTGCATTGTCGTGCCTTATCCTTGCCTCACCTGACCGTGCCTTCCCCTGCGTTACCCTTTCCTTGCCTTTCCGTGCATTGCCTAGCCGGGCGTTGTCGTGCCTTAGCCTTGTTTCCCCTTGCCGTGCCGTTCCTTCCGTTACACTTGCCTTTCCTTCCTTTCCCTTGCCTTCCTTACCTTCCGTTACTCTTTGCTTGCCTTCCGTGCATTGCCTAGACTTGCGTTGTCGTGGCTTAGCGTTGCCTCGCCTGACCGTGCTTTCAAATGCGTTACCCTTTCCTTGCCTTGCCGTTCATTGCCTAGCGTTCGGTGTCGTGCCTTAGACTTGTTTCCCCTTGCCGTGCCGTTCCTTCCGTTACCCTGGCCTTTCCTTCCTTTTCCTTGCCTTGCTTACCTTCCGTTAGTCTTTGCTTGCCTTCCCTGAATTTCCTAGCCTTGCCTTGTCGTGCCTTAGCCTTATCTCGCCTGACCTTGCCTTCCTTTGCTTTCAGTTTCCTTGCATTGTCGTGCGTCGCCTAGCCTTGCGTTTTCATGCATTAGCCTTGCCTAGCCTCACAGTGCCTTTCCTTGCGTTAACTTTTGCTTGCCTTGCCGTGCATTGCCTAGCCGTGCGTTGTCGTGCCTTAGCCTTGTTTCCCCTTGCCGTGCCGTTCCTTCCATTACACTTGCCTTGCCTGGCTTTGCGTTGCTTCCTTTCCTTCCGTTACTCTTTGCCTGCCTTGCCGTGCATTGCCTAGCCCTGCGTTGTCGTGCCTTAGCCTTGTTACCCCTTGCCGTGCCGTTCCTTCCGTTACCCTTGCCTTCCCTTGCTTTCCCTTGCCTTCCTTGCGTTCCGTTACTCTTTGCTTGCTTTCCGTGCATTGCCTAGCCTTGCGTTGTCGTGCCTTAGCCTTGCCTCGCCTGACCGTGCTTTCCCATGCGTTACCCTTTCCTTGCCTTGCCGTTCATTGCCTAGCGTTCGGTGTCGTGCCTTAGACTTGTTCCCCCTTGCCGTGCCGTTCCTTCCGTTACCCTTGCCTTTCCTTGCTTTTCCTTGCCTTCCTTACCTTCCGTTACTCTTTGCTTGCCTTCCCTGAATTGCCTAGCCTTGCGTTGTCGTGCCTTTGCCTTATCTCGCCTGACCTTGCCTTCCGTTGCTTTAAGCTTTCCTTGCATTGTCGTGCATTGCCTAGCCTTGCGTTTCCGTGCATTAGCCTTGCCTAGCCTCACCGTGCCTTGCCTTGCGTTACCCTTTGCTTGCCTTGCCGTGCACTGCCTAGCCGTGCGTTGTCGTGCCTTAGCCTTGTTTCCCCTTGCCGTGCCGTTCCTTCCGTTACACTTGCCTTTCTTTGCTTTCCCTTGCCTTACTTACCTTCCGTTACTCTTTGCTTGCCTTCCGTGCATTGCCAAGCCTTGCGTTGTCGTGCCTTAGCCTTGCCTCCCCTGACCGTGCTTTCCCATGCGTTACCCTTTCCTTCCCTTGCCGTGCATTGCCTAGCGTGCGTTTTCGTGCCTTAGACTTGTTTCCCATTGCCGTGCCGTTCCTTCCATTACCATTGCCTTTTCTTGCTTTCCCTTGCCTTCCTTACCTTCCGTTACTCTTTGCTTGCCTTCCCTGCATTGCCTAGCCTTGCGTTGTCGTGCCTTAGCCTTATCTCGCCTGACCGTGCCTTCCTTTGCTTTAAGCTTTACTTGCATTGTCGTGCATTGCCTAGCCTTGCGTTGTCGTGCATTAGCCTTGCCCAGCCTCACCGTGCCTTGCCTTGCGTTACCCTTTCCTTGCCTTGCCGTGCATTTCCTAGCCGTGTGTTGTCGTGCCTTAGCCTTGTTTCCCCTTGCCGTTGCGTGCCTTTTGTTACACTTGCCTTGCCTGGCTTTGCTTTGCCTTCCTTTCCTTCCGTTACTCTTTGCTTGCCTTGCCGTGCATTGCCTAGCCCTGCGTTGTCATGCCTTAGCCTTGTTACCCCTTGCCGTGCCGTTCCTTCCGTTACCCTTGCATTCCCTTGCTTTCCCTTGCCTTCCTTGCGTTCCGTTACTCTTTGCTTGCTTTCCGTGCATTGCCTAGCCTTGCGTTGTCATGCCTTAGCCTTGCCTCGCCTGACCGTGCTTTCCCATGCGTTACCCTTTCCTTGCCTTGCCGTGCATTGCCTAGCGTGCGTTGTCGTGCCTTAGCCTTGTTTCCCCTTGCCGCGCCGTTCCTTCCGTTACCATTGCCTTTCCTTGCTTTCCCTTGCCTTCCTTACATTCCGTTACTCTTTGCTTGCCTTCCGTGCATTGCCTAGCCTTGCGTTGTCGTGCCTTAGCCTTATCTCGCCTGACCGTGCCTTCCTTTGCTTTAAGCTTTCCTTGCATTGTCGTGCATTGCCTAGCCTTGCGTTGTCGTGCATTAACCTTGCCTAGCCTCACCCTGCCTTGCCTTGCGTTACCCTTTCCTTCCCTTGCCGTGCATTTCCTAGCCGTGTGTTGTCGTGCCTTAGCTTTGTTACCCCTTGCCGTGCCGTTCCTTCCGTTACCCATGGCTTCCCTTTCTTTCCCTTTCCTTCCTTGAATTCCGTTACTCCTTGCTTGCTTTCCGTGCATTGCCTAGCCTTGCGTTGGCTTTCCTTAGCCTTGCCTCGCCTGACCGTGCTTTCCCATGCGTTACCCTTTCCTTGCCTTGCCGTGCATTGCCTAGCGTGCGTTGTCGTGCCTTAGCCTTGTTTCCCCTTGCCGTGCCGTTCCTTCCGTTACACTTGCCTTTCTTTGCTTTCCCTTGCCTTCCTTACCTTCCGTTACTCTTTGCTTGCCTTCCCTGCATTGCCTAGCCTTGCGTTGTCGTGCCTTAGCCTTATCTCGCCTGACCGTGCCTTCCTTTGCTTTAAGCTTTGCTTATATTGTCGTGCATTGCTTAGCCTTTCGTTGTCGGGCATTAGCCTTGCCTAGCCTCACCGTGCCTTGCCTTGCGTTACCCTTTCCTTGCCTTGCCGTGCATTGCCTAGCCGTGCGTTGTCGTGCCTTAGCCTTGATTCCCCTTGCCGTGGCATGCCTTTTGTTACACTTGCCTTGCCTGGCTTTGCCTTGCCTTCCTTTCCTTCCGTTACTCTTTCCTTACCTTTCCGTGCATTGCCTAGCCTTGCATTGTCGTGCCTTATCCTTGCCTCACCTGACCGTGCCTTCCCCTGTGTTACAATTTCCTTGCCTTGCGGTGCATTGCCTAGCCCTGCGTTGTCGTGCCTTAGCCTTCTTACCCCTTGCCGTGCCGTTCCTTCCGTTACCCTTGCCTTCCCTTGCTTTCCCTTGCCTTCCTTGCGTTCCGTTACTCTTTGCTTGCTTTCCCAGAATTGCCTAGCCTTGCGTTGTCGTGCCTTTGCCTTATCTCGCCTGACCTTGCCTTCCTTTGCTTTAAGCTTTCCTTGCATTGTCGTGCATTGCCTAGCCTTGCGTTTCCGTGCATTAGCCTTGCCTAGCCTCACCGTGCCTTGCCTTGCGTTACCCTTTGCTTGCCTTGCCGTGCACTGCCTAGCCGTGCGTTGTCGTGCCTTAGCCTTGTTTCCCCTTGCCGTGCAGTTCCTTCCGTTACACTTGCCTTTCTTTGCTTTCCCTTGCCTTCCTTACCTTCCGTTACTCTTTGCTTGCCTTCCGTGCATTGCCTAGCCTTGCGTTGTCGTGCCTTAGCCTTGCCTCGCCTGAACGTGCTTTCCCATGCGTTACCCTTTCCTTGCCTTGCCGTGCATTGCCCAGCCTGCGTTGCCGTGCCTTAGCCTTGTTTCCCCTTGCCGTGCCGTTCCTTCCGTTACACTTGCCTTTCCTTCCTTTCCCTTACCTTCCTTACATTCCGTTACTCTTTGCTTGCCTTCCGTGCATTGCCTAGCCTTGCGTTGTCGTGCCTTAGCCTTGCCTCGCCTGACCGTGCTTTCCCATGCGTTACCCTTTCCTTGCCTTGCCGTTCATTGCCTAGCGTTCGGTGTCGTGCCTTAGACTTGTTCCCCCTTGCCGTGCCGTTCCTTCCGTTACCCTTGCCTTTCCTTGCTTTTCCTTGCCTTGCTTGCCTTCCGTTACTCTTTGCTTCCCTTCCCTGCATTGCCTAGCCTTCCGTTGTCGTGCCTTAGACTTATCTCGCCTGACCGTGCCTTCCTTTGCTTTAAGCTTTGCTTATATTGTCGTGCATTGCTTAGCCTTTCGTTGTCGGGCATTAGCCTTGCCTAGCCTCACCGTGCCTTGCCTTGCGTTACCCTTTCCTTGCCTTGCCGTGCATTGCCTAGCCGTGCGTTGTCGTACCTTAGCCTTGTTTCCCCTTGCCGTGGCGTGCCTTTTGTTACACTTGCCTTTCCTGGCTTTGACTTGCCTTCCTTTCCTTCCGTTACTCTTTCCTTGCCTTGCCGTGCATTGCCTAGCCTTGCATTGTCGTGCCTTATCCTTGCCTCACCTGACCGTGCCTTCCCCTGCGTTACCCTTTCCTTGCCTTGCCGTGCATTGCCTAGCCCTGCGTTGTCGTGCCTTAGCCTTGTTACCCCTTGCCGTGCCGTTCCTTCCGTTACCCTTGCCTTCCCTTGCTTTCCCTTGCCTTCCTTGCGTTCCGTTACTCTTTGCTTGCTTTCCGTGCATTGCCTAGCCTTGCGTTGTCATGCCTTAGCCTTGCATCGCCTGACCGTGCTTTCCCATGCGTTACACTTTCCTTGCCTTGCCGTGCATTGCCTAGACGTGCGTTGTCGTACCTTAGCCTTGTTTCCCCTTGCCGTGCCGTTCCTTCCGTTACACTTGCCTTTCCTTCCTTTCCCTTGCCTTCCTTACCTTCCGTTACTCTTTGCTTGCCTTCCGTGCATTGCCTAGCCTTGCGTTGTCGTGCCTTAGCGTTGCCTCGCCTGACCGTGCTTTCAAATGCGTTACCCTTTCCTTGCCTTGCCGTTCATTGCCTAGCGTTCGGTGTCGTGCCTTAGACTTGTTTCCCCTTGCCGTGCCGTTCCTTCCGTTACCCTGGCCTTTCCTTCCTTTTCCTTGCCTTGCTTACCTTCCGTTACTCTTTGCTTGCCTTCCCTGAATTTCCTAGACTTGCGTTGTCGTGCCTTAGAATTATCCCGCCTGACCTTGCCTTCCTTTCCTTTAAGCTTTCCTTGCATTGTCGTGCATCGCCTAGCCTACCGTTTTCGTGCATTACCCTTGCCTAGCCTCACCGTGCCTTTCCTTGCGTTACCCTTTGCTTGCCTTACCGTGCATTGCCTAGCCGTGCGTTGTCGTGCCTTAGCCTTGTTTCCCCTTGCCGTGCCGTTCCTTCCGTTACACTTGCCTTTCTTTGCTTTCCCTTGCCTTCCTTACCTTCCGTTACTCTTTGCTTGCCTTCCGTGCATTGCCTAGCCTTGTGTTGTCGTGCCTTAGCCTTGCCTCGCCTGACCGTGCTTTCCCATGCGTTACCCTTTCCTTGCCTTGCCGTGCATTGCGTAGCGTGCGTTGCCGTGCCTTAGCCTTGTTTCCCCTTGCCGTGCCGTTCCTTCCGTTACCATTGCCTTTCCTTGCTTTCCCTTGCCTTCCTTACCTTCCGTTACTCTTTGCTTGCCTTCCGTGCATTGCCTAGCTTTGCGTTGTCGTGCCTTAGCCTTATCTCGCCTGACCGTGCCTTCCTTTGCTTTAAGCTTTCCTTGCATTGTCGTGCATTGCCTAGCCTTGCGTTGTCGTGCATTAACCTTGCCTAGCCTCACCGTGCCTTGCCTTGCGTTACCCTTTCCTTGCCTTGCCGTGCATTGCCTAGCGTGCGTTGTCGTGCCTTAGCCTTGTTTCCCCTTGCCGTGCCGTTCCTTCCGTTACACTTGCCTTTCTTTGCTTTCCCTTCCCTTCCTTACCTTCCGTTACTCTTTGCTTGCCTTCCGTGCATTGCCTAGCCTTGCGTTGTCGTGCCTTAGCCTTATCTCGCCTGACCGTGCCTTCCTTTGCTTTAAGCTTTCCTTGCATTGTCGTGCATTGCCTAGCCTTGCGCTGTCGTGCATTAGCCTTGCCTAGCCTCACCGTGCCTTGCCTTGCGTTACCCTTTCCTTGCCTTGCCGTGCATTGCCTAGCCGTGCGTTGTCGTGCCTTAGCCTTGATTCCCCTTGCCGTGCCGTTCCTTCCGTTACCCTTGCCTTCCCTTGCTTTCCCTTTCCTTCCTTGCATTCCGTTACTCCTTGCTTGCTTGCCGTGCATTGCCTAGCCTTGCGTTGGCTTTCCTTAGCCTTGCCTCGCCTGACCGTGCTTTCCCATGCGTTACCCTTTCCTTGCCTTGCCGTGCATTTCCTAGCGTGCGTTGTCGTGCCTTAGCCTTGTTTCCCCTTGCCGTGCCGTTCCTTCCGTTACACTTGCCTTTCTTTGCTTTCCCTTGCCTTCCTTACCTTCCGTTACTCTTTGCTTGCCTTCCGTGCATTGACAAGCCTTGCGTTGTCGTGCCTTAGCCTTGCCTCCCCTGACCGTTCTTTCCCATGCGTTACCCTTTCCTTCCCTTGCCGTGCATTTCCTAGCGTGCGTTGTCGTGCCTTAGCCTTGTTTCCCCTTGCCGTGCCGTTCCTTCCGTTACACTTGCCTTTCCTTGCTTTTCCTTGCCTTGCTTACCTTCCGTTACTCTTTGCTTCCCTTCCCTGCATTGCCTAGCCTTGCGTTGTCGTGCCTTAGCCTTGCCTCACCTGACCGTGCCTTCCCCTGCGTTACCCTTTCCTTGCCTTGCCGTGCATTGCCTAGCCCTGCGTTGCCGTGCCTTAGCCTTGTTACCCCTTGCCGTGCCGTTCCTTCCGTTACCCTTGCCTTCCCTTGCTTTCCCTTGCCTTCCTTGCGTTCCGTTACTCTTTGCTTGCTTTCCGTGTATTGCCTAGCCTTGCGTTGTCATACCTTAGCCTTGCATCGCCTGACCGTGCTTTCCCATGCGTTACACTTTCCTTGCCTTGCCGTGCATTGCCTAGCCGTGCGTTGTCGTGCCTTAGCCTTGTTTCCCCTTGCCGTGCCGTTCCTTCCGTTACACTTTCCTTTCCTTCCTTTCTCTTGCCTTCCTTACCTTCCGTTACTCTTTGCTTGCCTTCCGTGCATTGCCCAGCCTGCGTTGCCGTGCCTTAGCCTTGTTCCCCCTTGCCGTGCAGTTCCTTCCGTTACCCTTGCCTTTCCTTGCTTTTCCTTGCCTTGCTTGCCTTCCGTTACTCTTTGCTTCCCTTCCCTGCATTGCCTAGCCTTCCGTTGTCGTGCCTTAGACTTATCTCGCCTGACCGTGCCTTCCTTTGCTTTAAGCTTTCCTTATATTGTCGTGCATTGCTTAGCCTTTCGTTGTCGTGCATTAGCCTTGCCTAGCCTCACCGTGCCTTGTCTTGCGTTACCCTTTCCTTGCCTTGCCGTGCATTGCCTAGCCGTGCGTTGTCGTACCTTAGCCTTGTTTACCCTTGCCGTGGCGTGCCTTTTGTTACACTTGCCTTTCCTGGCTTTGACTTGCCTTCCTTTCCTTCCGTTACTCTTTCCTTGCCTTGCCGTGCATTGCCTAGCCTTGCATTGTCGTGCCTTATCCTTGCCTCACCTGACCGTGCGTTCCCCTGCGTTACCCTTTCCTTGCCTTGCCGTGCATTGCCTAGCCCTGCGTTGCCGTGCCTTAGCCTTGTTACCCCTTGCCGTGCCGTTCCTTCCGTTACCCTTGCCTTCCCTTGCTTTCCCTTGCCTTCCTTGCGTTCCGTTACTCTTTGCTTGCCTTCCGTGCATTGCCTAGCCTTGCGTTGTCGTGCCTTAGCCTTGCCTCGCCTGACCGTGCTTTCCCATGCGTTACACTTTCGTTGCCTTGCCGTGCATTGCCTAGCGTGCGTTGTCGTGCCTTAGCCTTGTTTCCCCTTGCCGTGCAGTTCCTTCCGTTACACTTGCCTTTCCTTCCTTTCCCTTGCCTTCCTTACCTTCCGTTACTCTTTGCTTGCCTTCCGTGCATTGCCTAGCCTTGCGTTGTCGTGCCTTAGCGTTGCCTCGCCTGACCGTGCTTTCAAATGCGTTACCCTTTCCTTGCCTTGCCGTTCATTGCCTAGCGTTCGGTGTCGTGCCTTAGACTTGTTTCCCCTTGCCGTGCCGTTCCTTCCGGTACCCTGGCATTTCCTTCCTTTTCCTTGCCTTGCTTACCTTCCGTTACTCTTTGCTTGCCTTCCCTGAATTTCCTAGCCTTGCGTTGTCGTGCCTTTGCCTTATCTCGCCTGACCTTGCCTTCCTTTGCTTTAAGCTTTCCTTGCATTGTCGTGCATCGCCTAGCCTTGCGTTTTCGTGCATTAGCCTTCCCTAGCCTCACCGTGCCTTTCCTTGCGTTACCCTTGCTTGCCTTGCCGTGCATTGCCTAGCCGTACGTTTTTCGTGCCTTAGCCTTGTTTCCCCTTGCCGTGCCATTCCTTCCGTTACACTTGCCTTTCTTTGCTTTCCCTTTCCTTCCTTACCTTCCGTTTCTCTTTGCTTGCATTCCGTGCATTGCCTAGCCTTGGGTTGTCGTGCCTTAGCCTTGCCTCGCCTGACCGTGCTTTCCCATGCGTTACCCTTTCCTTGCCTTGCCGTGCATTGCCTAGCGTGCGTTGTCGTACCTTAGCCTTGTTTCCCCTTGCCGTGCCGTTCCTTCCGTTACCATTGCCTTTCCTTGCTTTCCCTTGCCTTCCTTACCTTCCGTGACTCTTTGCTTGCCTTCCGTGCATTGCCTAGCCTTGCGTTGTCGTGCCTTAGACTTATCTCGCCTGACCGTGCCTTCCTTTGCTTTAAGCTTTCCTTGCATTGTCGTGCATTGCCTAGCCTTGCGTTGTCGTGCATTAACCTTGCCTAGCCTCACCGTGCCTTGCCTTGCGTTACCCTTTCCTTGCCTTGCCGTGCATTTCCTAGCCGTGTGTTTTCGTGCCTTAGCCTTGTTACCCCTTGCCGTGCTGTTCCTTCCGTTACCCTTGCCTTCCCTTGTTTTCCCCTTCCTTCCTTGCATTCCGTTACTCCTTGCTTGCTTTCCGTGCATTGCCTAGCCTTGCGTTGGCTTTCCTTAGCCTTGACTCGCCTGACCGTGCTTTCCCATGCGTTACCCTTTCCTTGCCTTGCCGTGCATTGCCTAGCGTGCGTTGTCGTGCCTTAGCCTTGTTTCCCCTTGCCGTGCCGTTCCTTCCGTTACACTTGCCTTTCTTTGCTTTCCCTTGCCTTACTTACCTTCCGTTACTCTTTCCTTGCCTTCCGTGCATTGCCAAGACTTGCGTTGTCGTGCCTTAGCTTTGCCTCCCCTGACCGTGCTTTCCCATGCGTTACCCTTTCCTTCCCTTGCCGTGCATTGCCTAGCGTGCGTTTTCGTGCCTTAGAATTGTTTCCCATTGCCGTGCCGTTCCTTCCATTACCATTGCCTTTTCTTGCTTTCCCTTGCCTTCCTTACCTTCCGTTACTCTTTGCTTGCCTTCCCTGCATTGCCTAGCCTTGCGTTGTCGTGCCTTAGCCTTATCTCGCCTGACCGTGCCTTCCTTTCCTTTAAGCTTTCCTTGCATTGTCGTGCATTGCCTAGCCTTGCGTTGTCGTGCATTAGCCTTGCCCAGCCTCACCGTGCCTTGCCTTGCGTTACCCTTTCCTTGCCTTGCCGTGCATTTCCTAGCCGTGTGTTGTCGTGCCTTAGCCTTGTTTCCCCTTGCCGTTGCGTGCCTTTTGTTACACTTGCCTTGCCTGGCTTTGCTTTGCCTTCCTTTCCTTCCGTTACTCTTTGCTTGCCTTTCCGTGCATTGCCTAGCCCTGCGTTGTCATGCCTTAGCCTTGTTACCCCTTGCCGTGCCGTTCCTTCCGTTACCCTTGCATTCCCTTGCTTTCCCTTGCCTTCCTTGCGTTCCGTTACTCTTTGCTTGCTTTCCGTGCATTGCCTAGCCTTGCGTTGTCATGCCTTAGCCTTGCCTCGCCTGACCGTGCTTTCCCATGCGTTACCCTTTCCTTGCCTTGCCGTGCATTGCCTAGCGTGCGTTGTCGTGCCTTAGCCTTGTTTCCCCTTGCCGCGCCGTTCCTTCCGTTACCATTGCCTTTCCTTGCTTTCCCTTGCCTTCCTTACATTCCGTTACTCTTTGCTTGCCTTCCGTGCATTGCCTAGCCTTGCGTTGTCGTGCCTTAGCCTTATCTCGCCTGACCGTGCCTTCCTTTGCTTTAAGCTTTCCTTGCATTGTCGTGCATTGCCTAGCCTTGCGTTGTCGTGCATTAACCTTGCCTAGCCTCACCCTGCCTTGCCTTGCGTTACCCTTTCCTTCCCTTGCCGTGCATTTCCTAGCCGTGTGTTGTCGTGCCTTAGCTTTGTTACCCCTTGCCGTGCCGTTCCTTCCGTTACCCATGGCTTCCCTTTCTTTCCCTTTCCTTCCTTGAATTCCGTTACTCCTTGCTTGCTTTCCGTGCATTGCCTAGCCTTGCGTTGGCTTTCCTTAGCCTTGCCTCGCCTGACCGTGCTTTCCCATGCGTTACCCTTTCCTTGCCTTGCCGTGCATTGCCTAGCGTGCGTTGTCGTGCCTTAGCCTTGTTTCCCCTTGCCGTGCCGTTCCTTCCGTTACACTTGCCTTTCTTTGCTTTCCCTTGCCTTCCTTACCTTCCGTTACTCTTTGCTTGCCTTCCCTGCATTGCCTAGCCTTGCGTTGTCGTGCCTTAGCCTTATCTCGCCTGACCGTGCCTTCCTTTGCTTTAAGCTTTCCTTGCATTGTCGTGCATTGCCTAGCCTTGCGTTGTCGTGCATTAGCCTTGCCTAGCCTCACCGTGCCTTGCCTTGCGTTACCCTTTCCTTGCCTTGCCGTGCATTGCCTAGCCGTGCGTTGTCGTGCCTTAGCCTTGATTCCCCTTGCCGTGGCATGCCTTTTGTTACACTTGCCTTGCCTGGCTTTGCCTTGCCTTCCTTTCCTTCCGTTACTCTTTCCTTGCCTTGCCGTGCATTGCCTAGCCTTGCATTGTCGTGCCTTATCCTTGCCTCACCTGACCGTGCCTTCCCCTGTGTTACAATTTCCTTGCCTTGCGGTGCATTGCCTAGCCCTGCGTTGTCGTGCCTTAGCCTTCTTACCCCTTGCCGTGCCGTTCCTTCCGTTACCCTTGCCTTCCCTTGCTTTCCCTTGCCTTCCTTGCGTTCCGTTACTCTTTGCTTGCTTTCCCTGAATTGCCTAGCCTTGCGTTGTCGTGCCTTTGCCTTATCTCGCCTGACCTTGCCTTCCTTTGCTTTAAGCTTTCCTTGCATTGTCGTGCATTGCCTAGCCTTGCGTTTCCGTGCATTAGCCTTGCCTAGCCTCACCGTGCCTTGCCTTGCGTTACCCTTTGCTTGCCTTGCCGTGCACTGCCTAGCCGTGCGTTGTCGTGCCTTAGCCTTGTTTCCCCTTGCCGTGCAGTTCCTTCCGTTACACTTGCCTTTCTTTGCTTTCCCTTGCCTTCCTTACCTTCCGTTACTCTTTGCTTGCCTTCCGTGCATTGCCTAGCCTTGCGTTGTCGTGCCTTAGCCTTGCCTCGCCTGAACGTGCTTTCCCATGCGTTACCCTTTCCTTGCCTTGCCGTGCATTGCCCAGCCTGCGTTGCCGTGCCTTAGCCTTGTTTCCCCTTGCCGTGCAGTTCCTTCCGTTACCCTTGCCTTTCCTTTCTTTTCCTTGCCTTCCTTGCGTTCCGTTACTCTTTGCTTGCTTTCCGTGCATTGCCTAGCCTTGCGTTGTCATGCCTTAGCCTTGCATCGCCTGACCGTGCTTTCCCATGCGTTACACTTTCCTTGCCTTGCCGTGCATTGCCTAGCCGTGCGTTGTCGTGCCTTAGCCTTGTTTCCCCTTGCCGTGCCGTTCCTTCCGTTACACTTGCCTTTCCTTGCTTTCCCTTGCCTTCCTTACATTCCGTTACTCTTTGCTTGCCTTCCGTGCATTGCCTAGCCTTGCGTTGTCGTGCCTTAGCCTTGCCTCGGCTGACCGTGCTTTCCCATGCGTTACCCTTTCCTTGCCTTGCCGTTCATTGCCTAGCGTTCGGTGTCGTGCCTTAGACTTGTTCCCCCTTGCCGTGCAGTTCCTTCCGTTACCCTTGCCTTTCCTTGCTTTTCCTTGCCTTGCTTGCCTTCCGTTACTCTTTGCTTCCCTTCCCTGCATTGCCTAGCCTTCCGTTGTCGTGCCTTAGACTTATCTCGCCTGACCGTGCCTTCCTTTGCTTTAAGCTTTCCTTATATTGTCGTGCATTGCTTAGCCTTTCGTTGTCGTGCATTAGCCTTGCCTAGCCTCACCGTGCCTTGCCTTGCGTTACCCTTTCCTTGCCTTGCCGTGCATTGCCTAGCCGTGCGTTGTCGTACCTTAGCCTTGTTTCCCCTTGCCGTGGCGTGCCTTTTGTTACACTTGCCTTTCCTGGCTTTGACTTGCCTTCCTTTCCTTCCGTTACTCTTTCCTTGCCTTGCCGTGCATTGCCTAGCCTTGCATTGTCGTGCCTTATCCTTGCCTCACCTGACCGTGCGTTCCCCTGCGTTACCCTTTCCTTGCCTTGCCGTGCATTGCCTAGCCCTGCGTTGCCGTGCCTTAGCCTTGTTACCCCTTGCCGTGCCGTTCCTTCCGTTACCCTTGCCTTCCCTTGCTTTCCCTTGCCTTCCTTGCGTTCCGTTACTCTTTGCTTGCTTTCCGTGCATTGCCTAGCCTTGCGTTGTCATGCCTTAGCCTTGCATCGCCTGACCGTGCTTTCCCATGCGTTACACTTTCCTTGCCTTGCCGTGCATTGCCTAGACGTGCGTTGTCGTACCTTAGCCTTGTTTCCCCTTGCCGTGCCGTTCCTTCCGTTACACTTGCCTTTCCTTCCTTTCCCTTGCCTTCCTTACCTTCCGTTACTCTTTGCTTGCCTTCCGTGCATTGCCTAGCCTTGCGTTGTCGTGCCTTAGCGTTGCCTCGCCTGACCGTGCTTTCAAATGCGTTACCCTTTCCTTGCCTTGCCGTTCATTGCCTAGCGTTCGGTGTCGTGCCTTAGACTTGTTTCCCCTTGCCGTGCCGTTCCTTCCGTTACCCTGGCCTTTCCTTCCTTTTCCTTGCCTTGCTTACCTTCCGTTACTCTTTGCTTGCCTTCCCTGAATTTCCTAGACTTGCGTTGTCGTGCCTTAGAATTATCCCGCCTGACCTTGCCTTCCTTTCCTTTAAGCTTTCCTTGCATTGTCGTGCATCGCCTAGCCTACCGTTTTCGTGCATTACCCTTGCCTAGCCTCACCGTGCCTTTCCTTGCGTTACCCTTTGCTTGCCTTACCGTGCATTGCCTAGCCGTGCGTTGTCGTGCCTTAGCCTTGTTTCCCCTTGCCGTGCCGTTCCTTCCGTTACACTTGCCTTTCTTTGCTTTCCCTTTCCTTCCTTACCTTCCGTTTCTCTTTGCTTGCCTTCCGTGCATTGCCTAGCCTTGTGTTGTCGTGCCTTAGCCTTGCCTCGCCTGACCGTGCTTTCCCATGCGTTACCCTTTCCTTGCCTTGCCGTGCATTGCGTAGCGTGCGTTGCCGTGCCTTAGCCTTGTTTCCCCTTGCCGTGCCGTTCCTTCCGTTACCATTGCCTTTCCTTGCTTTCCCTTGCCTTCCTTACCTTCCGTTACTCTTTGCTTGCCTTCCGTGCATTGCCTAGCTTTGCGTTGTCGTGCCTTAGCCTTATCTCGCCTGACCGTGCCTTCCTTTGCTTTAAGCTTTCCTTGCATTGTCGTGCATTGCCTAGCCTTGCGTTGTCGTGCATTAACCTTGCCTAGCCTCACCGTGCCTTGCCTTGCGTTACCCTTTCCTTGCCTTGCCGTGCATTGCCTAGCGTGCGTTGTCGTGCCTTAGCCTTGTTTCCCCTTGCCGTGCCGTTCCTTCCGTTACACTTGCCTTTCTTTGCTTTCCCTTGCCTTCCTTACCTTCCGTTACTCTTTGCTTGCCTTCCGTGCATTGCCTAGCCTTGCGTTGTCGTGCCTTAGCCTTATCTCGCCTGACCGTGCCTTCCTTTGCTTTAAGCTTTCCTTGCATTGTCGTGCATTGCCTAGCCTTGCGCTGTCTTGCATTAGCCTTGCCTAGCCTCACCGTGCCTTGCCTTGCGTTACCCTTTCCTTGCCTTGCCGTGCATTGCCTAGCCGT
Organism: Macrotis lagotis; assembly: GCF_037893015.1. Lineage (NCBI taxonomy): Eukaryota > Metazoa > Chordata > Mammalia > Peramelemorphia > Peramelidae > Macrotis > Macrotis lagotis. Next base: position 70,335 of record NW_027422063.1, on the reverse strand, counting down.
GCGTTGTCGTGCCTTAGCCTTGATTCCCCTTGCCGTGCCGTTCCTTCCGTTACCCTTGCCTTCCCTTGCTTTCCCTTTCCTTCCTTGCATTCCGTTACTCCTTGCTTGCTTGCCGTGCATTGCCTAGCCTTGCGTTGGCTTTCCTTAGCCTTGCCTCGCCTGACCGTGCTTTCCCATGCGTTACCCTTTCCTTGCCTTGCCGTGCATTTCCTAGCGTGCGTTGTCGTGCCTTAGCCTTGTTACCCCTTGCCGTGCCGTTCCTTCCGTTACACTTGCCTTTCTTTGCTTTCCCTTGCCTTCCTTACCTTCCGTTACTCTTTGCTTGCCTTCCGTGCATTGACAAGCCTTGCGTTGTCGTGCCTTAGCCTTGCCTCCCCTGACCGTTCTTTCCCATGCGTTACCCTTTCCTTGCCTTGCCGTGCATTTCCTAGCGTGCGTTGTCGTGCCTTAGCCTTGTTTCCCCTTGCCGTGCCGTTCCTTCCGTTACACTTGCCTTTCCTTGCTTTTCCTTGCCTTGCTTACCTTCCGTTACTCTTTGCTTCCCTTCCCTGCATTGCCTAGCCTTGCGTTGTCGTGCCTTAGCCTTGCCTCACCTGACCGTGCCTTCCCCTGCGTTACCCTTTCCTTGCCTTGCCGTGCATTGCCTAGCCCTGCGTTGCCGTGCCTTAGCCTTGTTACCCCTTGCCGTGCCGTTCCTTCCGTTACCCTTGCCTTCCCTTGCTTTCCCTTGCCTTCCTTGCGTTCCGTTACTCTTTGCTTGCTTTCCGTGTATTGCCTAGCCTTGCGTTGTCATACCTTAGCCTTGCATCGCCTGACCGTGCTTTCCCATGCGTTACACTTTCCTTGCCTTGCCGTGCATTGCCTAGCCGTGCGTTGTCGTGCCTTAGCCTTGTTTCCCCTTGCCGTGCCGTTCCTTCCGTTACACTTTCCTTTCCTTCCTTTCTCTTGCCTTCCTTACCTTCCGTTACTCTTTGCTTGCCTTCCGTGCATTGCCTAGCCTTGCGTTGTCGTGCCTTAGCCTTGCCTCGCCTGACCGTGCTTTCCCATGCGTTACCCTTTCCTTGCCTTGCCGTTCATTGCCTAGCGTTCGGTGTCGTGCCTTAGACTTGTTCCCCCTTGCCGTGCAGTTCCTTCCGTTACCCTTGCCTTTCCTTGCTTTTCCTTGCCTTGCTTGCCTTCCGTTACTCTTTGCTTCCCTTCCCTGCATTGCCTAGCCTTCCGTTGTCGTGCCTTAGACTTATCTCGCCTGACCGTGCCTTCCTTTGCTTTAAGCTTTCCTTATATTGTCGTGCATTGCTTAGCCTTTCGTTGTCGTGCATTAGCCTTGCCTAGCCTCACCGTGCCTTGTCTTGCGTTACCCTTTCCTTGCCTTGCCGTGCATTGCCTAGCCGTGCGTTGTCGTACCTTAGCCTTGTTTACCCTTGCCGTGGCGTGCCTTTTGTTACACTTGCCTTTCCTGGCTTTGACTTGCCTTCCTTTCCTTCCGTTACTCTTTCCTTGCCTTGCCGTGCATTGCCTAGCCTTGCATTGTCGTGCCTTATCCTTGCCTCACCTGACCGTGCGTTCCCCTGCGTTACCCTTTCCTTGCCTTGCCGTGCATTGCCTAGCCCTGCGTTGCCGTGCCTTAGCCTTGTTACCCCTTGCCGTGCCGTTCCTTCCGTTACCCTTGCCTTCCCTTGCTTTCCCTTGCCTTCCTTGCGTTCCGTTACTCTTTGCTTGCTTTCCGTGCATTGCCTAGACTTGCGTTGTCATGCCTTAGCCTTGCATCGCCTGACCGTGCTTTCCCATGCGTTACACTTTCCTTGCCTTGCCGTGCATTGCCTAGCCGTGCGTTGTCGTGCCTTAGCCTTGTTTCCCCTTGCCGTGCAGTTCCTTCCGTTACACTTGCCTTTCCTTCCTTTCCCTTGCCTTCCTTACCTTCCGTTACTCTTTGCTTGCCTTCCGTGCATTGCCTAGCCTTGCGTTGTCGTGCCTTAGCGTTGCCTCGCCTGACCGTGCTTTCAAATGCGTTACCCTTTCCTTGCCTTGCCGTTCATTGCCTAGCGTTCGGTGTCGTGCCTTAGACTTGTTTCCCCTTGCCGTGCCGTTCCTTCCGGTACCCTGGCATTTCCTTCCTTTTCCTTGCCTTGCTTACCTTCCGTTACTCTTTGATTGCCTTCCCTGAATTTCCTAGCCTTGCGTTGTCGTGCCTTAGAATTATCTCGCCTGACCTTGCCTTCCTTTCCTTTAAGCTTTCCTTGCATTGTCGTGCATCGCCTAGCCTTCCGTTTTCGTGCATTACCCTTGCCTAGCCTCACCGTGCCTTTCCTTGCGTTACCCTTTGCTTGCCTTACCGTGCATTGCCTAGCCGTGCGTTGTCGTGCCTTAGCCTTGTTTCCCCTTGCCGTGCCGTTCCTTCCGTTACACTTGCCTTTCTTTGCTTTCCCTTTCCTTCCTTACCTTCCGTTTCTCTTTGCTTGCCTTCCGTGCATTGCCTAGCCTTGGGTTGTCGTGCCTTAGCCTTGCCTCGCCTGACCGTGCTTTCCCATGCGTTACCCTTTCCTTGCCTTGCCGTGCATTGCCTAGCGTGCGTTGTCGTGCCTTAGCCTTGTTTCCCCTTGCCGTGCCGTTCCTTCCGTTACCATTGCCTTTCCTTGCTTTCCCTTGCCTTCCTTACCTTCCGTTACTCTTTGCTTGCCTTCCGTGCATTGCCTAGCCTTGCGTTGTCGTGCCTTAGCCTTATCTCGCCTGACCGTGCCTTCCTTTGCTTTAAGCTTTCCTTGCATTGTCGTGCATTGCCTAGCCTTGCGTTGTCGTGCATTAACCTTGCCTAGCCTCACCGTGCCTTGCCTTGCGTTGCCCTTTCCTTGCCTTGCCGTGCATTGCCTAGCGTGTGTTGTCGTGCCTTAGCCTTGTTTCCCCTTGCCGTGCCGTTCCTTCCGTTACACTTGCCTTTCTTTGCTTTCCCTTGCCTTCCTTACCTTCCGTTACTCTTTGCTTGCCTTCCGTGCATTGCCTAGCCTTGCGTTGTCGTGCCTTAGCCTTATCTCGCCTGACCGTGCCTTCCTTTGCTTTAAGCTTTCCTTGCATCGTCGTGCATTGCCTAGCCTTGCGCTGTCGTGCATTAGCCTTGCCTAGCCTCACCGTGCCTTGCCTTGCGTTACCCTTTCCTTGCCTTGCCGTGCATTGCCTAGCCGTGCGTTGTCGTGCCTTAGCCTTGATTCCCCTTCCCGTGCCGTTCCTTCCGTTACCCTTGCCTTCCCTTGCTTTCGCTTTCCTTCCTTGCATTCCGTTACTCCTTGCTTGCTTGCCGTGCATTGCCTAGCCTTGCGTTGGCTTTCCTTAGCCTTGCCTCGCCTGACCGTGCTTTCCCATGCGTTACACTTTCCTTGCCTTGCCGTGCATTTCCTAGCGTGCGTTGTCGTGCCTTAGCCTTGTTTCCCCTTGCCGTGCCGTTCCTTCCGTTACACTTGCCTTTCTTTGCTTTCCCTTGCCTTCCTTACCTTCCGTTACTCTTTGCTTGCCTTCCGTGCATTGCCAAGCCTTGCTTTGTCGTGCCTTAGCCTTGCCTCCCCTGACCGTTCTTTCCCATGCGTTACCCTTTCCTTCCCTTGCCGTGCATTTCCTAGCGTGCGTTGTCGTGCCTTAGCCTTGTTTCCCCTTCCCGTGCCGTTCCTTCCGTTACACTTGCCTTTCCTTGCTTTTCCTTGCCTTGCTTACCTTCCGTTACTCTTTGCTTGCCTTCCCTGCATTGCCTAGCCTTGCGTTGTCGTGCCTTATCCTTGCCTCACCTGACCGTGCCTTCCCCTGCGTTACCCTTTCCTTGCCTTGCCGTGCATTGCCTAGCCCTGCGTTGCCGTGCCTTAGCCTTGTTACCCCTTGCCGTGCCGTTCCTTCCGTTACCCTTGCCTTCCCTTGCTTTCCCTTGCCTTCCCTGCGTTCCGTTACTCTTTGCTTGCTTTGCGTGCATTGCCTAGCCTTGCGTTGTCATGCCTTAGCCTTGCATCGCCTGACCGTGCTTTCCCATGCGTTACCCTTTCCTTGCCTTTCCGTGAATTGCCTAGCCGTGCGTTGTCGTGCCTTAGCCTTGTTTCCCCTTGCCGTGCCGTTCCTTCCGTTACACTTGCCTTTCCTTCCTTTCCCTTGCCTTCCTTACCTTCCGGTACTCTTTGCTTGCCTTCCGTGCATTGCCTAGCCTTGCGTTGTCGTCGCTTAGCGTTGCCTCGCCTGACCGTGCTTTCAAATGCGTTACCCTTTCCTTGCCTTGCCGTTCATTGCCTAGCGTTCGGTGTCGTGCCTTAGACTTGTTTCCCCTTGCCGTGCCGTTCCTTCCGTTACCCTGGCCTTTCCTTCCTTTTCCTTGCCTTGCTTACCTTCCGTTAGTCTTTGCTTGCCTTCCCTGAATTTCCTAGCCTTGCCTTGTCGTGCCTTAGCCTTATCTCGCCTGACCTTGCCTTCCTTTGCTTTCAGTTTCCTTGCATTGTCGTGCGTCGCCTAGCCTTGCGTTTTCGTGCATTAGCCTTGCCTAGCCTCACAGTGCCTTTCCTTGCGTTAACTTTTGCTTGCCTTGCATTGCGTAGCCGTGCGTTGTCGTGCCTTAGCCTTGTTTCCCCTTGCCGTGCCGTTCCTTCCGTTACACTTGCCTTTCTTTGCTTTCCCTTGCCTTCCGTTCCTTCCGTTACTCTTTGCTTGCCTTCCGTGCATTGCCAAGCCTTGCGTTGTCGTGCCTTAGCCTTGCCTCCCCTGACCGTTCTTTCCCATGCGTTACCCTTTCCTTCCCTTGCCGTGCATTGCCTAGCGTGCGTTGTCGTGCCTTAGACTTGTTTCCCCTTGCCGTGCCGTTCCTTCCGTTACCATTGCCTTTCCTTGCTTTCCTTTGCCTTCCTTACCTTCCGTTACTCTTTGCTTGCCTTCCGTGCATTGCCTAGCCTTGGGTTGTCGTGCCTTAGCCTTGCCTCGCCTGACCGTGCTTTCCCATGCGTTACCCTTTCCTTGCCTTGCCGTGCATTGCCTAGCGTGCGTTGTCCTGCCTTAGCCTTGTTTCCCCTTGCCGTGCCGTTCCTTCCGTTACCATTGCGTTTCCTTGCTTTCCCTTGCCTTCCTTACATTCCGTTACTCTTTGCTTGCCTTCCGTGCATTGCCTAGCCTTGCGTTGTCGTGCCTTAGCCTTATCTCGCCTGACCGTGCCTTCCTTTGCTTTAAGCTTTCCTTGCATTGTCGTGCATTGCCTAGCCTTGCGTTGTCGTGCATTAACCTTGCCTAGCCTCACCCTGCCTTGCCTTGCGTTACCCTTTCCTTCCCTTGCCGTGCATTTCCTAGCCGTGTGTTGTCGTGCCTTAGCCTTGTTACCCCTTGCCGTGCCGTTCCTTCCGTTACCCATGCCTTCCCTTGCTTTCCCTTTCCTTCCTTGCATTCCGTTACTCCTTGCTTGCTTTCCGTGCATTGCCTAGCCTTGCGTTGGCTTTCCTTAGCCTTGCCTCGCCTGACCGTGCTTTCCCATGCGTTACCCTTTCCTTGCCTTGCCGTGCATTGCCTAGCGTGCGTTGTCGTGCCTTAGCCTTGTTTCCCCTTGCCGTGCCGTTCCTTCCGTTACACTTGCCTTTCTTTGCTTTCCCTTGCCTTCCTTACCTTCCGTTACTCTTTGCTTGCCTTCCCTGCATTGCCTAGCCTTGCGTTGTCGTGCCTTAGCCTTATCTCGCCTGACCGTGCCTTCCTTTGCTTTAAGCTTTCCTTGCATTGTCGTGCATTGCCTAGCCTTGCGTTGTCGTGCATTAGCCTTGCCTAGCCTCACCGTGCCTTGCCTTGCGTTACCCTTTCCTTGCCTTGCCGTGCATTGCCTAGCCGTGCGTTGTCGTGCCTTAGCCTTGATTCCCCTTGCCGTGGCGTGCCTTTTGTTACACTTGCCTTGCCTGGCTTTGCCTTGCCTTCCTTTCCTTCCGTTACTCTTTCCTTGCCTTGCCGTGCATTGCCTAGCCTTGCATTGTAGTGCTTTATCCTTGCCTCACCTGACCGTGCCTTCCCCTGCGTTACCATTTCCTTGCCTTGCCGTGCATTGCCTAGCCCTGCGTTGTCGTGCCTTAGCCTTCTTACCCCTTGCCGTGCCGTTCCTTCCGTTACCCTTGCCTTCCCTTGCTTTCCCTTGCCTTCCTTGCGTTCCGTTACTCTTTGCTTGCTTTCCGTGCATTGCCTAGCCTTGCGTTGTCATGCCTTAGGCTTGCCTCGCCTGACCGTGCTTTCCCATGCGTTACCCTTTCCTTGCCTTGCCGTGCATTGCCTAGCGTGCGTTGTCGTGCCTTAGCCTTGTTTCCCCTTGCCGTCCCGTTCCTTCCGTTACACTTGCCTTTCTTTGCTTTCCCTTGCCTTCCTTACATTCCGTTACTCTTTGCTTGCCTTCCGTGCATTGCCAAGACTTGCGTTGTCGTGCCTTAGCCTTGCCTCCCCTGACCGTTCTTTCCCATGCGTTACCCTTTCCTTCCCTTGCCGTGCATTGCCTAGCGTGCGTTGTCGTGCCTTAGACTTGTTTCCCCTTGCCGTGCCGTTCCTTCCGTTACCATTGCCTTTCCTTGCTTTCCTTTGCCTTCCTTACATTCCGTTACTCCTTGCTTGCTTTCCGTGCATTGCCTAGCCTTGCGTTGGCTTTCCTTAGCCTTGCCTCGCCTGACCCTGCTTTCCCATGCGTTACCCTTTCCTTGCCTTGCCGTGCATTGCCTAGCGTGCGTTGTCGTGCCTTAGCCTTGTTTCCCCTTGCCGTGCCGTTCCTTCCGTTACCATTGCGTTTCCTTGCTTTCCCTTGCCTTCCTTACATTCCGTTACTCTTTGCTTGCCTTCCGTGCATTGCCTAGCCTTGCGTTGTCGTGCCTTAGCCTTATCTCGCCTGACCGTGCCTTCCTTTGCTTTAAGCTTTCCTTGCATTGTCGTGCATTGCCTAGCCTTGCGTTGTCGTGCATTAACCTTGCCTAGCCTCACCCTGCCTTGCCTTGCGTTACCCTTTCCTTCCCTTGCCGTGCATTTCCTAGCCGTGTGTTGTCGTACCTTAGCCTTGTTACCCCTTGCCGTGCCGTTCCTTCCGTTACCCATGCCTTCCCTTGCTTTCCCTTTCCTTCCTTGCATTCCGTTACTCCTTGCTTGCTTTCCGTGCATTGCCTAGCCTTGCGTTGGCTTTCCTTAGCCTTGCCTCGCCTGACCGTGCTTTCCCATGCGTTACCCTTTCCTTGCCTTGCCGTGCATTGCCTAGCGTGCGTTGTCGTGCCTTAGCCTTGTTTCCCCTTGCCGTGCCGTTCCTTCCGTTACACTTGCCTTTCTTTGCTTTCCCTTGCCTTCCTTACCTTCCGTTACTCTTTGCTTGCCTTCCCTGCATTGCCTAGCCTTGCCTTGTCGTGCCTCAGCCTTATCTCGCCTGACCGTGCCTTCCTTTGCTTTAAGCTTTCCTTGCATTGTCGTGCATTGCCTAGCCTTGCGTTGTCGTGCATTAGCCTTGCCTAGGCTCACCGTGCCTTGCCTTGCGTTACCCTTTCCTTGCCTTGCCGTGCATTGCCTAGCCGTGCGTTGTCCTGCCTTAGCCTTGATTCCCCTTGCCGTGGCGTGCCTTTTGTTACACTTGCCTTGCCTGGCTTTGCCTTGCCTTCCTTTCCTTCCGTTACTCTTTCCTTGCCTTGCCGTGCATTGCCTAGCCTTGCATTGTAGTGCCTTACCCTTGCCTCACCTGACCGTGCCTTCCCCTGCGTTACAATTTCCTTGCCTTGCCGTGCATTGCCTAGCCCTGCGTTGTCGTGCCTTAGCCTTCTTACCCCTTGCCGTGCCGTTCCTTCCGTTACCCTTGCCTTCCCTTGCTTTCCCTTGCCTTCCTTGCGTTCCGTTACTCTTTGCTTGCTTTCCGTGCATTGCCTAGCCTTGCGTTGTCATGCCTTAGCCTTGCCTCGCCTGACCGTGCTTTCCCATGCGTTACCCTTTCCTTGCCTTGCCGTGCATTGCCTATCGTTCGGTGTCGTGCCTTAGACTTGTTCCCCCTTGCCGTGCCGTTCCTTCCGTTACCCTTGCCTTTCCTTGCTTTTCCTTGCCTTCCTTACCTTTCGTTACTCTTTGCTTGCCTTCCCTGAATTGCCTACCCTTGCGTTGTCGTGCCTTTGCCTTATCTCGCCTGACCTTGCCTTCCTTTGCTTTAAGCTTTCCTTGCATTGTCGTGCATTGCCTAGCCTTGCGTTTCCGTGCATTAGCCTTGCCTAGCCAGACCGTGCCTTGCCTTGCTTTACCCTTTGCTTGCCTTCCGTGCATTGCCAAGACTTGCGTTGTCGTGCCTTAGCCTTGTTCCCCCTTGCCGTGCCGTTCCTTCCGTTACCCTTGCCTTTCCTTGCTTTTCCTTGCCTTCCTTACCTCCTTACCTTCCGATACTGTTTGCTTGCCTTCCGTGCATTGCCTAGCCTTGCGTTGTCGTGCCTTAGCCTTGCCTCGCCTGACCGTGCTTTCCCATGCGTTACCCTTTCTTTGCCTTGCCGTTCATTGCCTAGCGTTCGGTGTCGTGCCTTAGACTTGTTCCCCCTTGCCGTGCCGTTCCTTCCGTTACCCTTGCCTTTCCTTGCTTTTCCTTGCCTTCCTTACCTTCCGTTACTCTTTGCTTGCCTTCCCTGAATTGCCTAGCCTTGCGTTGTCGTGCCTTTGCCTTATCTCGCCTGACCTTGCCTTCCTTTGCTTTAAGCTTTCCTTGCATTGTCGTGCATTGCCTAGCCTTGCGTTTCCGTGCATTAGCCTTGCCTAGCCTCACCGTGCCTTGCCTTGCGTTACCCTTTGCTTGCCTTGCCGTGCACTGCCTAGCCGTGCGTTGTCGTGCCTTAGCCTTGTTTCCCCTTGCCGTGCAGTTCCTTCCGTTACACTTGCCTTTCTTTGCTTTCCCTTGCCTTCCTTACCTTCCGTTACTCTTTGCTTGCCTTCCGTGCATTGCCTAGCCTTGCGTTGTCGTGCCTTAGCCTTGCCTCGCCTGAACGTGCTTTCCCATGCGTTACCCTTTCCTTGCCTTGCCGTGCATTGCCCAGCCTGCGTTGCCGTGCCTTAGCCTTGTTTCCCCTTGCCGTGCCGTTCCTTCCGTTACCCTTGCCTTTCTTTGCTTTCCCTTGCCTTCCTTACCTTCCGTTACTCTTTGCTTGCCTTCCCTGCATTGCCTAGCCTTGCGTTGTCGTGCCTTAGCCTTATCTCGCCTGACCGTGCCTTCCTTTGCTTTAAGCTTTCCTTGCATTGTCGTGCATTGCCTAGCCTTGCGTTGTCGTGCATTAGCCTTGCCTAGCCTCACCGTGCCTTGCCTTGCGTTACCCTTTCCTTGCCTTGCCGTGCATTGCCTAGCCGTGCGTTGTCGTGCCTTAGCCTTGATTCCCCTTGCCGTGGCGTGCCTTTTGTTACACTTGCCTTGCCTGGCTTTGCCTTGCCTTCCTTTCCTTCCGTTACTCTTTCCTTGCCTTGCCGTGCATTGCCTAGCCTTGCATTGTAGTGCTTTATCCTTGCCTCACCTGACCGTGCCTTCCCCTGCGTTACCATTTCCTTGCCTTGCCGTGCATTGCCTAGCCCTGCGTTGTCGTGCCTTAGCCTTCTTACCCCTTGCCGTGCCGTTCCTTCCGTTACCCTTGCCTTCCCTTGCTTTCCCTTGCCTTCCTTGCGTTCCGTTACTCTTTGCTTGCTTTCCGTGCATTGCCTAGCCTTGCGTTGTCATGCCTTAGGCTTGCCTCGCCTGACCGTGCTTTCCCATGCGTTACCCTTTCCTTGCCTTGCCGTGCATTGCCTAGCGTGCGTTGTCGTGCCTTAGCCTTGTTTCCCCTTGCCGTGCCGTTCCTTCCGTTACACTTGCCTTTCTTTGCTTTCCCTTGCCTTCCTTACATTCCGTTACTCTTTGCTTGCCTTCCGTGCATTGCCAAGACTTGCGTGGTCGTGCCTTAGCCTTGCCTCCCCTGACCGTTCTTTCCCATGCGTTACCCTTTCCTTCCCTTGCCGTGCATTGCCTAGCGTGCGTTGTCGTGCCTTAGACTTGTTTCCCCTTGCCGTGCCGTTCCTTCCGTTACCATTGCCTTTCCTTGCTTTCCTTTGCCTTCCTTACCTTCCGTTACTCTTTGCTTGCCTTCCGTGCATTGCCTAGCCTTGGGTTGTCGTGCCTTAGCCTTGCCTCGCCTGACCGTGCTTTCCCATGCGTTACCCTTTCCTTGCCTTGCCGTGCATTGCCTAGCGTGCGTTGTCGTGCCTTAGCCTTGTTTCCCCTTGCCGTGCCGTTCCTTCCGTTACCATTGCGTTTCCTTGCTTTCCCTTGCCTTCCTTACATTCCGTTACTCTTTGCTTGCCTTCCGTGCATTGCCTAGCCTTGCGTTGTCGTGCCTTAGCCTTATCTCGCCTGACCGTGCCTTCCTTTGCTTTAAGCTTTCCTTGCATTGTCGTGCATTGCCTAGCCTTGCGTTGTCGTGCATTAACCTTGCCTAGCCTCACCCTGCCTTGCCTTGCGTTACCCTTTCCTTGCCTTGCCGTGCATTGCCTAGCCGTGCGTTGTCCTGCCTTAGCCTTGTTTCCCCTTGCCGTGGCGTGCCTTTTGTTACACTTGCCTTGCCTGGCTTTGCCTTGCCTTCCTTTCCTTCCGTTACTCTTTCCTTGCCTTGCCGTGCATTGCCTAGCCTTGCATTGTAGTGCCTTACCCTTGCCTCACCTGACTGTGCCTTCCCCTGCGTTACAATTTCCTTGCCTTGCCGTGCATTGCCTAGCCGTGCGTTGTCGTGCCTTAGCCTTCTTACCCCTTGCCGTGCCGTTCCTTCCGTTACCCTTGCCTTCCCTTGCTTTCCCTTGCCTTCCTTGCGTTCCGTTACTCTTTGCTTGCTTTCCGTGCATTGCCTAGCCTTGCGTTGTCATGCCTTAGCCTTGCCTCGCCTGACCGTGCTTTCCCATGCGTTACCCTTTCCTTGCCTTGCCGTGCATTGCCTAGCGTGCGTTGTCGTGCCTTAGACTTGTTCCCCCTTGCCGTGCCGTTCCTTCCGTTACCCTTGCCTTTCCTTGCTTTTCCTTGCCTTCCTTACCTTCCGTTACTCTTTGCTTGCCTTCCCTGCATTGCCTAGCCTTGCGTTGTCGTGCCTTAGACTTATCTCGCCTGACCTTGCCTTCCTTTGCTTTAAGCTTTCCTTGCATTGTCGTGCATCGCCTAGCCTTGCGTTTTCGTGCATTAGCCTTGCCCAGACTCACCGTGCCTTGCCTTGCGTTACCCTTTCCTTGCCTTGCCGTGCATTTCCTAGCCGTGTGTTGTCGTGCCTTAGCCTTGTTTCCCCCTGCCGTTGCGTGCCTTTTGTTACACTTGCCTTCCCTGGCTTTGCGTTGCCTTCCTTTCCTTCCGTTACTCTTTGCTTGCTTTCCGTGCATTGCCTAGCCTTGCGTTGTCATGCCTTAGCCTTGTTACCCCTTGCCGTGCCGTTCCTTCCGTTACCCTTGCATTCCCTTGCTTTCCCTTGCCTTCCTTGCGTTCCGTTACTCTTTGCTTGCTTTCCGTGCATTGCCTAGCCTTGCGTTGTCATGCCTTAGCCTTGCCTGGCCTGACCGTGCTTTCCCATGCGTTACCCTTTCCTTGCCTTGCCGTGCATTGCCTAGCGTGCGTTGTCGTGCCTTAGCCTTGTTTCCCCTTGCCGTGCCGTTCCTTCCGTTACCATTGCCTTTCCTTGCTTTCCCTTGCCTTCCTTACATTCCGTTACTCTTTGCTTGCCTTCCGTGCATTGCCTAGCCTTGCGTTGTCGTGCCTTAGCCTTATCTCGCCTGACCGTGCCTTCCTTTGCTTTAAGCTTTCCTTGCATTGTCGTGCATTGCCTAGCCTTGCGTTGTCGTGCATTAACCTTGCCCAGCCTCACCCTGCCTTGCCTTGCGTTACCCTTTCCTTCCCTTGCCGTGCATTTCCTAGCAGTGTGTTGTCGTGCCTTAGCCTTGTTACCCCTTGCCGTGCCGTTCCTTCCGTTACACATGCCTTCCCTTGCTTTCCCTTTCCTTCCTTGAATTCCGTTACTCCTTGCTTGCTTTCCGTGCATTGCCTAGCCTTGCGTTGGCTTTCCTTAGCCTTGCCTCGCCTGACCGTGCTTTCCCATGCGTTACCCTTTCCTTGCCTTGCCGTGCATTGCCTAGCCGTGCGTTGTCGTGCCTTAGCCTTGTTTCCCCTTGCCGTGCCGTTCCTTCCGTTACACTTGCCTTTCTTTGCTTTCCCTTGCCTTCCTTACCTTCCGTTACTCTTTGCTTGCCTTCCCTGCATTGCCTAGCCTTGCGTTGTCGTGCCTTAGCCTTATCTCGCCTGACCGTGCCTTCCTTTGCTTTAAGCTTTCCTTGCATTGTCGTGCATTGCCTAGCCTTGCGTTGTCGTGCATTAGCCTTGCCTAGCGTCACCGTGCCTTGCCTTGCGTTACCCTTTCCTTGCCTTGCCGTGCATTGCCTAGCCGTGCGTTGTCGTGCCTTAGCCTTGATTCCCCTTGCCGTGGCGTGCCTTTTGTTACACTTGCCTTGCCTGGCTTTGCCTTGCCTTCCTTTCCTTCCGTTACTCTTTCCTTGCCTTGCCGTGCATTGCCTAGCCTTGCATTGTCGTGCCTTATCCTTGCCTCACCTGACCGTGCCTTCCCCTGCGTTACCATTTCCTTGCCTTGCCGTGCATTGCCTAGCGTGCGTTGTCGTGCCTTAGCCTTGTTTCCCCTTGTCGTGCCGTTCCTTCCGTTACACTTGCCTTTCCTTGCTTTCCCTTGCCTTCCTTACCTTCCGATACTCTTTGCTTGCCTTCCGTGCATTTCCTAGCCTTGCGTTGTCGTGCCTTAGCCTTGCCTCGCCTGACCGTGCCTTTCCTTGCGGTACCCTTTCCTTGCCTTGCCGTTCATTGCCTAGCGTTCGGTGTCGTGCCTTAGACTTGTTCCCCCTTGCCGTGCCGTTCCTTCCGTTACCCTTGCCTTTCCTTGCTTTTCCTTGCCTTCCTTACCTTCCGTTACTCTTTGCTTGCCTTCCCTGAATTGCCTAGCCTTGCGTTGTCGTGCCTTTGCCTTATCTCGCCTGACCTTGCCTTCCTTTGCTTTAAGCTTTCCTTGCATTGTCGTGCATTGCCTAGCCTTGCGTTTCCGTGCATTAGCCTTGCCTAGCCTCACCGTGCCTTGCCTTGCGTTACCCTTTGCTTGCCTTGCCGTGCACTGCCTAGCCGTGCGTTGTCGTGCCTTAGCCTTGTTTCCCCTTGCCGTGCAGTTCCTTCCGTAACACTTGCCTTTCTTTGCTTTCCCTTGCCTTCCTTACCTTCCGTTACTCTTTGCTTGCCTTCCGTGCATTGCCTAGCCTTGCGTTGTCGTGCCTTAGCCTTGCCTCGCCTGAACGTGCTTTCCCATGCGTTACCCTTTCCTTGCCTTGCCGTGCATTGCCCAGCCTGCGTTGTCGTGCCTTAGCCTTGTTTCCCCTTGCCGTGCAGTTCCTTCCGTTACCCTTGCCTTTCCTTGCTTTTTCTTGCCTTGCTTGCCTTCCGTTACTCTTTGCTTCCCTTCCCTGCATTGCCTAGCCTTCCGTTGTCTTGCCTTAGACTTATCTCGCCTGACCGTGCCTTCCTTTGCTTTAAGCTTTCCTTCCATTGTCGTGCATTGCTTAGCCTTTCGTTGTCGTGCATTAGCCTTGCCTAGCCTCACCGTGCCTTGCCTTGCGTTACCCTTTCCTTGCCTTGCCGTGCATTGCCTAGCCGTGCGTTGTCGTACCTTAGCCTTGTTTCCCCTTGCCGTGGCGTGCCTTTTGTTACACTTGCCTTTCCTTGCTTTCCCTTGCCTTCCTTACCTTCCGTTACTCTTTCCTTGCCTTGCCGTGCATTGCCTAGCCTTGCGTTGTCATGCCTTAGCCTTGCCTCACCTGACCGTGCGTTCCCCTGCGTTACCCTTTCCTTGCCTTGCCGTGCATTGCCTAGCCCTGCGTTGCCGTGCCTTAGCCTTGTTACCCCTTGCCGTGCCGTTCCTTCCGTTACCCTTGCCTTCCCTTGCTTTCCCTTGCCTTCCTTGCGTTCCGTTACTCTTTGCTTGCTTTCCGTGCATTGCCTAGCCTTGCGTTGTCGTGCCTTAGCGTTGCCTCACCTGACCGTGCTTTCAAATGCGTTACACTTTCCTTGCCTTGCCGTTCATTGCCTAGCGTTCAGTGTCGTGCCTTACACTTGTTTCCCCTTGCCGTGCCGTTCCTTCCGTTACCCTGGCCTTTCCTTCCTTTTCCTTGCCTTTCTTACTTCCGTTACTCTTTGCTTGCCTTCCCTGAATTTCCTAGCCTTGCGTTGTCGTGCCTTAGAATTATCTCGCCTGACCTTGCCTTCCTTTGCTTTAAGCTTTCCTTGCATTGTCGTGCATCGCCTAGCCTTGCGTTTTCGTGCATTAGCCTTGCCTAGCCTCACCGTGCCTTTCCTTGCGTTACCCTTTGCTTGCCTTACCGTGCATTGCCTAGCCGTGCGTTGTCGTGCCTTAGCCTTGTTTCCCCTTGCCGTGCCGTTCCTTCCGTTACACTTGCCTTTCTTTGCTTTCCCTTTCCTTCCTTACCTTCCGTTTCTCTTTGCTTGCCTTCCGTGCATTGCCTAGCCTTGGGTTGTCGTGCCTTAGCCTTGCCTCGCCTGACCGTGCTTTCCCATGCGTTACCCTTTCCTTGCCTTGCCGTGCATTGCCTAGCGTGCGTTGTCGTGCCTTAGCCTTGTTTCCCTTGCCGTGCCGTTCCTTCCGTTACCAATGCCTTTCCTTGCTTTCCCTTGCCTTCCTTACCTTCCGTTACTCTTTGCTTGCCTTCCGTGCATTGCCTAGCCTTGCGTTGTCGTGCCTTAGCCTTATCTCGCCTGACCGTGCCTTCCTTTGCTTTAAGCTTTCCTTGCATTGTCGTGCATTGCCTAGCCTTGCGTTGTCGTGCATTAACCTTGCCTAGCCTCACCGTGCCTTGCCTTGCGTTACCCTTTCCTTGCCTTGCCGTGCATTGCCCCTCGTGCGTTGTCGTGCCTTAGCCTTGTTTCCCCTTGCCGTGCCGTTCCTTCCGTTACACTTGCCTTTCTTGGCTTTCCCTTGCCTTCCTTACCTTCCGTTACTCTTTGCTTGCCTTCCGTGCATTGCCTAGCCTTGCGTTGTCGTGCCTTAGCCTTATCTCGCCTGACCGTGCCTTCCTTTGCTTTAAGCTTTCCTTGCATTGTCGTGCATTGCCTAGCCTTGCGCTGTCGTGCATTAGCCTTGCCTAGCCTCACCGTGCCTTGCCTTGCGTTACCCTTTCCTTGCCTTGCCGTGCATTGCCTAGCCGTGCGTTGTCGTGCCTTAGCCTTGATTCCCCTTGCCGTGCCGTTCATTCCGTTACCCTTGCCTTCCCTTGCTTTCCCTTTCCTTCCTTGCATTCCGTTACTCCTTGCTTGCTTGCCGTGCATTGCCTAGCCTTGCGTTGGCTTTCCTTAGCCTTGCCTCCCCTGACCGTTCTTTCCCATGCGTTACCCTTTCCTTCCCTTGCCGTGCATTTCCTAGCGTGCGTTGTCGTGCCTTAGCCTTGTTTCCCCTTGCCGTGCCGTTCCTTCCGTTACACTTGCCTTTCCTTGCTTTTCCTTGCCTTGCTTACCTTCCGTTACTCTTTGCTTCCCTTCCCTGCATTGCCTAGCCTTGCGTTGTCGTGCCTTAGCCTTATCTCGCCTGACCGTGCCTTCCTTTTCTTTAAGCTTTCCTTGCATTGTCGTGCATTGCCTAGCCTTGCGTTGTCGTGCATTAGCCTTGCCTAGCCTCACCGTGCCTTGCCTTGCGTTACCCTTTCCTTGCCTTGCCGTGCATTCCCTAGCCGTGCGTTGTCGTGCCTTAGCCTTGTTTCCCATTGCCGTGGCGTGCCTTTTGTTACAGTTGACTTTCCTGGCTTTGACTTGCCTTCCTTTCCTTCCGTTACTCTTTCCTTACCTTGCCGTTCATTGCCTAGCCTTGCATTGTCGTGCCTTATCCTTGCCTCACCCGACCGTGCCTTCCCCTGCGTTACCCTTTCCTTGCCTTGCCGTGCATTGCCTAGCCCTGCGTTGCCGTGCCTTAGCCTTGTTACCCCTTGCCGTGCCGTTCCTTCCGTTACCCTTGCCTTCCCTTGCTTTCCCTTCCCTTCCTTGCGTTCCGTAACTCTTTGCTTGCTTTCCGTGCATTGCCTAGACTTGCGTTGTCATGCCTTAGCCTTGCATCGCCTGACCGTGCTTTCCCATGCGTTACCCTTTCCTTGCCTTTCCGGGAATTGCCTAGCCGTGCGTTGTCGTGCCTTAGCCTTGTTTCCCCTTGCCGTGCCGTTCCTTCCGTTACACTTGCCTTTCCTTCCTTTCCCTTGCCTTCCTTACCTTCCGTTACTCTTTGCTTGCCTTCCGTGCATTGCCTAGCCTTGCGTTGTCGTCGCTTAGCGTTGCCTCGCCTGACCGTGCTTTCAAATGCGTTACCCTTTCCTTGCCTTGCCGTTCATTGCCTAGCGTTCGGTGTCGTGCCTTAGACTTGTTTCCCCTTGCCGTGCCGTTCCTTCCGTTACCCTGGCCTTTCCTTCCTTTTCCTTGCCTTGCTTACCTTCCGTTAGTCTTTGCTTGCCTTCCCTGAATTTCCTAGCCTTGCCTTGTCGTGCCTTAACCTTATCTCGCCTGACCGTGCCTTCCTTTGCTTTAAGCTTTCCTTGCATTGTCGTGCGCCTAGCCTTGCGTTTTCGTGCATTAGCCTTGCCTAGCCTCACAGTGCCTTTCCTTGCGTTAACTTTTCCTCCGTGCATTGCCTAGCCTTGCGTTGTCGTGCCTTAGCCTTGTTTCCCCTTGCCGTGCCGTTCCTTCCGTTACACTTGCGTTGCCTTGCTTTGCCTTGCCTTCCGTTCCTTCCGTTACTCTTTCCTTGCCTTGCCGTGCATTGCCTAGCCCTGCGTTGTCGTGCCTTAGCCATGTTACCCCTTGCCGTGCCGTTCCTTCCGTTACCCTTGCCTTCCCTTGTTTCCCTTGCCTTCCTTGCGTTCCGTTACTCTTTGCTTGCTTTCCGTGCATTGCCTAGCCTTGCGTTGTCATGCCTTAGGCTTGCCTCGCCTGACCGTGTTTTCCCATGCGTTACCCTTTCCTTGCCTTGCCGTGCATTGCCCTGCCTGCGTTGCCGTGCCTTAGCCTTGTTTCCCCTTGCCGTGCAGTTCCTTCCGTTACCCTTGCCTTTCCTTCCTTTTCCGTGCCTTGCTTACCTTCCGTTACTCTTTGCTTGCCTTCCGTGCATTGCCTAGCCTTGCGTTGTCGTGCCTTAGCCTTATCTCGCCTGACCGTGCCTTCCTTTGCTTTAAGCTTTCCTTGCATTGTCGTGCATTGCCTAGCCTTGCATTGTCGTGCCTTATCCTTGCCTCACCTAACCGTGCCTTCCCCTGCGTTACCCTTTCCTTGCCTTGCCGTGCATTGCCTAGCCCTGCGTTGTCGTGCCTTAGCTTTCTTTCCCCTTGCCGTGCCGTTCCTTCCGTTACACTTCCCTTCCCTTGCTTTCCCTTGCCTTCCTTACCTTCCGTTACTCTTTGCTTGCCTTCCGTGCATTGCCTAGCCTTGCGTTACCGAGCCTTAGCCTTATCTCGCCTGACCGTGCCTTCCTTTGCTTTAAGCTTTCCTTGCATTGTCGTGCATTGCCGAGCCTTGCGTTGTCGTGCATTAGCCTTGCCTAGCCTCACCGTGCCTTGCCTTGCGTTACCCTTTGCTTGCCTTGCCGTGCATTGCCTAGCCGTGCGTTGTCGTGCCTTAGCCTTGTTTCCCCTTGCCGTGCAGTTCCTTCCGTTACACTTGCCTTTCTTTGCTTTCCCTTGCCTTCCTTACCTTCCGTTACTCTTTGCTTGCCTTCCGTGCATTGCCTAGCCTTGCGTTGTCGTGGCTTAACCTTGCCTCGCCTGAACGTGCTTTCCCATGCGTTACCCTTTCCTTGCCTTGCCGTGCATTGCCCAGCCTGCGTTGCCGTGCCTTAGCCTTGTTTCCCCTTGCCGTGCAGTTCCTTCCGTTACCCTTGCCTTTCCTTGCTTTTCCTTACCTTGCTTACCTTCCGTTACTCTTTGCTTCCCTTCCGTGCATTGCCTAGCCTTGCGTTGCCGTGCCTTAGCCTTATCTCGCCTGACCGTGCCTTCCTTTGCTTAAAGCTTTCCTTGCATTGTCGTGCATTGCCTAGCCTTGCGTTGTCGTGCATTAGCCTTGCCTAGCCTCACCGTGCCTTGCCTTGCGTTACCCTTTCCTTGCCTTGCCGTGCATTCCCTAGCCGTGCGTTGTCGTGCCTTAGCCTTGTTTCCCATTGCCGTGGCGTGCCTTTTGTTACAGTTGCCTTTCCTGGCTTTGACTTGCCTTCCTTTCCTTCCGTTACTCTTTCCTTACCTTGCCGTGCATTGCCTAGCCTTGCGTTGTCGTGCCTTAGCCTTGCCTCACCTGACCGTGCCTTCCCATGCGTTACCCTTTCCTTGCCTTGCCGTGCATTGCCTAGCCCTGCGTTGTCGTGCCTTAGCCTTGTTACCCCTTGCCGTGCCGTTCCTTCCGTTACCCTTGCCTTCCCTTGCTTTCCCTTGCCTTCCTTGCGTTCCGTTACTCTTTGCTTTCTTTCCGTGCATTGCCTAGCCTTGCGTTGTCATGCCTTAGCCTTGCATCGCCTGACCGTGCTTTCCCATGCGTTACCCTTTCCTTGCCTTTCCGTGCATTGCCTAGCCGTGCGTTGTCGTGCCTTAGCCTTCTTACCCCTTGCCGTGCCGTTCCTTCCGTTACCCTTGCCTTCCCTTGCTTTCCCTTGCCTTCCTTGCGTTC
The DNA here is from genome assembly GCF_037893015.1 of Macrotis lagotis. Lineage (NCBI taxonomy): Eukaryota > Metazoa > Chordata > Mammalia > Peramelemorphia > Peramelidae > Macrotis > Macrotis lagotis. The sequence goes on along the minus strand of NW_027422063.1, from coordinate 51,623 downwards.
CGCTACACTTTGCTTGCTTTCCGTGCATTGCCTAGCCTTGCGTTGTCATGCCTTAGCCTTGCCTCGCCTGACCGTGCTTTCCCATGCGTTACCCTTTCCTTGCCTTGCCGTGCATTGCCTAGCGTTCGGTGTCGTGCCTTAGACTTGTTCCCCCTTGCCGTGCCGTTCCTTCCGTTACCCTTGCCTTTCCTTGCTTTTCCTTGCCTTCCTTACCTTCCGTTACTCTTTGCTTGCCTTCCCTGAATTTCCTAGCCTTGCGTTGTCGTGCCTTAGACTTATCTCGCCTGACCTTGCCTTCCTTTGCTTTAAGCTTTCCTTGCATTGTCGTGCATTGCCTAGCCTTGCGTTGTCGTGCATTAGCCTTGCCCAGACTCACCGTGCCTTGCCTTGCGTTACCCTTTCCTTGCCTTGCCGTGCATTTCCTAGCCGTGTGTTGTCGTGCCTTAGCCTTGTTTCCCCCTGCCGTTGCGTGCCTTTTGTTACACTTGCCTTCCCTGGCTTTGCGTTGCCTTCCTTTCCTTCCGTTACTCTTTGCTTGCCTTGCCGTGCATTGCCTAGCCCTGCGTTGTCATGCCTTAGCCTTGTTACCCCTTGCCGTGCCGTTCCTTCCGTTACCCTTGCATTCCCTTGCTTTCCCTTGCCTTCCTTGCGTTCCGTTACTCTTTGCTTGCTTTCCGTGCATTGCCTAGCCTTGCGTTGTCATGCCTTAGCCTTGCCTGGCCTGACCGTGCTTTCCCATGCGTTACCCTTTCCTTGCCTTGCCGTGCATTGCCTAGCGTGCGTTGTCGTGCCTTAGCCTTGTTTCCCCTTGCCGTGCCGTTCCTTCCGTTACCATTGCCTTTCCTTGCTTTCCCTTGCCTTCCTTACATTCCGTTACTCTTTGCTTGCCTTCCGTGCATTGCCTAGCCTTGCGTTGTCGTGCCTTAGCCTTATCTCGTGACCGTGCCTTCCTTTGCTTTAAGCTTTCCTTGCATTGTCGTGCATTGCCTAGCCTTGCGTTGTCGTGCATTAACCTTGCCTAGCCTCACCCTGCCTTGCCTTGCGTTACCCTTTCCTTCCCTTGCCGTGCATTTCCTAGCAGTGTGTTGTCGTGCCTTAGCCTTGTTACCCCTTGCCGTGCCGTTCCTTCCGTTACACATGCCTTCCCTTGCTTTCCCTTTCCTTCCTTGAATTCCGTTACTCCTTGCTTGCTTTCCGTGCATTGCCTAGCCTTGCGTTGGCTTTCCTTAGCCTTGCCTCGCCTGACCGTGCTTTCCCATGCGTTACCCTTTCCTTGCCTTGCCGTGCATTGCCTAGCGTGCGTTGTCGTGCCTTAGCCTTGTTTCCCCTTGCCGTGCCGTTCCTTCCGTTACACTTGCCTTTCTTTGCTTTCCCTTGCCTTCCTTACCTTCCGTTACTCTTTGCTTGCCTTCCCTGCATTGCCTAGCCTTGCGTTGTCGTGCCTTAGCCTTATCTCGCCTGACCGTGCCTTCCTTTGCTTTAAGCTTTCCTTGCATTGTCGTGCATTGCCTAGCCTTGCGTTGTCGTGCATTAGCCTTGCCTAGCGTCACCGTGCCTTGCCTTGCGTTACCCTTTCCTTGCCTTGCCGTGCATTGCCTAGCCGTGCGTTGTCGTGCCTTAGCCTTGATTCCCCTTGCCGTGGCGTGCCTTTTGTTACACTTGCCTTGCCTGGCTTTGCCTTGCCTTCCTTTCCTTCCGTTACTCTTTCCTTGCCTTGCCGTGCATTGCCTAGCCTTGCATTGTCGTGCCTTATCCTTGCCTCACCTGACCGTGCCTTCCCCTGCGTTACCATTTCCTTGCCTTGCCGTGCATTGCCTAGCGTGCGTTGTCGTGCCTTAGCCTTGTCTCCCCTTGCCGTGCCGTTCCTTCCGTTACACTTGCCTTTCCTTGCTTTCCCTTGCCTTCCTTACCTTCCGATACTCTTTGCTTGCCTTCCGTGCATTTCCTAGCCTTGCGTTGTCGTGCCTTAGCCTTGCCTCGCCTGACCGTGCTTTCCCATGCGTTACCCTTTCCTTGCCTTGCCGTTCATTGCCTAGCGTTCGGTGTCGTGCCTGAGACTTGTTCCCCCTTGCCGTGCCGTTCCTTCCGTTACCCTTGCCTTTCCTTGCTTTTCCTTGCCTTCCTTACCTTCCGTTACTCTTTGCTTGCCTTCCCTGAATTGCCTAGCCTTGCGTTGTCGTGCCTTTGCCTTATCTCGCCTGACCTTGCCTTCCTTTGCTTTAAGCTTTCCTTGCATTGTCGTGCATTGCCTAGCCTTGCGTTTCCGTGCATTAGCCTTGCCTAGCCTCACCGTGCCTTGCCTTGCGTTACCCTTTGCTTGCCTTGCCGTGCACTGCCTAGCCGTGCGTTGTCGTGCCTTAGCCTTGTTTCCCCTTGCCGTGCAGTTCCTTCCGTAACACTTGCCTTTCTTTGCTTTCCCTTGCCTTCCTTACCTTCCGTTACTCTTTGCTTGCCTTCCGTGCATTGCCTAGCCTTGCGTTGTCGTGCCTTAGCCTTGCCTCGCCTGAACGTGCTTTCCCATGCGTTACCCTTTCCTTGCCTTGCCGTGCATTGCCCAGCCTGCGTTGTCGTGCCTTAGCCTTGTTTCCCCTTGCCGTGCAGTTCCTTCCGTTACCCTTGCCTTTCCTTGCTTTTTCTTGCCTTGCTTGCCTTCCGTTACTCTTTGCTTCCCTTCCCTGCATTGCCTAGCCTTCCGTTGTCTTGCCTTAGACTTATCTCGCCTGACCGTGCCTTCCTTTGCTTTAAGCTTTCCTTCCATTGTCGTGCATTGCTTAGCCTTTCGTTGTCGTGCATTAGCCTTGCCTAGCCTCACCGTGCCTTGCCTTGCGTTACCCTTTCCTTGCCTTGCCGTGCATTGCCTAGCCGTGCGTTGTCGTACCTTAGCCTTGTTTCCCCTTGCCGTGGCGTGCCTTTTGTTACACTTGCCTTTCCTGGCTTTGACTTGCCTTCCTTTCCTTCCGTTACTCTTTCCTTGCCTTGCCGTGCATTGCCTAGCCTTGCATTGTCTTGCCTTATCCTTGACTCACCTGACCGTGCGTTCCCCTGCGTTACCCTTTGCTTGCCTTGCCGTGCATTGCCTAGCCCTGCGTTGCCGTGCCTTAGCCTTGTTACCCCTTGCCGTGCCGTTCCTTCCGTTACCCTTGCCTTCCCTTGCTTTCCCTTGCCTTCCTTGCGTTCCGTTACTCTTTGCTTGCTTTCCGTGCATTGCCTAGCCTTGCGTTGTCGTGCCTTAGCGTTGCCTCACCTGACCGTGCTTTCAAATGCGTTACACTTTCCTTGCCTTGCCGTTCATTGCCTAGCGTTCAGTGTCGTGCCTTACACTTGTTTCCCCTTGCCGTGCCGTTCCTTCCTTTACCCTGGCCTTTCCTTCCTTTTCCTTGCCTTTCTTACTTCCGTTACTCTTTGCTTGCCTTCCCTGAATTTCCTAGCCTTGCGTTGTCGTGCCTTAGAATTATCTCGCCTGACCTTGCCTTCCTTTGCTTTAAGCTTTCCTTGCATTGTCGTGCATCGCCTAGCCTTGCGTTTTCGTGCATTAGCCTTGCCTAGCCTCACCGTGCCTTTCCTTGCGTTACCCTTTGCTTGCCTTACCGTGCATTGCCTAGCCGTGCGTTGTCGTGCCTTAGCCTTGTTTCCCCTTGCCGTGCCGTTCCTTCCGTTACACTTGCCTTTCTTTGCTTTCCCTTTCCTTCCTTACCTTCCGTTTCTCTTTGCTTGCCTTCCGTGCATTGCCTAGCCTTGGGTTGTCGTGCCTTAGCCTTGCCTCGCCTGACCGTGCTTTCCCATGCGTTACCCTTTCCTTGCCTTGCCGTGCATTGCCTAGCGTGCGTTGTCGTGCCTTAGCCTTGTTTCCCTTGCCGTGCCGTTCCTTCCGTTACCAATGCCTTTCCTTGCTTTCCCTTGCCTTCCTTACCTTCCGTTACTCTTTGCTTGCCTTCCGTGCATTGCCTAGCCTTGCGTTGTCGTGCCTTAGCCTTATCTCGCCTGACCGTGCCTTCCTTTGCTTTAAGCTTTCCTTGCATTGTCGTGCATTGCCTAGCCTTGCGTTGTCGTGCATTAACCTTGCCTAGCCTCACCGTGCCTTGCCTTGCGTTACCCTTTCCTTGCCTTGCCGTGCATTGCCCCTCGTGCGTTGTCGTGCCTTAGCCTTGTTTCCCCTTGCCGTGCCGTTCCTTCCGTTACACTTGCCTTTCTTGGCTTTCCCTTGCCTTCCTTACCTTCCGTTACTCTTTGCTTGCCTTCCGTGCATTGCCTAGCCTTGCGTTGTCGTGCCTTAGCCTTATCTCGCCTGACCGTGCCTTCCTTTGCTTTAAGCTTTCCTTGCATTGTCGTGCATTGCCTAGCCTTGCGCTGTCGTGCATTAGCCTTGCCTAGCCTCACCGTGCCTTGCCTTGCGTTACCCTTTCCTTGCCTTGCCGTGCATTGCCTAGCCGTGCGTTGTCGTGCCTTAGCCTTGATTCCCCTTGCCGTGCCGTTCATTCCGTTACCCTTGCCTTCCCTTGCTTTCCCTTTCCTTCCTTGCATTCCGTTACTCCTTGCTTGCTTGCCGTGCATTGCCTAGCCTTGCGTTGGCTTTCCTTAGCCTTGCCTCCCCTGACCGTTCTTTCCCATGCGTTACCCTTTCCTTCCCTTGCCGTGCATTTCCTAGCGTGCGTTGTCGTGCCTTAGCCTTGTTTCCCCTTGCCGTGCCGTTCCTTCCGTTACACTTGCCTTTCCTTGCTTTTCCTTGCCTTGCTTACCTTCCGTTACTCTTTGCTTCCCTTCCCTGCATTGCCTAGCCTTGCGTTGTCGTGCCTTAGCCTTATCTCGCCTGACCGTGCCTTCCTTTTCTTTAAGCTTTCCTTGCATTGTCGTGCATTGCCTAGCCTTGCGTTGTCGTGCATTAGCCTTGCCTAGCCTCACCGTGCCTTGCCTTGCGTTACCCTTTCCTTGCCTTGCCGTGCATTCCCTAGCCGTGCGTTGTCGTGCCTTAGCCTTGTTTCCCATTGCCGTGGCGTGCCTTTTGTTACAGTTGACTTTCCTGGCTTTGACTTGCCTTCCTTTCCTTCCGTTACTCTTTCCTTACCTTGCCGTTCATTGCCTAGCCTTGCATTGTCGTGCCTTATCCTTGCCTCACCCGACCGTGCCTTCCCCTGCGTTACCCTTTCCTTGCCTTGCCGTGCATTGCCTAGCCCTGCGTTGCCGTGCCTTAGCCTTGTTACCCCTTGCCGTGCCGTTCCTTCCGTTACCCTTGCCTTCCCTTGCTTTCCCTTCCCTTCCTTGCGTTCCGTAACTCTTTGCTTGCTTTCCGTGCATTGCCTAGACTTGCGTTGTCATGCCTTAGCCTTGCATCGCCTGACCGTGCTTTCCCATGCGTTACCCTTTCCTTGCCTTTCCGTGAATTGCCTAGCCGTGCGTTGTCGTGCCTTAGCCTTGTTTCCCCTTGCCGTGCCGTTCCTTCCGTTACACTTGCCTTTCCTTCCTTTCCCTTGCCTTCCTTACCTTCCGTTACTCTTTGCTTGCCTTCCGTGCATTGCCTAGCCTTGCGTTGTCGTCGCTTAGCGTTGCCTCGCCTGACCGTGCTTTCAAATGCGTTACCCTTTCCTTGCCTTGCCGTTCATTGCCTAGCGTTCGGTGTCGTGCCTTAGACTTGTTTCCCCTTGCCGTGCCGTTCCTTCCGTTACCCTGGCCTTTCCTTCCTTTTCCTTGCCTTGCTTACCTTCCGTTAGTCTTTGCTTGCCTTCCCTGAATTTCCTAGCCTTGCCTTGTCGTGCCTTAACCTTATCTCGCCTGACCTTGCCTTCCTTTGCTTTCAGTTTCCTTGCATTGTCGTGCGTCGCCTAGCCTTGCGTTTTCGTGCATTAGCCTTGCCTAGCCTCACAGTGCCTTTCCTTGCGTTAACTTTTGCTTGCCTTGCATTGCCTAGCCGTGCGTTGTCGTGCCTTAGCCTTGTTTCCCCTTGCCGTGCCGTTCCTTCCGTTACACTTGCGTTGCCTGGCTTTGCCTTGCCTTCCGTTCCTTCCGTTACTCTTTCCTTGCCTTGCCGTGTATTGCTTAGCCCTGCGTTGTCGTGCCTTAGCCATGTTACCCCTTGCCGTGCCGTTCCTTCCGTTACCCTTGCCTTCCCTTGTTTCCCTTGCCTTCCTTGCGTTCCGTTACTCTTTGCTTGCTTTCCGTGCATTGCCTAGCCTTGCGTTGTCATGCCTTAGGCTTGCCTCGCCTGACCGTGTTTTCCCATGCGTTACCCTTTCCTTGCCTTGCCGTGCATTGCCCTGCCTGCGTTGCCGTGCCTTAGCCTTGTTTCCCCTTGCCGTGCAGTTCCTTCCGTTACCCTTGCCTTTCCTTCCTTTTCCGTGCCTTGCTTACCTTCCGTTACTCTTTGCTTGCCTTCCGTGCATTGCCTAGCCTTGCGTTGTCGTGCCTTAGCCTTATCTCGCCTGACCGTGCCTTCCTTTGCTTTAAGCTTTCCTTGCATTGTCGTGCATTGCCTAGCCTTGCATTGTCGTGCCTTATCCTTGCCTCACCTAACCGTGCCTTCCCCTGCGTTACCCTTTCCTTGCCTTGCCGTGCATTGCCTAGCCCTGCGTTGTCGTGCCTTAGCTTTCTTTCCCCTTGCCGTGCCGTTCCTTCCGTTACCCTTGCCTTCCCTTGCTTTCCCTTGCCTTCCTTACCTTCCGTTACTCTTTGCTTGCCTTCCGTTGCCTAGCCTTGCGTTACCGAGCCTTAGCCTTATCTCGCCTGACCGTGCCTTCCTTTGCTTTAAGCTTTCCTTGCATTGTCGTGCATTGCCGAGCCTTGCGTTGTCGTGCATTAGCCTTGCCTAGCCTCACCGTGCCTTGCCTTGCGTTACCCTTTGCTTGCCTTGCCGTGCATTGCCTAGCCGTGCGTTGTCGTGCCTTAGCCTTGTTTCCCCTTGCCGTGCAGTTCCTTCCGTTACACTTCCGTTACCCTTGCCTTTCTTTGCTTTCCCTTGCCTTCCTTACCTTCCGTTACTCTTTGCTTGCCTTCCGTGCATTGCCTAGCCTTGCGTTGTCGTGGCTTAACCTTGCCTCGCCTGAACGTGCTTTCCCATGCGTTACCCTTTCCTTGCCTAGCCGTGCATTGCCCAGCCTGCGTTGCCGTGCCTTAGCCTTGTTTCCCCTTGCCGTGCAGTTCCTTCCGTTACCCTTGCTTTTCTTTGCTTTCCCTTGCCTTCCTTACCTTCCGTTACTCTTTGCTTCCCTTCCCTGCATTGCCTAGCCTTGCGTTGCCGTGCCTTAGCCTTATCTCGCCTGACCGTGCCTTCCTTTTCTTTAAGCTTTGCTTGCATTGTCGTGCATTGCCTAGCCTTGCGTTGTCGTGCATTAGCCTTGCCTAGCCTCACCGTGCCTTGCCTTGCGTTACCCTTTCCTTGCCTTGCCGTGCATTCCCTAGCCGTGCGTTGTCGTGCCTTAGACTTGTTTCCCATTGCCGTAGCGTGCCTTTTGTTACAGTTGCCTTTCCTGGCTTTGACTTGCCTTCCTTTCCTTCCGTTAATCTTTCCTTACCTTGCCGTGCATTGCCTAGACTTGCATTGTCGTGCCTTATCCTTGCCTCACCTGACCGTGCCTTCCCCTGCGTTACCCTTTCCTTGCCTTGCCGTGCATTGCCTAGCCCTGCGTTGCCGTGCCTTAGCCTTGTTACCCCTTGCCGTGCCGTTCCTTCCGTTACCCTTGCCTTCCCTTGCTTTCCCTTGCCTTCCTTGCGTTCCGTTACTCTTTGCTTTCTTTCCGTGCATTGCCTAGCCTTGCGTTGTCATGCCTTAGCCTTGCATCGCCTGACCGTGCTTTCCCATGCGTTACCCTTTCCTTGCCTTTCCGTGCATTGCCTAGCCGTGCGTTGTCGTGCCTTAGCCTTGTTTCCCCTTGCCGTGCCGTTCCTTCCGTTACACTTGCCTTTCCTTCCTTTCCCTTGCCTTCCTTACCTTCCGTTACTCTTTGCTTGCCTTCCGTGCATTGCCTAGCCTTGCGTTGTCGTGGCTTAGCGTTGCCTCGCCTGACCGTTCTTTCAAATGCGTTACCCTTTCCTTCCCTTGCCGTTCATTGCTTAGCGTTCGGTGTCGTGCCTTAGATTTGGTTCCCCTTGCCGTGCCGTTCCTTCCGTTACTCTGGCCTTTCCTTCCTTTTCCTTGCCTTGCTTACCTTCCGTTAGTCTTTGCTTGCCTTCCCTGAATTTCCTAGCCTTGCCTTGTCGTGCCTTAGCCTTATCTCGCCTGACCTTGCCTTCCTTTGCTTTCAGTTTCCTTGCATTGTCGTGCGTCGCCTAGCCTTGCGTTTTGGTGCATTAGCCTTGCCTAGCCTCACAGTGCCTTTCCTTGCGTGAACTTTTGCTTGCCTTGCCGTGCATTGCCTAGCCGTGCGTTGTCGTGCCTTAGCCTTGTTTCCCCTTGCCGTGCCGTTCCTTCCGTTACACTTGCCTTGCCTGGCTTTGCGTTGCCTTCCTTTCCTTCCGTTACTCTTTGCCTGCCTTGCCGTGCATTGCCTAGCCCTGCGTTGTCGTGCCTTAGCCTTGTTACCCCTTGCCGTGCCGTTCCTTCCGTTACCCTTGCCTTCCCTTGCTTTCCCTTGCCTTCCTTGCGTTCCGTTACTCTTTGCTTGCTTTCCGTGCATTGCCTAGCCTTGCGTTGTCATGCCTTAGACTTGCCTCGCCTGACCGTGCTTTCGCATGCGTTACCCTTTCCTTGCCTTGCCGTGCATTGCCTAGCGTGCGTTGTCGTGCCTTAGCCTTGTTTCCCCTTGCCGTGCCGTTCCTTCCGTTACCATTGCCTTTCCTTGCTTTCCCTTGCCTTCCTTACCTTCCGTTACTCTTTGCTTGCCTTCCGTGCATTGCCTAGCCTTGCGTTGTCGTGCCTTAGCCTTATCTCGCCTGACCGTGCCTTCCTTTGCTTTAAGCTTTCCTTGCATTGTCGTGCATTGCCTAGCCTTGCGCTGTCGTGCATTAGCCTTGCCTAGCCTCACCGTGCCTTGCCTTGCGTTACCCTTTCCTTGCCTTGCCGTGCATTGCCTAGCCGTGCGTTGTCGTGCCTTAGCCTTGATTCCCCTTGCCGTGCCGTTCCTTCCGTTACCCTTGCCTTCCCTTGCTTTCCCTTTCCTTCCTTGCATTCCGTTACTCCTTGCTTGCTTGCCGTGCCTTGCCTAGCCTTGCGTTGGCTTTCCTTAGCCTTGCTTCGCCTGACCGTGCTTTCCCATGCGTTACCCTTTCCTTGCCTTCCCGTGCATTTCCTAGCGTGCGTTGTCGTGCCTTAGCCTTGTTTCCCCTTGCCGTGCCGTTCCTTCCGTTACACTTGCCTTTCTTTGCTTTCCCTTGCCTTCCTTACCTTCCGTTACTCTTTGCTTGCCTTCCGTGCATTGCCAAGCCTTGCGTTGTCGTGCCTTAGCCTTGCCTCCCCTGACCGTTGTTTCCCATGCGTTACCCTTTCCTTCCCTTGCCGTGCATTTCCTAGCGTGCGTTGTCGTGCCTTAGCCTTGTTTCCCCTTGCCCTGCCGTTCCTTCCGTTACACTTGCCTTTCCTTGCTTTTCCTTGCCTTGCTTACCTTCCGTTACTCTTTGCTTCCCTTCCCTGCATTGCCTAGCCTTGCGTTGTCGTGCCTTAGCCTTATCTCGCCTGACCGTGCCTTCCTTTTCTTTAAGCTTTCCTTGCATTGTCGTGCATTGCCTAGCCTTGCGTTGTCGTGCATTAGACTTGCCTAGCCTCACCGTGCCTTGCCTTGCGTTACCCTTTCCTTGCCTTGCCGTGCATTCCCTAGCCGTGCGTTGTCGTGCCTTAGCCTTGTTTCCCATTGCCGTGGCGTGCCTTTTGTTACAGTTGACTTTCCTGGCTTTGACTTGCCTTCCTTTCCTTCCGTTACTCTTTCCTTACCTTGCCGTGCATTGCCTAGCCTTGCATTGTCGTGCCTTATCCTTGCCTCACCTGACCGTGCCTTCCCCTGCGTTACCCTTTCCTTGCCTTGCCGTGCATTGCCTAGCCCTGCGTTGCCGTGCCTTAGCCTTGTTACCCCTTGCCGTGCCGTTCCTTCCGTTACCCTTGCCTTCCCTTGCTTTCCCTTGCCTTCCTTGCGTTCCGTTACTCTTTGCTTGCTTTCCGTGCATTGCCTAGCCTTGCGTTGTCATGCCTTAGGCTTGCCTCGCCTGACCGTGCTTTCCCATGCCTTACCCTTTCCTTGCCTTGCCGTGCATTGCCCAGCCTGCGTTGCCGTGCCTTAGCCTTGTTTCCCCTTGCCGTGCAGTTCCTTCCGTTACCCTTGCCTTTCCTTCCTTTTCCGTGCCTTGCTTACCTTCCGTTACTCTTTGCTTGCCTTCCCTGAATTTCCTAGCCTTCCGTTGTCGTGCCTTAGAATTATCTCGCCTGACCTTGCCTTCCTTTGCTTTAAGCTTTCCTTGCATTGTCGTGCATCGCCTAGCCTTGCGTTTTCGTGCATTAGCCTTGCCTAGCCTCACCGTGCCTTTCCTTCCGTTACCCTTTGCTTGCCTTAGAGTGCATTGCCTAGCCGTGCGTTGTCGTGCCTTAGCCTTGTTTCCCCTTGCCGTGCCGTTCCTTCCGGTACACTTGCCTTTCTTTGCTTTCCCTTTCCTTCCTTACCTTCCGTGCATTGCCTAGCCTTGGGTTGTCGTGCCTTAGCCTTGCCTCGCCTGACCGTGCTTTCCCATGCGTTACCCTTTCCTTGCCTTGCCGTGCATTGCCTAGCGTGCGTTGTGGTGCCTTAGCCTTGTTTCCCCTCGCCGTGCCGTTCCTTTCGTTACCATTGCCTTTCCTTACTTTTCCTTGCCTTCCTTACCTTCCGTTACTCTTTGCTTGCCTTCCGTGCATTGCCTAGCCTTGCGTTGTCGTGCCTTAGCCTTATCTCGCCTGACCGTGCCTTCCTTCGCTTTAAGCTTTCCTTGCATTGTCGTGCATTGCCTAGCCTTGCGTTGTCGTGCATTAACCTTGCCTAGCCTCACCGTGCCTTGCCTTGCGTTACACTTTCCTTGCCTTGCCGTGCATTGCCTAGCGTGCGTTGCCGTGCCTTAGCCTTGTTTCCCCTTGCCGTGCCGTTCCTTCCGTTACACTTGCCTTTCTTTGCTTTCCCTTGCCTTCCTTACCTTCCGTTTCTCTTTGCTTGCCTTCCATGCATTGCCTAGCCTTGCGTTGTCGTGCCTTAGCCTTATCTCGCCTGACCGTGCCTTCCTTTGCTTTAAGCTTTCCTTGCATTGTCGTGCATTGCCTAGCCTTGCGTTGTCGTGCATTAGCCTTACCTAGCCTCACCGTGCCTTGCCTTGCGTTACCCTTTCCTTGCCTTGCCGTGCATTGCCTAGCCGTGCGTTGTCGTGCCTTAGCATTGATTCCCCTTGCCGTGGCGTGCCTTTTGTTACACTTGCCTTGCTTGGCTTCGACTTTCCTTCCTTTCCTTCCGTTACTCTTTCCTTGCCTTGCCGTGCATTGCCTAGCCTTGCATTATCGTGCCTTATCCTTGCCTCACCTGACCGTGCCTTCCCCTGCGTTACCCTTTCCTTGCCTTGCCGTGCATTGCCTAGCCCTGCGTTGTCGTGCCTTAGCCTTCTTACCCCTTGCCGTGCCGTTCCTTCCGTTACCCTTGCCTTCCCTTGCTTTCCCTTTCCTTCCTTGCATTCCGTTACTCCTTGCTTGCTTACCGTGCATTGCCTAGCCTTGCGTTGGCTTTCCTTAGCCTAGACTCGCCTGACCGTGCTTTCCCATGCGTTACACTTTCCTTGCTTGCCGTGCATTGCCTAGCCCTGCGTTGTCGTGCCTTAGCTTTCTTACCCCTTGCCGTGCCGTTCCTTCCGTTACCCTTGCCTTCCCTTGCTTTCCCTTGCCTTCCTTACCATCCGTTACTCTTTGCTTGCCTTCCGTGCATTGCCTAGCCTTGCGTTGCCGAGCCTTAGCCTTATCTCGCCTGACCGTGCCTTCCTTTGCTTTAAGCTTTCCTTGCATTGTCGTGCATTGCCTAGCCTTGCGTTGTCGTGCATTAGCCTTGCCTAGCCTCACCGTGCCTTGCCTTGCGTTACCCTTTGCTTGCCTTGCCGTGCATTGCCTAGCCGTGCGTTGTCGTGCCTTAGCCTTGTTTCCCCTTGCCGTGCCGTTCCTTCCGTTACACTTGCTTTTCTTTGCTTTCCCTTGCCTTCCTTACCTTCCGTTACTCTTTGCTTGCCTTCCGTGCATTGCCTAGCCTTGCGTTGTCGTGGCTTAACCTTGCCTCGCCTGAACGTGCTTTCCCATGCGTTACCCTTTCCTTGCCTTGCCGTGCATTGCCCAGCCTGCGTTGCCGTGCCTTAGCCTTGTTTCCCCTTGCCGTGCAGTTCCTTCCGTTACCCTTGCCTTCCCTTGCTTTCCCTTGCCTTCCTTACCATCCGTTACTCTTTGCTTGCCTTCCGTGCATTGCCTAGCCTTGCGTTGCCGAGCCTTAGCCTTATCTCGCCTGACCGTGCCTTCCTTTGCTTTAAGCTTTCCTTGCATTGTCGTGCATTGCCTAGCCTTGCGTTGTCGTGCATTAGCCTTGCCTAGCCTCACCGTGCCTTGCCTTGCGTTACCCTTTGCTTGCCTTGCCGTGCATTGCCTAGCCGTACGTTGTCGTGCCTTAGCCTTGTTTCCCATTGCCGTGGCGTGCCTTTTGTTACAGTTGCCTTTCCTGGCTTTGACTTGCCTTCCTTTCCTTCCGTTACTCTTTCCTTACCTTGCCGTGCATTGCCTAGACTTGCATTGTCGTGCCTTATCCTTGCCTCACCTGACCGTGCCTTCCCCTGCGTTACCCTTTCCTTGCCTTGCCGTGCATTGCCTAGCCCTGCGTTGCCGTGCCTTAGCCTTGTTACCCCTTGCCGTGCCGTTCCTTCCGTTATCCTTGCCTTCCCTTGCTTTCCCTTGCCTTCCTTGCGTTCCGTTACTCTTTGCTTGCTTTCCGTGCATTGCCTAGCCTTGCGTTGTCATGCCTTAGCCTTGCATCGCCTGACCGTGCTTTCCCATGCGTTACCCTTTCCTTGCCTTTCCGTGCATTGCCTAGCCGTGCGTTGTCGTGCCTTAGCCTTGTTTGCCCTTGCCGTGCCGTTCCTTCCGTTACACTTGCCTTGCCTGGCTTTGCGTTGCCTTCCTTTCCTTCCGTTACTCTTTGCCTGCCTTGCCGTGCATTGCCTAGCCCTGCGATGTCGTGCCTTAGCCTTGTTACCCCTTGCCGTGCCGTTCCTTCCGTTACCCTTGCCTTCCCTTGCTTTCCCTTGCCTTCCTTGCGTTCCGTTACTCTTTGCTTGCTTTCCGTGCATTGCCTAGCCTTGCGTTGGCTTTCCTTAGCCTTGCCTCGCCTGACCGTGCTTTCCCATGCGTTACACTTTCCTTGCCTTGCCGTGCATTGCCTAGCGTGCGTTGTCGTGCCTTAGCCTTATTTCCCCTTGCCGTGCCGTTCCTTCCGTTACACTTGCCTTTCTTTCCTTTCCCTTGCCTTCCTTACCTTCCGTTACTCTTTGCTTGCCTTCCCTGCATTGCCTAGCCTTGCGTTGTCGTGCCTTAGCCTTATCTCGCCTGACCGTGCCTTCCTTTGCTTTAAGCTTTCCGTGCATTGTCGTGCATTGCCTAGCCTTGCGTTGTCGTGCATTAGCCTTGCCTAGCCTCACCGTGCCTTGCCTTGCGTTACCCTTTCCTTGCCTTGACGTGCATTGCCTAGCCGTGCGTTGTCGTGCCTTAGCCTTGATTCCCCTTGCCGTGGCGTGCCTTTTGTTACACTTGCCTTGCCTGGCTTTGCCTTGCCTTCCTTTCCTTCCGTTAGTCTTTCCTTGCCTTGCCGTGCATTGCCTAGCCTTGCATTGTCGTGCCTTATCCTTGCCTCACCTGACCGTGCCTTCCCCTGCGTTACCATTTCCTTGCCTTGCCGTGCATTGCTTAGCCCTTCGTTGTCGTGCCTTAGCCTTCTTACCCCTTGCCGTGCCGTTCCTTCCGTTACCCTTGCCTTTCCTTGCTTTTCCTTGACTTGCTTGCCTTCCGTTACTCTTTGCTTCCCTTCCCTGCATTGCCTAGCCTTGCGTTGTCGTGCCTTAGACTTATCTTGCCTGACCGTGCCTTCCTTTGCTTTTAGCTTTCCTTACATTGTCGTGCATTGCTTAGCCTTGCGTTGTCGTGCATTAGCCTTGCCTAGCCTCACCGTGCCTTGCCTTGCGTTACCCTTTCCTTGCCTTGCCGTGCATTGCCTATCCGTGCGTTGTCGTACCTTAGCCTTGTTTCCCCTTGCCGTGGCGTGCCTTTTGTTACACTTGCCTTTCCTGGCTTTGACTTGCCTTCCTTTCCTTCCGTTACTCTTTCCTTGCCTTGCCGTGCATTGCCTAGCCTTGCATTGTCGTGCCTTATCTTTGCCTCACCTGACCGTGCCTTCCCCTGCGTTACCCTTTCCTTGCCTTGCCGTGCATTGCCTAGCCCTGCGTTGCCGTGCCTTAGCCTTGTTACCCCTTGCCGTGCCGTTCCTTCCGTTACCCTTGCCTTCCCTTGCTTTCCCTTGCCTTCCTTGCGTTCCGTTACTCTTTGCTTGCTTTCCGTGCATTGCCTAGCCTTGCGTTGTCATGCCTTAGCCTTGCATCGCCTGACCGTGCTTTCCCATTCGTTACCCTTTCCTTGCCTTGCCGTGCATTGCATAGCCGTGCGTTGTCGTGCCTTAGACTTGTTTCCCCTTGCCGTGCCGTTCCTTCCGTTACCCTGGCCTTTCCTTCCTTTTCCTTGCCTTGCTTGCCTTCCGTTACGCTTTGCTTGCCTTCCCTGAATTTCCTAGCCTTGCGTTGTCGTGCCTTAGAATTATCTCGCCTGACCTTGCCTTCCTTTGCTTTAAGCTTTCCTTGCATTGTCGTGCATCGCCTAGCCTTGCGTTTTCGTGCATTAGCCTTGCCTACCCTCACCGTGCCTTTCCTTGCGTTACCCTTTCCTTGCCTTACCGTGCATTGCCTAACCGTGCGTTGTCGTGCCTTAGCCTTGTTTCCCCTTGCCGTGCCGTTCCTTCCGTTACACTTGCCTTTCTTTGCTTTCCCTTTCCTTCCTTACCTTCCGTTTCTCTTTGCTTGCCTTCCGTGCATTGCCTAGCCTTGGGTTGTCGTGCCTTAGCCTTGCCTCGCCTGACCGTGCTTTCCCATGCGTTACCCTTTCCTTGTCTTGCCGTGCATTGCCTAGTGTGCGTTGTCGTGCCTTAGCCTTGTTTCCCCTTGCCGTGCCGTTCCTTCCGTTACCATTGCCTTTCCTTGCTTTCCCTTGCCTTCCTTACCTTCCGTTACTCTTTGCTTGCCTTCCGTGCATTGCCTAGCCTTGCGTTGTCGTGCCTTAGCCTTATCTCGCCTGACCGTGCCTTCCTTTGCTTTAAGCTTTCCTTGCATTGTCGTGCATTGCCTAGCCTTGCGTTGTCGTGCATTAACCTTGCCTAGCCTCACCGTGCCTTGCCTTGCGTTACCCTTTCCTTGCCTTGCCGTGCATTGCCTAGCGTGCGTTGTCGTGCCTTAGCCTTGTTTCCCCTTGCCGTGCCGTTCCTTCCGGTACACTTGCCTTTCTTTGCTTTCCCTTGGCTTCCTTACCTTCCGTTTCTCTTTGCTTGCCTTCCGTGCATTGCCTAGCCTTGCGTTGTCGTGCCTTAGCCTTATCTCTTCTGACCGTGCCTTCCTTTGCTTTAAGCTTTCCGTGCACTGTCGTGCATTGCCTAGCCTTGCGTTGTCGTGCATTAGCCTTGCCTAGCCTCACCGTGACTTGCCTTGCGTTTCCGTTTCCTTGCCTTGCCGTGCATTGCCTAGCCGTGCGTTGTCGTGCTTTAGCCTTGATTCCCCTTGCCGTGGCGTGCCTTTTGTTACACTTGCCTTGCTTGGCTTTGCCTTGCCTTCCTTTCCTTCCGTTACTCTTTCCTTGCCTTGCCGTGCATTGCCTAGCCTTGCAATGTCGTGCCTTATCCTTGCCTCACCTGACCGTGCCTTCCCCTGCGTTACCCTTTCCTTGCCTTGCCGTGCATTGCCTAGCCCTGCGTTGTCGTGCCTTAGCCTTCTTACCGCTTGCCGTGCCGTTCCTTCCGTTACCCTTGCCTTCACTTGCTTTCCCTTTCCTTCCTTGCATTCCGTTACTCCTTGCTTGCTTACCGTGCATTGCCTAGCCTTGAGTTGGCTTTCCTTAGCCTTGCCTCGCCTGACCGTGCTTTCCCATGCGTTACCCTTTCCTTGCCTTGCCGTGCATTGCCTAGCGTGCGTTGTCGTGCCTTAGCCTTGTTTCCACTTGCCGTACCGTTCCTTCCGTTACACTTGCCTTTCTTTGCTTTCCCTTGCCTTCCTTACCTTCCGTTACTCTTTGCTTGCCTTCCGTGCATTGCCAAACCTTGCGTTGTCGTGCCTTAGCCTTGCCTCCCCTGACCGTTCTTTCCCATGCGTTACCCTTTCCTTCCCTTGCCGTGCATTGCCTAGCGTGCGTTGTCGTGCCTTAGACTTGTTTCCCCTTCCCGTGCCGTTCCTTCCGTTACCATTGCCTTTCCTTGCTTTCCTTTGCCTTCCTTACCTTCCGTTACTCTTTGCTTGCCTTCCCTGCATTGCCTAGCCTTGCGTTGTCGTGCCTTAGCCTTATCTCTTCTGACCGTGCCTTCCTTTGCTTTAAGCTTTACTTGCATTGTCGTGCATTGCCTAGCCTTGCGTTGTCGTGCATTAGCCTTGCCTAGCCTCACCGTGCCTTGCCTTGCGTTACCCTTTCCTTGCCTTGCCGTGCATTTCCTAGCCGTGTGTTGTCGTGCCTTAGCCTTGTTTCCCCTTGCCGTTGCGTGCCTTTTGTTACACTTGCCTTGCCTGGCTTTGCCTTGCCTTCCGTTCCGTTCCATTACTCTTTCCTTGCCTTGCCGTGCATTTCCTAGGCGTGTGTTGTCCTGCCTTAGCCTTGTTACCCCTTGCCGTGCCGTTCTTTCCGTTACCCTTGCCTTCCCTTGCTTTCCCTTGCCTTCCTTGCGTTCCGTTACTCTTTGCTTGCTTTCCGTGCATTGCCTAGCCTTGCGTTGGCTTTCCTTAGCCTTGCCTCGCCTGACCGTGCTTTCCCATGCGTTACCCTTTCCTTGCCTTGCCGTGCATTGCCTAGCGTGCGTTGTCGTGCCTTAGCCTTATTTCCCCTTGCCGTGCCGTTCCTTCCGTTACACTTGCCTTTCTTTCCTTTCCCTTGCCTTCCTTACCTTCCGTTACTCTTTGCTTGCCTTCCCTGAATTGCCTAGCCTTGCGTTGTCGTGCCTTAGCCTTATCTCGCCTGACCGTGCCTTCCTTTGCTTTAAGCTTTCCTTGCATTGTCGTGCATTGCCTAGCCTTGGGTTGTCGTGCATTAGCCTTGCCTAGCCTCACCGTGCCTTGCCTTGCGTTACCCTTTCCTTGCCTTGACGTGCATTGCCTAGCCGTGCGTTGTCGTGCCTTACCCTTGATTCCCCTTGCCGTGGCGTGCCTTTTGTTACACTTGCCTTGCCTGGCTTTGCCTTGCCTTCCTTTCCTTCCGTTAGTCTTTCCTTGCCTTGCCGTGCATTGCCTAGCCTTGCATTGTCGTGCCTTATCCTTGCCTCACCTGACCGTGCCTTCCCCTGCGTTACCATTTCCTTGCCTTGCCGTGCATTGCCTAGCCCTTCGTTGTCGTGCCTTAGCCTTCTTACCCCTTGCCGTGCCGTTCCTTCCGTTACCCTTGCCTTTCCTTGCTTTTCCTTGCCTTGCTTGCCTTCCGTTACTCTTTGCTTCCCTTCCCTGCATTGCCTAGCCTTGCGTTGTCGTGCCTTAGACTTATCTTGCCTGACCGTGCCTTCCTTTGCTTTTAGCTTTCCTTACATTGTCGTGCATTGCTTAGCCTTGCGTTGTCGTGCATTAGCCTTGCCTAGCCTCACCGTGCCTTGCCTTGCGTTACCCTTTCCTTGCCTTGCCGTGCATTGCCTATCCGTGCGTTGTCGTACCTTAGCCTTGTTTCCCCTTGCCGTGGCGTGCCTTTTGTTACACTTGCCTTTCCTGGCTTTGACTTGCCTTCCTTTCCTTCCGTTACTCTTTCCTTGCCTTGCCGTGCATTGCCTAGCCTTGCATTGTCGTGCCTTATCTTTGCCTCACCTGACCGTGCCTTCCCCTGCGTTACCCTTTCCTTGCCTTGCCGTGCATTGCCTAGCCCTGCGTTGCCGTGCCTTAGCCTTGTTACCCCTTGCCGTGCCGTTCCTTCCGTTACCCTTGCCTTCCCTTGCTTTCCCTTGCCTTCCTTGCGTTCCGTTACTCTTTGCTTGCTTTCCGTGCATTGCCTAGCCTTGCGTTGTCATGCCTTAGCCTTGCATCGCCTGACCGTGCTTTCCCATTCGTTACCCTTTCCTTGCCTTGCCGTGCATTGCATAGCCGTGCGTTGTCGTGCCTTAGACTTGTTTCCCCTTGCCGTGCCGTTCCTTCCGTTACCCTGGCCTTTCCTTCCTTTTCCTTGCCTTGTTTGCCTTCCGTTACGCTTTGCTTGCCTTCCCTGAATTTCTTAGCCTTGCGTTGTCGTGCCTTAGAATTATCTCGCCTGACCTTGCCTTCCTTTGCTTTAAGCTTTCCTTGCATTGTCGTGCATCGCCTAGCCTTGCGTTTTCGTGCATTAGCCTTGCCTACCCTCACCGTGCCTTTCCTTGCGTTACCCTTTGCTTGCCTTACCGTGCATTGCCTAACCGTGCGTTGTCGTGCCTTAGCCTTGTTTCCCCTTGCCGTGCCGTTCCTTCCGTTACACTTGCCTTTCTTTGCTTTCCCTTTCCTTCCTTACCTTCCGTTTCTCTTTGCTTGCCTTCCGTGCATTGCCTAGCCTTGGGTTGTCGTGCCTTAGCCTTGCCTCGCCTGACCGTGCTTTCCCATGCGTTACCCTTTCCTTGTCTTGCCGTGCATTGCCTAGTGTGCGTTGTCGTGCCTTAGCCTTGTTTCCCCTTGCCGTGCCGTTCCTTCCGTTACCATTGCCTTTCCTTGCTTTCCCTTGCCTTCCTTACCTTCCGTTACTCTTTGCTTGCCTTCCGTGCATTGCCTAGCCTTGCGTTGTCGTGCCTTAGCCTTATCTCGCCTGACCGTGCCTTCCTTTGCTTTAAGCTTTCCTTGCATTGTCGTGCATTGCCTAGCCTTGCGTTGTCGTGCATTAACCTTGCCTAGCCTCACCGTGCCTTGCCTTGCGTTACCCTTTCCTTGCCTTGCCGTGCATTGCCTAGCGTGCGTTGTCGTGCCTTAGCCTTGTTTCCCCTTGCCGTGCCGTTCCTTCCGGTACACTTGCCTTTCTTTGCTTTCCCTTGCCTTCCTTACCTTCCGTTACTCTTTGCTTGCCTTCCGTGCATTGCCTAGCCTTGCGTTGTCGTGCCTTAGCCTTATCTCTTCTGACCGTGCCTTCCTTTGCTTTAAGCTTTCCGTGCACTGTCGTGCATTGCCTAGCCTTGCGTTGTCGTGCATTAGCCTTGCCTAGCCTCACCGTGCCTTGCCTTGCGTTTCCCTTTCCTTGCCTTGCCGTGCATTGCCTAGCCGTGCGTTGTCGTGCTTTAGCCTTGATTCCCCTTGCCGTGCCGTTCCTTCCGTTACACTTGCCTTCACTTGCTTTCCCTTTCCTTCCTTGCATTCCGTTACTCCTTGCTTGCTTACCGTGCATTGCCTAGCCTTGCGTTGGCTTTCCTTAGCCTTGCCTCGCCTGACCGTGCTTTCCCATGCGTTACCCTTTCCTTGCCTTGCCGTGCATAGCCTAGCGTGCGTTGTCGTGCCTTAGCCTTGTTTCCCCTTGCCGTACCGTTCCTTCCGTTACCCTGCCTTGCCTTGCTTTCCCTTGCCTTCCTTACCTTCCGTTACTCTTTGCTTGCCTTCCGTGCATTGCCAAACCTTGCGTTGTCGTGCCTTAGCCTTGCCTCCCCTGACCGTTCTTTCCCATGCGTTACCCTTTCCTTCCCTTGCCGTGCATTGCCTAGCGTGCGTTGTCGTGCCTTAGACTTGTTTCCCCTTCCCGTGCCGTTCCTTCCGTTACCATTGCCTTTCCTTGCTTTCCTTTGCCTTCCTTACCTTCCGTTACTCTTTGCTTGCCTTCCCTGCATTGCCTAGCCTTGCGTTGTCGTGCCTTAGCCTTATCTCTTCTGACCGTGCCTTCCTTTGCTTTAAGCTTTACTTGCATTGTCGTGCATTGCCTAGCCTTGCGTTGTCGTGCATTAGCCTTGCCTAGCCTCACCGTGCCTTGCCTTGCGTTACCCTTTCCTTGCCTTGCCGTGCATTGCCTAGCCGTGTGTTGTCGTGCCTTAGCCTTGTTTCCCCTTGCCGTGCCGTGCCTTTTGTTACACTTGCCTTGCCTGGCTTTGCCTTGCCTTCCGTTCCGTTCCATTACTCTTTCCTTGCCTTGCCGTGCATTGCCTAGCCCTGCGTTGTCGTGCCTTAGCCTTGTTACCCCTTGCCGTGCCGTTCCTTCCGTTACCCTTGCCTTCCCTTGCTTTCCCTTGCCTTCCTTGCGTTCCGTTACTCTTTGCTTGCTGTCCGTGCATTGCCTAGCGTTGCGTTGTCATGCCTTAGGCTTGCCTCGCCTGACCGTGCTTTCCCATGCGTTACCCTTTCCTTGCCTTGCCGTTCATTGCCTAGCGTTCGGTGTCGTGCCTGAGACTTGTTCCCCCTTGCCGTGCCGTTCCTTCCGTTACCCTTGCCTTTCCTTGCTTTTCCTTGCCTTCCTTACCTTCCGTTACTCTTTGCTTGCCTTCCCTGAATTGCCTAGCCTTGCGTTGTCGTGCCTTTGCCTTATCTCGCCTGACCTTGACTTCCTTTGCTTTAAGCTTTCCTTGCATTGTCGTGCATTGCCTAGCCTTGCGTTTTCGTGCATTAGCCTTGCCTAGCCTCACCGTGCCTTGCCTTGCGTTACCCTTTGCTTGCCTTGCCGTGCATTGCCTAGCCGTGCGTTGTCGTGCCTTAGCCTTGTTTCCCCTTGCCGTGCCGTTCCTTCCGTTACACTTGCCTTTCTTTGCTTTCCCTTGCCTTCCTTACATTCCGTTTCTCTTTGCTTGCCTTCCGTGCATTGCCTAGCCTTGCGTTGTCGTGCCTTAGCCTTATCTCGCCTGACCGTGCCTTCCTTTGCTTTAAGCTTTCCTTGCATTGTCGTGCATTGCCTAGCCTTGCGTTGTCGTGCATTAGCCTTACCTAGCCTCACCGTGCCTTGCCTTGCGTTACCCTTTCCTTGCCTTGCCGTGCATTGCCTAGCCGTGCGTTGTCGTGCCTTAGCCTTGATTCCCCTTGCCGTGGCGTGCCTTTTGTTACACTTGCCTTGCTTGGCTTTGCCTTGCCTTCCTTTCCTTCCGTTACTCTTTCCTTGCCTTGCCGTGCATTGCCTAGCCTTGCATTATCGTGCCTTATCCTTGCCTCACCTGACCGTGCCTTCCCCTGCGTTACCCTTTCCTTGCCTTGCCGTGCATTGCCTAGCCCTGCGTTGTCGTGCCTTAGCCTTCTTACCCCTTGCCGTTCCGTTCCTTCCGTTACCCTTGCCTTCCCTTGCTTTCCCTTTCCTTCCTTGCATTCCGTTACTCCTTGCTTGCTTACCGTGCATTGCCTAGCCTTGCGTTGGCTTTCCTTAGCCTAGCCTCGCCTGACCGTGCTTTCCCATGCGTTACACTTTCCTTGCCTTGCCGTGCATTGCCTAGCCCTGCGTTGTCGTGCCTTAGCCTTCTTTCCCCTTGCCGTGCCGTTCCTTCCGTTACCCTTGCCTTTCCTTCCTTTCCCTTGCCTTCCTTACCATCCGTTACTCTTTGCTTGCCTTCCGTGCATTGCCTAGCCTTGCGTTGCCGAGCCTTAGCCTTATCTCGCCCGACCGTGCCTTCCTTTGCTTTAAGCTTTCCTTGCATTGTCGTGCATTGCCTAGCCTTGCGTTGTCGTGCATTAGCCTTGCCTAGCCTCACCGTGCCTTGCCTTGCGTTACCCTTTGCTTGCCTTGCCGTGCATTGCCTAGCCGTGCGTTGTCGTGCCTTAGCCTTGTTTCCCCTTGCCGTGCCGTTCCTTCCGTTACACTTGCTTTTCTTTGCTTTCCCTTGCCTTCCTTACCTTCCGTTACTCTTTGCTTGCCTTCCGTGCATTGCCTAGCCTTGCGTTGTCGTGGCTTAACCTTGCCTCGCCTGAACGTGCTTTCCCATGCGTTACCCTTTCCTTGCCTTGCCGTGCATTGCCCAGCCTGCGTTGCCGTGCCTTAGCCTTGTTTCCCCTTGCCGTGCAGTTCCTTCCGTTACCCTTGCCTTCCCTTGCTTTCCCTTGCCTTCCTTACCATCCGTTACTCTTTGCTTGCCTTCCGTGCATTGCCTAGCCTTGCGTTGCCGAGCCTTAGCCTTATCTCGCCTGACCGTGCCTTCCTTTGCTTTAAGCTTTCCTTGCATTGTCGTGCATTGCCTAGCCTTGCGTTGTCGTGCATTAGCCTTGCCTAGCCTCACCGTGCCTTGCCTTGCGTTACCCTTTGCTTGCCTTGCCGTGCATTGCCTAGCCGTACGTTGTCGTGCCTTAGCCTTGTTTCCCATTGCCGTGGCGTGCCTTTTGTTACAGTTGCCTTTCCTGGCTTTGACTTGCCTTCCTTTCCTTCCGTTACTCTTTCCTTACCTTGCCGTGCATTGCCTAGACTTGCATTGTCGTGCCTTATCCTTGCCTCACCTGACCGTGCCTTCCCCTGCGTTACCCTTTCCTTGCCTTGCCGTGCATTGCCTAGCCCTGCGTTGCCGTGCCTTAGCCTTGTTACCCCTTGCCGTGCCGTTCCTTCCGTTATCCTTGCCTTCCCTTGCTTTCCCTTGCCTTCCTTGCGTTCCGTTACTCTTTGCTTGCTTTCCGTGCATTGCCTAGCCTTGCGTTGTCATGCCTTAGCCTTGCATCGCCTGACCGTGCTTTCCCATGCGTTACCCTTTCCTTGCCTTTCCGTGCATTGCCTAGCCGTGCGTTGTCGTGCCTTAGCCTTGTTTGCCCTTGCCGTGCCGTTCCTTCCGTTACACTTGCCTTGCCTGGCTTTGCGTTGCCTTCCTTTCCTTCCGTTACTCTTTGCTTGCCTTGCCGTGCATTGCCTAGCCTTGCGTTGTCGTGCCTTAGCCTTATCTCGCCTGACCGTGCCTTCCTTTGCTTTACCCTTTCCTTGCCTTGCCGTGCATTGCCTAGCGTGCGTTGTCGTGCCTTAGCCTTGTTTCCCCTTGCCGTGCCGTTCCTTCCGTTACCATTGCCTTTCCTTGCTTTCCCTTGCCTTCCTTACCTTCCGTTACTCTTTGCTTGCCTTCCGTGCATTGCCTAGCCTTGCGTTGTCGTGCCTTAGCCTTCCTTTGCTTTAAGCTTTCCTTGCATTGTCGTGCATTGCCTAGCCTTGCGTTTTCGTGCATTAGCCTTGCCTACCCTCACCGTGCCTTTCCTTGCGTTACCCTTTCCTTGCCTTACCGTACATTGCCTAACCGTGCGTTGTCGTGCCTTAGCCTTGTTTCCCCTTGCCGTGCCGTTCCTTCCGTTACACTTGCCTTTCTTTGCTTTCCCTTTCCTTCCTTACCTTCCGTTTCTCTTTGCTTGCCTTCCGTGCATTGCCTAGCCTTGGGTTGTCGTGCCTTAGCCTTGCCTCGCCTGACCGTGCTTTCCCATGCGTTACCCTTTCCTTGCCTTGCCGTGCATTGCCTAGTGTGCGTTGTCGTGCCTTAGCCTTGTTTCCCCTTGCCGTGCCGTTCCTTCCGTTACCATTGCCTTTCCTTGCTTTCCCTTGCCTTCCTTACCTTCCGTTACTCTTTGCTTGCCTTCCGTGCATTGCCTAGCCTTGCGTTGTCGTGCCTTAGCCTTATCTCGCCTGACCGTGCCTTCCTTTGCTTTAAGCTTTCCTTGCATTGTCGTGCATTGCCTAGCCTTGCGTTGTCGTGCATTAACCTTGCCTAGCCTCACCGTGCCTTGCCTTGCGTTACCCTTTCCTTGCCTTGCCGTGCATTGCCTAGCGTGCGTTGTCGTGCCTTAGCCTTGTTTCCCCTTGCCGTGCCGTTCCTTCCGGTACACTTGCCTTTCTTTGCTTTCCCTTGGCCTTCCTTACCTTCCGTTTCTCTTTGCTTGCCTTCCGTGCATTGCCTAGCCTTGCGTTGTCGTGCCTTAGGCTTATCTCTTCTGACCGTGCCTTCCTTTGCTTTAAGCTTTACTTGCATTGTCGTGCATTGCCTAGCCTTGCGTTGTCGTGCATTAGCCTTGCCTAGCCTCACCGTGCCTTGCCTTGCGTTTCCGTTTCCTTGCCTTGCCGTGCATTGCCTAGCCGTGCGTTGTCGTGCTTTAGCCTTGATTCCCCTTGCCGTGGCGTGCCTTTTGTTACACTTGCCTTGCTTGGCTTTGCCTTGCCTTCCTTTCCTTCCGTTACTCTTTCCTTGCCTTGCCGTGCATTGCCTAGCCTTGCATTGTCGTGCCTTATCCTTGCCTCACCTGACCGTGCCTTCCCCTGCGTTACCCTTTCCTTGCCTTGCCGTGCATTGCCTAGCCCTGCGTTGTCGTGCCTTAGCCTTCTTACCGCTTGCCGTGCCGTTCCTTCCGTTACCCTTGCCTTCACTTGCTTTCCCTTTCCTTCCTTGCATTCCGTTACTCCTTGCTTGCTTACCGTGCATTGCCTAGCCTTGCGTTGGCTTTCCTTAGCCTTGCCTCGCCTGACCGTGCTTTCCCATGCGTTACCCTTTCCTTGCCTTGCCGTGCATTGCCTAGCGTGCGTTGTCGTGCCTTAGCCTTGTTTCCACTTGCCGTACCGTTCCTTCCGTTACACTTGCCTTTCTTTGCTTTCCCTTGCCTTCCTTACCTTCCGTTACTCTTTGCTTGCCTTCCGTGCATTGCCAAACCTTGCGTTGTCGTGCCTTAGCCTTGCCTCCCCTGACCGTTCTTTCCCATGCGTTACCCTTTCCTTCCCTTGCCGTGCATTGCCTAGCGTGCGTTGTCGTGCCTTAGACTTGTTTCCCCTTCCCGTGCCGTTCCTTCCGTTACCATTGCCTTTCCTTGCTTTCCTTTGCCTTCCTTACCTTCCGTTACTCTTTGCTTGCCTTCCCTGCATTGCCTAGCCTTGCGTTGTCGTGCCTTAGCCTTATCTCTTCTGACCGTGCCTTCCTTTGCTTTAAGCTTTACTTGCATTGTCGTGCATTGCCTAGCCTTGCGTTGTCGTGCATTAGCCTTGCCTAGCCTCACCGTGCCTTGCCTTGCGTTACCCTTTCCTTGCCTTGCCGTGCATTTCCTAGCCGTGTGTTGTCGTGCCTTAGCCTTGTTTCCCCTTGCCGTTGCGTGCCTTTTGTTACACTTGCCTTGCCTGGCTTTGCCTTGCCTTCCGTTCCGTTCCATTACTCTTTCCTTGCCTTGCCGTGCATTTCCTAGGCGTGTGTTGTCCTGCCTTAGCCTTGTTACCCCTTGCCGTGCCGTTCTTTCCGTTACCCTTGCCTTCCCTTGCTTTCCCTTGCCTTCCTTGCGTTCCGTTACTCTTTGCTTGCTTTCCGTGCATTGCCTAGCCTTGCGTTGGCTTTCCTTAGCCTTGCCTCGCCTGACCGTGCTTTCCCATGCGTTACCCTTTCCTTGCCTTGCCGTGCATTGCCTAGCGTGCGTTGTCGTGCCTTAGCCTTATTTCCCCTTGCCGTGCCGTTCCTTCCGTTACACTTGCCTTTCTTTCCTTTCCCTTGCCTTCCTTACCTTCCGTTACTCTTTGCTTGCCTTCCCTGAATTGCCTAGCCTTGCGTTGTCGTGCCTTAGCCTTATCTCGCCTGACCGTGCCTTCCTTTGCTTTAAGCTTTCCTTGCATTGTCGTGCATTGCCTAGCCTTGGGTTGTCGTGCATTAGCCTTGCCTAGCCTCACCGTGCCTTGCCTTGCGTTACCCTTTCCTTGCCTTGACGTGCATTGCCTAGCCGTGCGTTGTCGTGCCTTACCCTTGATTCCCCTTGCCGTGGCGTGCCTTTTGTTACACTTGCCTTGCCTGGCTTTGCCTTGCCTTCCTTTCCTTCCGTTAGTCTTTCCTTGCCTTGCCGTGCATTGCCTAGCCTTGCATTGTCGTGCCTTATCCTTGCCTCACCTGACCGTGCCTTCCCCTGCGTTACCATTTCCTTGCCTTGCCGTGCATTGCCTAGCCCTTCGTTGTCGTGCCTTAGCCTTCTTACCCCTTGCCGTGCCGTTCCTTCCGTTACCCTTGCCTTTCCTTGCTTTTCCTTGCCTTGCTTGCCTTCCGTTACTCTTTGCTTCCCTTCCCTGCATTGCCTAGCCTTGCGTTGTCGTGCCTTAGACTTATCTTGCCTGACCGTGCCTTCCTTTGCTTTTAGCTTTCCTTACATTGTCGTGCATTGCTTAGCCTTGCGTTGTCGTGCATTAGCCTTGCCTAGCCTCACCGTGCCTTGCCTTGCGTTACCCTTTCCTTGCCTTGCCGTGCATTGCCTATCCGTGCGTTGTCGTACCTTAGCCTTGTTTCCCCTTGCCGTGGCGTGCCTTTTGTTACACTTGCCTTTCCTGGCTTTGACTTGCCTTCCTTTCCTTCCGTTACTCTTTCCTTGCCTTGCCGTGCATTGCCTAGCCTTGCATTGTCGTGCCTTATCTTTGCCTCACCTGACCGTGCCTTCCCCTGCGTTACCCTTTCCTTGCCTTGCCGTGCATTGCCTAGCCCTGCGTTGCCGTGCCTTAGCCTTGTTACCCCTTGCCGTGCCGTTCCTTCCGTTACCCTTGCCTTCCCTTGCTTTCCCTTGCCTTCCTTGCGTTCCGTTACTCTTTGCTTGCTTTCCGTGCATTGCCTAGCCTTGCGTTGTCATGCCTTAGCCTTGCATCGCCTGACCGTGCTTTCCCATTCGTTACCCTTTCCTTGCCTTGCCGTGCATTGCATAGCCGTGCGTTGTCGTGCCTTAGACTTGTTTCCCCTTGCCGTGCCGTTCCTTCCGTTACCCTGGCCTTTCCTTCCTTTTCCTTGCCTTGTTTGCCTTCCGTTACGCTTTGCTTGCCTTCCCTGAATTTCTTAGCCTTGCGTTGTCGTGCCTTAGAATTATCTCGCCTGACCTTGCCTTCCTTTGCTTTAAGCTTTCCTTGCATTGTCGTGCATCGCCTAGCCTTGCGTTTTCGTGCATTAGCCTTGCCTACCCTCACCGTGCCTTTCCTTGCGTTACCCTTTGCTTGCCTTACCGTGCATTGCCTAACCGTGCGTTGTCGTGCCTTAGCCTTGTTTCCCCTTGCCGTGCCGTTCCTTCCGTTACACTTGCCTTTCTTTGCTTTCCCTTTCCTTCCTTACCTTCCGTTTCTCTTTGCTTGCCTTCCGTGCATTGCCTAGCCTTGGGTTGTCGTGCCTTAGCCTTGCCTCGCCTGACCGTGCTTTCCCATGCGTTACCCTTTCCTTGTCTTGCCGTGCATTGCCTAGTGTGCGTTGTCGTGCCTTAGCCTTGTTTCCCCTTGCCGTGCCGTTCCTTCCGTTACCATTGCCTTTCCTTGCTTTCCCTTGCCTTCCTTACCTTCCGTTACTCTTTGCTTGCCTTCCGTGCATTGCCTAGCCTTGCGTTGTCGTGCCTTAGCCTTATCTCGCCTGACCGTGCCTTCCTTTGCTTTAAGCTTTCCTTGCATTGTCGTGCATTGCCTAGCCTTGCGTTGTCGTGCATTAACCTTGCCTAGCCTCACCGTGCCTTGCCTTGCGTTACCCTTTCCTTGCCTTGCCGTGCATTGCCTAGCGTGCGTTGTCGTGCCTTAGCCTTGTTTCCCCTTGCCGTGCCGTTCCTTCCGTTACACTTGCCTTTCTTTGCTTTCCCTTGCCTTCCTTACCTTCCGTTACTCTTTGCTTGCCTTCCGTGCATTGCCTAGCCTTGCGTTGTCGTGCCTTAGCCTTATCTCTTCTGACCGTGCCTTCCTTTGCTTTAAGCTTTCCGTGCACTGTCGTGCATTGCCTAGCCTTGCGTTGTCGTGCATTAGCCTTGCCTAGCCTCACCGTGCCTTGCCTTGCGTTTCCCTTTCCTTGCCTTGCCGTGCATTGCCTAGCCGTGCGTTGTCGTGCTTTAGCCTTGTTTCCCCTTGCCGTGCCGTTCCTTCCGTTACACTTGCCTTCACTTGCTTTCCCTTTCCTTCCTTGCATTCCGTTACTCCTTGCTTGCTTACCGTGCATTGCCTAGCCTTGCGTTGGCTTTCCTTAGCCTTGCCTCGCCTGACCGTGCTTTCCCATGCGTTACCCTTTCCTTGCCTTGCCGTGCATTGCCTAGCGTGCGTTGTCGTGCCTTAGCCTTGTTTCCACTTGCCGTACCGTTCCTTCCGTTACACTTGCCTTTCTTTGCTTTCCCTTGCCTTCCTTACCTTCCGTTACTCTTTGCTTGCCTTCCGTGCATTGCCAAACCTTGCGTTGTCGTGCCTTAGCCTTGCCTCCCCTGACCGTTCTTTCCCATGCGTTACCCTTTCCTTCCCTTGCCGTGCATTGCCTAGCGTGCGTTGTCGTGCCTTAGACTTGTTTCCCCTTCCCGTGCCGTTCCTTCCGTTACCATTGCCTTTCCTTGCTTTCCTTTGCCTTCCTTACCTTCCGTTACTCTTTGCTTGCCTTCCCTGCATTGCCTAGCCTTGCGTTGTCGTGCCTTAGCCTTATCTCTTCTGACCGTGCCTTCCTTTGCTTTAAGCTTTACTTGCATTGTCGTGCATTGCCTAGCCTTGCGTTGTCGTGCCTTAGCCTTGCCTAGCCTCACCGTGCCTTGCCTTGCGTTACCCTTTCCTTGCCTTGCCGTGCATTGCCTAGCCGTATGTTGTCGTGCCTTAGCCTTGTTTCCCCTTGCCGTTGCGTGCCTTTTGTTACACTTGCCTTGCCTGGCTTTGCCTTGCCTTCCGTTCCGTTCCATTACTCTTTCCTTGCCTTGCCGTGCATTGCCTAGCCCTGCGTTGTCGTGCCTTAGCCTTGTTACCCCTTGCCGTGCCGTTCCTTCCGTTACCCTTGCCTTCCCTTGCTTTCCCTTGCCTTCCTTGCGTTCCGTTACTCTTTGCTTGCTGTCCGTGCATTGCCTAGCGTTGCGTTGTCATGCCTTAGGCTTGCCTCGCCTGACCGTGCTTTCCCATGCGTTACCCTTTCCTTGCCTTGCCGTTCATTGCCTAGCGTTCGGTGTCGTGCCTGAGACTTGTTCCCCCTTGCCGTGCCGTTCCTTCCGTTACCCTTGCCTTTCCTTGCTTTTCCTTGCCTTCCTTACCTTCCGTTACTCTTTGCTTGCCTTCCCTGAATTGCCTAGCCTTGCGTTGTCGTGCCTTTGCCTTATCTCGCCTGACCTTGACTTCCTTTGCTTTAAGCTTTCCTTGCATTGTCGTGCATTGCCTAGCCTTGCGTTTTCGTGCATTAGCCTTGCCTAGCCTCACCGTGCCTTGCCTTGCGTTACCCTTTGCTTGCCTTGCCGTGCATTGCCTAGCCGTGCGTTGTCGTGCCTTAGCCTTGTTTCCCCTTGCCGGCAGTTCCTTCCGTTACACTTGCCTTTCTTTGCTTTCCCTTCCCTTCCTTACCTTCCGTTACTCTTTGCTTGCCTTCCGTGCATTGCCTAGCCTTGCGTTGTCGTGCCTTAGCCTTGCCTCGCCTGAACGTGCTTTCCCATGCGTTACCCTTTCCTTGCCTTGCCGTGCATTGCCCAGCCTGCGTTGCCGTGCCTTAGCCTTGTTTCCCCTTGCCGTGCAGTTCCTTCCGTTACCCTTGCCTTTCCTTGCTTTTCCTTGCCTTGCTTACCTTCCGTTACTCTTTGCTTCCCTTCCCTGCATTGCCTAGCCTTGCGTTGTCGTGCCTTAGCCTTATCTCGCCTGACCGTGCCTTCCTTTTCTTTAAGCTTTCCTTGCATTGTCGTGCATTGCCTAGCCTTGCGTTGTCGTGCATTAGCCTTGCCTAGCCTCACCGTGCCTTGCCTTGCGTTACCCTTTCCTTGCCTTGCCGTGCATTCCCTAGCCGTGCGTTGTCGTGCCTTAGCCTTGTTTCCCATTGCCGTGGCGTGCCTTTTGTTACAGTTGCCTTTCCTGGCTTTGATTTGCCTTCCTTTCCTTCCGTTACTCTTTCCTTACCTTGCCGTGCATTGCCTAGCCTTGCATTGTCGTGCCTCATCCTTGCCTCACCTGACCGTGCCTTCCCCTGCGTTACCCCTTCCTTGCCTTGCCATGCATTACCTAGCCCTGCGTTGCCGTGCCTTAGCCTTGTTACCCCTTGCCGTGCCGTTCCTTCCGTTACCCTTGCCTTCCCTTGCTTTCCCTTGCCTTCCTTGCGTTCCGTTACTCTTTGCTTGCTTTCCGTGCATTGCCTAGCCTTGCGTTGTCATGCCTTAGCCTTGCCTCGCCTGACCGTGCTTTCCCATGCGTTACCCTTTCCTTGCCTTGCCGTGCATTGCCTAGCGTGCGTTGTCGTGCCTTAGCCTTGTTTCCCCTTGCCGTGCCGTTCCTTCCGTTACACTTGCCTTTCCTTCCTTTCCCTTGCCTTCCTTACCTTCCGTTTCTCTTTGCTTGCCTTCCGTGCATTGCCTAGCCTTGCGTTGTCGTGGCTTAGCGTTGCCTCGCCTGACCGTGCTTTCAAATGCGTTACCCTTTCCTTGCCTTGCCGTTCATTGCCTAGCGTTCGGTGTCGTGCCTTAGACTTGTTTCCCCTTGCCGTGCCGTTCCTTCCGTTACCCTGGCCTTTCCTTCCTTTTCCTTGCCTTGCTTACCTTCCGTTAGTCTTTGCTTGCCTTCCCTGAATTTCCTAGCCTTGCCTTGTCGTGCCTTAGCCTTATCTCGCCTGACCTTGCCTTCCTTTGCTTTCAGTTTCCTTGCATTGTCGTGCGTCGCCTAGCCTTGCGTTTTCGTGCATTAGCCTTGCCTAGCCTCACAGTGCCTTTCCTTGCGTTAACTTTTGCTTGCCTTGCCGTGCATTGCCTAGCCGTGCGTTGTCGTGCCTTAGCCTTGTTTCCCCTTGCCGTGCCGTTCCTTCCGTTACACTTGCCTTGCCTGGCTTTGCCTTGCCTTCCATTCCTTCCGTTACTCTTTCCTTGCCTTGCCGTGCATTGCCTAGCCCTGCGTTGTCGTGCCTTAGCCATGTTACCCCTTGCCGTGCCGTTCCTTCCGTTACCCTTGCCTTCCCTTGCTTTCCCTTGCCTTCCTTGCGTTCCGTTACTCTTTGCTTGCTTTCCGTGCATTGCCTAGACTTGCGTTGTCATGCCTTAGGCTTGCCTCGCCTGACCGTGCTTTCCCATGCGTTACCCTTTCCTTGCTTTGCCGTGCATTGCCTAGCGTGCGTTGTCGTGCATTAGCCTTGTTTCCCCTTGCCGTGCAGTTCCTTCCGTTACACTTGCCTTTCTTTGCTTTCCCTTGCCTTCCTTACCTTCCGTTACTCTTTGCTTGCCTTCCGTGCATTGCCTAGACTTGCGTTGTCGTGCCTTAGCCTTGCCTCGCCTGACCGTGCTTTCCCATGCGTTACCCTTTCCTTGCCTTGCCGTGCATTGCCCAGCCTGCGTTGCCGTGCCTTAGCCTTGTTTCCCCTTGCCGTGCAGTTCCTTCCGTTACCCTGGCCTTTCCTTCCTTTTCCTTGCCTTGCTTACCTTCCGCTACTCTTTGCTTGCCTTCCCTGAATTTCCTAGCCTTGCGTTGTCGTGCCTTAGACTTATCTCGCCTGACCGTGCCTTCCTTTGCTTTAAGCTTTCCTTGCATTGTCCTGCATTGCCCAGCCTGCGTTGCCGTGCCTTAGCCTTGTTTCCCCTTGCCGTGCCGTTCCTTCCGTTACCATTGCCTTTCCTTGCTTTCCCTTGCCTTCCTTACCTTCCGTTACTCTTTGCTTGCCTTCCGTGCATTGCCTAGCCTTGCGTTGTCGTGCCTTATCTTTATCTCGCCTGACCGTGCCTTCCTTTGCTTTAAGCTTTCCTTGCATTGTCGTGCATTGCCTAGCCTTGTGTTGTCGTGCATTAAACTTGCCTAGCCTCACCGTGCCTTGCCTTGCGTTACCCTTTCCTTGCCTTGCCGTGCATTTCCTAGCCGTGTGTTGTCGTGCCGTAGCCTTGTTACCCCTTGCCGTGCCGTTCCTTCCGTTACCCTTGCCTTCCCTTGCTTTCCCTTTCCTTCCTTCCATTCCGTTACTCCTTGCTTGCTTACCGTGCATTGCCTAGCCTTGCGTTGGCTTTCCTTAGCCTTGCCTCGCCTGACCGTGCTTTCCCATGCGTTACCCTTTCATTGCCTTGCCGTGCATTGCCTAGCGTGCGTTGTCGTGCCTTAGCCTTGTTTCCCCTTGCCGTCCCGTTCCTTCCGTTACACTTGCCTTTCTTTGCTTTCCCTTGCCTTCCTTAACTTCCGTTACTCTTTGCTTGCCTTCCGTGCATTGCCAAGCCTTGCGTTGTCGTGCCTTAGCCTTGCCTCCCCTGACCGTTCTTTCCCATGCGTTACCCTTTCCTTCCCTTGCCGTGCATTGCCTAGCGTGCGTTGTCGTGCCTTAGACTTGTTTCCCCTTCCCGTGCCGTTCCTTCCGTTACCATTGCCTTTCCTTGCTTTCCTTTGCCTTCCTTACCTTCCGTTACTCTTTGCTTGCCTTCCGTGCATTGCCTAGCCTTGCGTTGTCGTGCCTTAGCCTTATCTCTTCTGACCGTGCCTTCCTTTGCTTTAAGCTTTACTTGCATTGTCGTGCATTGCCTAGCCTTGCGTTGTCGTGCATTAGCCTTGCCTAGCCTCACCGTGCCTTGCCTTGCGTTACCCTTTCCTTGCCTTGCCGTGCATTGCCTAGCCGTGTGTTGTCGTGCCTTAGCCTTGTTTCCCCTTGCCGTGCGTGCCTTTTGTTACACTTGCCTTGCCTGGCTTTGCCTTGCCTTCCGTTCCTTCCGTTACTCTTTCCTTGCCTTGCCGTGCATTGCCTAGCCCTGCGTTGTCGTGCCTTAGCCTTGTTACCCCTTGCCGTGCCGTTCCTTCCGTTACCCTTGCCTTCCCTTGCTTTCCCTTGCCTTCCTTGCGTTCCGTTACTCTTTGCTTGCTGTCCGTGCATTGCCTAGCGTTGCGTTGTCATGCCTTAGGCTTGCCTCGCCTGACCGTGCTTTCCCATGCGTTACCCTTTCCTTGCCTTGCCGTTCATTGCCTAGCGTTCGGTGTCGTGCCTGAGACTTGTTCCCCCTTGCCGTGCCGTTCCTTCCGTTACCCTTGCCTTTCCTTGCTTTTCCTTGCCTTCCTTACCTTCCGTTACTCTTTGCTTGCCTTCCCTGAATTGCCTAGCCTTGCGTTGTCGTGCCTTTGCCTTATCTCGCCTGACCTTGACTTCCTTTGCTTTAAGCTTTCCTTGCATTGTCGTGCATTGCCTAGCCTTGCGTTTTCGTGCATTAGCCTTGCCTAGCCTCACCGTGCCTTGCCTTGCGTTACCCTTTGCTTGCCTTGCCGTGCATTGCCTAGCCGTGCGTTGTCGTGCCTTAGCCTTGTTTCCCCTTGCCGTGCAGTTCCTTCCGTTACACTTGCCTTTCTTTGCTTTCCCTTCCCTTCCTTACCTTCCGTTACTCTTTGCTTGCCTTCCGTGCATTGCCTAGCCTTGCGTTGTCGTGCCTTAGCCTTGCCTCGCCTGAACGTGCTTTCCCATGCGTTACCCTTTCCTTGCCTTGCCGTGCATTGCCCAGCCTGCGTTGCCGTGCCTTAGCCTTGTTTCCCCTTGCCGTGCAGTTCCTTCCGTTACCCTTGCCTTTCCTTGCTTTTCCTTGCCTTGCTTACCTTCCGTTACTCTTTGCTTCCCTTCCCTGCATTGCCTAGCCTTGCGTTGTCGTGCCTTAGCCTTATCTCGCCTGACCGTGCCTTCCTTTTCTTTAAGCTTTCCTTGCATTGTCGTGCATTGCCTAGCCTTGCGTTGTCGTGCATTAGCCTTGCCTAGCCTCACCGTGCCTTGCCTTGCGTTACCCTTTCCTTGCCTTGCCGTGCATTCCCTAGCCGTGCGTTGTCGTGCCTTAGCCTTGTTTCCCATTGCCGTGGCGTGCCTTTTGTTACAGTTGCCTTTCCTGGCTTTGATTTGCCTTCCTTTCCTTCCGTTACTCTTTCCTTACCTTGCCGTGCATTGCCTAGCCTTGCATTGTCGTGCCTTATCCTTGCCTCACCTGACCGTGCCTTCCCCTGCGTTACCCTTTCCTTGCCTTGCCATGCATTACCTAGCCCTGCGTTGCCGTGCCTTAGCCTTGTTTCCCCTTGCCGTGCCGTTCCTTCCGTTACCCTTGCCTTCCCTTGCTTTCCCTTGCCTTCCTTGCGTTCCGTTACTCTTTGCTTGCTTTCCGTGCATTGCCTAGCCTTGCGTTATCATGCCTTAGCCTTGCCTCGCCTGACCGTGCTTTCCCATGCGTTACCCTTTCCTTGCCTTGCCGTGCATTGCCTAGCCGTGCGTTTTCGTGCCTTAGCCTTGTTTCCCCTTGCCGTGCTGTTCCTTCCGTTACACTTGCCTTTCCTTGCTTTCCCTTGCCTTCCTTACCTTCCGTTACTCTTTGCTTGCCTTCCGTGCATTGCCTAGCCTTGCGTTGTCCTGCCTTAGCGTTGCCTCGCCTGACCGTGCTTTCAAATGCGTTACCCTTTCCTTGCCTTGCCGTTCATTGCCTAGCGTTCGGTGTCGTGCCTTAGACTTGTTTCCCCTTGCCGTGCCGTTCCTTCCGTTACCCTGGCCTTTCCTTCCTTTTCCTTGCCTTGCTTACCTTCCGTTAGTCTTTGCTTGCCTTCCCTGAATTTCCTAGCCTTGCCTTGTCGTGCCTTAGCCTTATCTCGCCTGACCTTGCCTTCCTTTGCTTTCAGTTTCCTTGCATTGTCGTGCGTCGCCTAGCCTTGCGTTTTCGTGCATTAGCCTTGCCTAGCCTCACAGTGC
Organism: Macrotis lagotis; assembly: GCF_037893015.1. NCBI lineage: Eukaryota > Metazoa > Chordata > Mammalia > Peramelemorphia > Peramelidae > Macrotis > Macrotis lagotis. The sequence goes on along the minus strand of NW_027422063.1, from coordinate 16,965 downwards.
CTTTCCTTGCGTTAACTTTTGCTTGCCTTGCCGTGCATTGCCTAGCCGTGCGTTGTCGTGCCTTAGCCTTGTTTCCCCTTGCCGTGCCGTTCCTTCCGTTACACTTGCCTTGCCTGGCTTTGCCTTGCCTTCCATTCCTTCCGTTACTCTTTCCTTGCCTTGCCGTGCATTGCCTAGCCCTGCGTTGTCGTGCCTTAGCCATGTTACCCCTTGCCGTGCCGTTCCTTCCGTTACCCTTGCCTTCCCTTGCTTTCCCTTGCCTTCCTTGCGTTCCGTTACTCTTTGCTTGCTTTCCGTGCATTGCCTAGACTTGCGTTGTCATGCCTTAGGCTTGCCTCGCCTGACTGTGTTTTCCCATGCGTTACCCTTTCCTTGCTTTGCCGTGCATTGCCTAGCGTGCGTTGTCGTGCATTAGCCTTGTTTCCCCTTGCCGTGCAGTTCCTTCCGTTACACTTGCCTTTCTTTGCTTTCCCTTGCCTTCCTTACCTTCCGTTACTCTTTGCTTGCCTTCCGTGCATTGCCTAGACTTGCGTTGTCGTGCCTTAGCCTTGCCTCGCCTGACCGTGCTTTCCCATGCGTTACCCTTTCCTTGCCTTGCCGTGCATTGCCCAGCCTGCGTTGCCGTGCCTTAGCCTTCTTTCCCCTTGCCGTGCAGTTCCTTCCGTTACCCTTGCCTTTCCTTGCTTTTCCTTGCCTTGCTTGCCTTCCGTTACTCTTTGCTTCCCTTCCCTGCATTGCCTAGCCGTGCGTTGTCGTGCCTTAGACTTATCTCGCCTGACCGGGCCTTCCTTTGCTTTAAGCTTTCCTTGCATTGTCCTGCATTGCCCAGCCTGCGTTGCCGTGCCTTAGCCTTGTTTCCCCTTGCCGTGCCGTTCCTTCCGTTACCATTGCCTTTCCTTGCTTTCCCTTGCCTTCCTTACCTTCCGTTACTCTTTGCTTGCCTTCCGTGCATTGCCTAGCCTTGCGTTGTCGTGCCTTATCTTTATCTCGCCTGACCGTGCCTTCCTTTGCTTTAAGCTTTCCTTGCATTGTCGTGCATTGCCTAGCCTTGTGTTGTCGTGCATTAAACTTGCCTAGCCTCACCGTGCCTTGCCTTGCGTTACCCTTTCCTTGCCTTGCCGTGCATTTCCTAGCCGTGTGTTGTCGTGCCGTAGCCTTGTTACCCCTTGCCGTGCAGTTCCTTCCGTTACCCTTGCCTTCCCTTGCTTTCCCTTTCCTTCCTTCCATTCCGTTACTCCTTGCTTGCTTACCGTGCATTGCCTAGCCTTGCGTTGGCTTTCCTTAGCCTTGCCTCGCCTGACCGTGCTTTCCCATGCGTTACCCTTTCATTGCCTTGCCGTGCATTGCCTAGCGTGCGTTGTCGTGCCTTAGCCTTGTTTCCCCTTGCCGTGCCGTTCCTTCCGTTACACTTGCCTTTCTTTGCTTTCCCTTGCCTTCCTTAACTTCCGTTACTCTTTGCTTGCCTTCCGTGCATTGCCAAGCCTTGCGTTGTCGTGCCTTAGCCTTGCCTCCCCTGACCGTTCTTTCCCATGCGTTACCCTTTCCTTCCCTTGCCGTGCATTGCCTAGCGTGCGTTGTCGTGCCTTAGCCTTGTTTCCCCTTGCCGTGCCGTTCCTTCCGTTACACTTGCCTTTCTTTGCTTTCCATTTCCTTCCTTACCTTCCGTTTCTCTTTGCTTGCCTTCCGTGCATTGCCTAGCCTTGCGTTGGCTTTCCTTAGCCTTGCCTCGCCTGACCGTGCTTTCCCATGCGTAACCCTTTCCTTGCCTTCCCGTTCATTGCCTAGCGTTCGGTGTCGTGCCTTAGACTTGTTTCAACTTGCCGTGCCGTTCCTTCCGTTACCCTTGACTTTCCTTGCTTTTCCTTGCCTTGCTTACCTGCCGTTACTCTTTGCTTGCCTTCCCTGAATTGCCTAGCCTTGCGTTGTCGTGCCTTTGCCTTATCTCGCCTGACCTTGCCTTCCTTTGCTTTAAGCTTTCCTTGCATTGTCGTGCATCGCCTAGCCTTGCGTTTTCATGCATTAGCCTTGCCTAGCCTCACCGTGCCTTTCCTTGCGTTACCCTTTGCTTGCCTTGCCGTGCATTGCCTAGCCGTGCGTTGTCGTGCCTTAGCCTTGTTTCCCCTTGCCGTGCCGTTCCTTCCGTTACACTTGCCTTTCTTTGCTTTCCATTTCCTTCCTTACCTTCCGTTTCTCTTTGCTTGCCTTCCGTGCATTGCCTAGCCTTGCGTTGTCGTGCCTTAGCCTTGCCTCGCCTGACCGTGCTTTCCCATGCGTTACCCTTTGCTTGCCTTGCCGTGCATTGCCTAGCGTGCGTTGTCGTGCCTTAGCCTTGTTTCCCCTTGCCGTGCCGTTCCTTCCGTTACACTTGCCTTTCTTTGCTTTCCCTTGCCTTCCTTACCTTCCGTTACTCTTTGCTTGCCTTGCGTGGATTGCCTAGCCTTGCGTTGTCGTGCCTTAGCCTTGCCTCGCTTGAACGTGCTTTCCCATGCGTTACCCTTTCCTTGCCTTGCCGTGCATTGCCCAGCCTGCGTTGCCGTGCCTTAGCCTTGTTTCCCCTTGCCGTGCAGTTCATTCCGTTACCCTTGCCTTTCCTTGCTTTTCCTTGCCTTGCTTGCCTTCCGTTACTCCTTGCTTCCCTTCCCTGCATTGCCTAGCCTTGCGTTGTCGTGCCTTAGACTTATCTCGCCTGACCGTGCCTTCCTTTGCTTTAAGCTTTCCTTACATTGTCGTGCATTGCTTAGCCTTGCGTTGTCGTGCATTAGCCTTGCCTAGCCTCACCCTGCCTTGCCTTGCGTTACCCTTTCCTTGCCTTGCCGTGCATTGCCTAGCCGTGCGTTGTCGTACCTTAGCCTTGTTTCCCCTTGCCGTGGCGTGCCTTTTGTTACACTTGCCTTTCCTGGCTTTGACTTGCCTTCCTTTCCTTCCGTTACTCTTTCCTTGCCTTGCCGTGCATTGCCTAGCCTTGCATTGTCGTGCCTTATCCTTGCCTCACCTGACCGTGCCTTCCCCTGCGTTACACTTTCCTTGCCTTGCCGTGCATTGCCTAGCCCTGCGTTGCCGTGCCTTAGCCTTGTTACCCCTGGCCGTGCCGTTCTTCCGTTACCCTTGCCTTCCCTTGCTTTCCCTTGCCTTCCTTGCGTTCCGTTACTCTTTGCTTGCTTTCCGTGCATTGCCTAGCCTTGCGTTGTCATGCCTTAGCCTTGCATCGCCTGACCGTGCTTTCCCATTCGTTACCCTTTCCTTGCCTTGCCGTGCATTGCCTAGCCGTGCGTTGTCGTGCCTTAGCCTTGTTTCCCCTTGCCGTGCCGTTCCTTCCGTTACACTTGCCTTTCCTTCCTTTCCCTTGCCTTCCTTACCTTCCGTTACTCTTTGCTTGCCTTCCGTGCATTGCCTAGCCTTGCGTTGTCGTGCCTTAGCCTTGCCTCGCCTGACCGTGCTTTCCCATGCGTTACCCTTTCCTTGCCTTGCCGTGCATTGCCCAGCCTGCGTTGCCGTGCCTTAGCCTTGTTTCCCCTTGCCGTACAGTTCCTTCCGTTACCCTTGCCTTTCCTTGCTTTTCCTTACCTTGCTTGCCTTCCGTTAATCTTTGCTTCCCTTCCCTGCATTGCCTAGCCTTGCGTTGTCGTGCCTTAGACTTATCTCGCCTGACCGTGCCTTCCTTTGCTTTAAGCTTTCCTTGCATTGTCGTGCATTGCCCAGCCTGCGTTGCCGTGCCTTAGCCTTGTTTCCCCTTGCCGTGCCTTTCCTTCCGTTACCATTGCCTTTCCTTGCTTTCCCTTGCCTTCCTTACCTTCCGTTACTCTTTGCTTGCCTTCCGTGCATTGCCTAGCCTTGCGTTGTCGTGCCTTAGCCTTATCTCGCCTGACCGTGCCTTCCTTTGCTTTAAGCTTTACTTGCATTGTCGTGCATTGCCTAGCCTTGCGTTGTCGTGCATTAGCCTTGCCTAGCCTCACCGTGCCTTGCCTTGCGTTACCCTTTCCTTGCCTTGCCGTGCATTTCCTAGCCGTGTGTTGTCGTGCCTTAGCCTTGTTACCCCTTGCCGTGCCGTTCCTTCCGTTACCCTTGCCTTCCCTTGCTTTCCCTTTCCTTCCTTGCATTCCGTTACTCCTTGCTTGCTTACCGTGCATTGCCTAGCCTTGCGTTGGCTTTCCTTAGGCTTGCCTCGCCTGACCGTGCTTTACCATGCGTTACCCTTTCCTTGCCTTGCCGTGCATTGCCTAGCGTGCGTTGTCGTGCCTTAGCCTTGTTTCCCCTTGCAGTGCCGTTCCTTCCGTTACACTTGCCTTTCTTTGCTTTCCCTTGCCTTCCTTAACTTCCGTTACTCTTTGCTTGCCTTCCGTGCATTGCCAAGCCTTGCGTTGTCGTTCCTTAGCCTTGCCTCCCCTGACCGTTCTTTCCCATGCGTTACCCTTTCCTTCCCTTGCCGTGCATTGCCTAGCGTGCGTTGTCGTGCCTTAGACTTGTTTCCCCTTGCCGTGCCGTTCCTTCTGTTACCATTGCCTTTCCTTGCTTTCCTTTGCCTTCCTTACCTTCCGTTACTCTTTGCTTGCCTTCCGTGCATTGCCTAGCCTTGCGTTCTCGTGCCTTAGCCTTGCCTCGCATGACCGTGCTTTCCCATGCGTAACCCTTTCCTTGCCTTCCCGTTCATTGCCTAGAGTTCGGTGTCGTGCCTTAGACTTGTTTCCACTTGCCGTGCCGTTCCTTCCGTTACCCTTGACTTTCCTTGCTTTTCCTTGCCTTGCTTACCTTCCGTTACTCTTTGCTTGCCTTCCCTGAATTGCCTAGCCTTGCGTTGTCGTGCCTTTGCCTTATCTCGCCTGACCTTGCCTTCCTTTGCTTTAAGCTTTCCTTACATTGTCGTGCATTGCTTAGCCTTGCGTTGTCGTGCATTAGCCTTGCCTAGCCTCACCCTGCCTTGCCTTGCGTTACCCTTTCCTTGCCTTGCCGTGCATTGCCTAGCCGTGCGTTGTCGTACCTTAGCCTTGTTTCCCCTTGCCGTGGCGTGCCTTTTGTTACACTTGCCTTTCCTGGCTTTGACTTGCCTTCCTTTCCTTCCGTTACTCTTTCCTTGCCTTGCCGTGCATTGCCTAGCCTTGCATTGTCGTGCCTTATCCTTGCCTCACCTGACCGTGCCTTCCCCTGCGTTACACTTTCCTTGCCTTGCCGTGCATTGCCTAGCCCTGCGTTGCCGTGCCTTAGCCTTGTTACCCCTGGCCGTGCCGTTCTTCCGTTACCCTTGCCTTCCCTTGCTTTCCCTTGCCTTCCTTGCGTTCCGTTACTCTTTGCTTGCTTTCCGTGCATTGCCTAGCCTTGCGTTGTCATGCCTTAGCCTTGCATCGCCTGACCGTGCTTTCCCATTCGTTACCCTTTCCTTGCCTTGCCGTGCATTGCCTAGCCGTGCGTTGTCGTGCCTTAGCCTTGTTTCCCCTTGCCGTGCCGTTCCTTCCGTTACACTTGCCTTTCCTTCCTTTCCCTTGCCTTCCTTACCTTCCGTTACTCTTTGCTTGCCTTCCGTGCATTGCCTAGCCTTGCGTTGTCGTGCCTTAGCCTTGCCTCGCCTGACCGTGCTTTCCCATGCGTTACCCTTTCCTTGCCTTGCCGTGCATTGCCCAGCCTGCGTTGCCGTGCCTTAGCCTTGTTTCCCCTTGCCGTGCAGTTCCTTCCGTTACCCTTGCCTTTCCTTGCTTTTCCTTACCTTGCTTGCCTTCCGTTAATCTTTGCTTCCCTTCCCTGCATTGCCTAGCCTTGCGTTGTCGTGCCTTAGACTTATCTCGCCTGACCGTGCCTTCCTTTGCTTTAAGCTTTCCTTGCATTGTCGTGCATTGCCCAGCCTGCGTTGCCGTGCCTTAGCCTTGTTTCCCCTTGCCGTGCCTTTCCTTCCGTTACCATTGCCTTTCCTTGCTTTCCCTTGCCTTCCTTACCTTCCGTTACTCTTTGCTTGCCTTCCGTGCATTGCCTAGCCTTGCGTTGTCGTGCCTTAGCCTTATCTCGCCTGACCGTGCCTTCCTTTGCTTTAAGCTTTCCTTGCATTGTCGTGCATTGCCTAGCCTTGTGTTGTCGTGCATTAAACTTGCCTAGCCTCACCGTGCCTTGCCTTGCGTTACCCTTTCCTTGCCTTGCCGTGCATTTCCTAGCCGTGTGTTGTCGTGCCTTAGCCTTGTTACCCCTTGCCGTGCCGTTCCTTCCGTTACCCTTGCCTTCCCTTGCTTTCCCTTTCCTCCCTTGCATTCCGTTACTCCTTGCTTGCTTACCGTGCATTGCCTAGCCTTGCGTTGGCTTTCCTTAGCCTTGCCTCGCCTGACCGTGCTTTCCCATGCGTTACCCTTTCCTTGCCTTCCCGTGCATTGCCTAGCGTGCGTTGTCGTGCCTTAGCCTAGTTTCCCCTTGCAGTGCCGTTCCTTCCATTACACTTGCCTTTCTTTGCTTTCCCTTGCCTTCCTTAACTTCCGTTACTCTTTGCTTGCCTTCCGTGCATTGCCAAGCCTTGCGTTGTCGTTCCTTAGCCTTGCCTCCCCTGACCGTTCTTTCCCATGCGTTACCCTTCCTTCCCTTGCCGTGCATTGCCTAGCGTGCGTTGTCGTGCCTTAGACTTGTTTCCCCTTGCCGTGCCGTTCCTTCTGTTACCATTGCCTTTCCTTACTTTCCTTTGCCTTCCTTACCTTCCGTTACTCTTTGCTTGCCTTCCGTGCATTGCCTAGCCTTGCGTTCTCGTGCCTTAGCCTTGCCTCGCATGACCGTGCTTTCCCATGCGTAACCCTTTCCTTGCCTTCCCGTTCATTGCCTAGAGTTTGGTGTCGTGCCTTAGACTTGTTTCCACTTGCCGTGCCGTTCCTTCCGTTACCCTTGACTTTCCTTGCTTTTCCTTGCCTTGCTTACCTTCCGTTACTCTTTGCCTGCCTTCCCTGAATTGCCTAGCCTTGAGTTGTCGTGCCTTTGCCTTATCTCGCCTGACCTTGCCTTCCTTTGCTTTAAGCTTTCCTTGCATTGTCGTGCATCGCCTAGCCTTGCGTTTTCATGCATTAGCCTTGCCTAGCCTCACCGTGCCTTTCCTTGCGTAACCCTTTGCTTGCCTTGCCGTGCATTGCCTAGCCGGGCGTTGTCGTGCCTTAGCCTTGTTTCCCCTTGCCGTGCCGTTCCTTCCGTTACACTTGCCTTTCTTTGCTTTCCATTTCCTTCCTTACCTTCCGTTTCTCTTTGCTTGCCTTCCGTGCATTGCCTAGACTTGCGTTGGCTTTCCTTAGCCTTGCCTCGCCTGACCGTGCTTTCCCATGCGTTACCCTTTCCTTGCCTTGCCGTGCATTGCCTAGCGTGCGTTGTCGTGCCTTAGCCTTGTTTCCCCTTGCCGTGCCGTTCCTTCCGTTACACTTGCCTTTCTTTGCTTTCCCTTGCCTTCCTTACCTTCCGTTACTCTTTGCTTGCCTTCCCTGAATTTCCTAGCCTTGCCTTGTCGTGCCTTAGCCTTATCTCGCCTGACCTTGCCTTCCTTTGCTTTCAGTTTCCTTGCATTGTCGTGCGTCGCCTAGCCTTGCCTTTTCGTGCATTAGCCTTGCCTAGCCTCACAGTGCCTTTCCTTGCGTTAACTTTTGCTTGCCTTGCCGTGCATTGCCTAGCCGTGCGTTGTCGTGCCTTAGCCTTGTTTCCCCTTGCCGTGCCGTTCCTTCCGTTACACTTGCCTTGCCTGGCTTTGCCTTGCCTTCCGTTCCTTCCGTTACTCTTTCCTTGCCTTGCCGTGCATTGCCTAGCCCTGCGTTGTCGTGCCTTAGCCATGTTACCCCTTGCCGTGCCGTTCCTTCCGTTACCCTTGCCTTCCCTTGCTTTCCCTTGCCTTCCTTGCGTTCCGTTACTCTTTGCTTGCTTTCCGTGCATTGCCTAGCCTTGCGTTGTCATGCCTTAGGCTTGCCTCGCCTGACCGTGCTTTCCCATGCGTTACCCTTTCCTTGCTTTGCCGTGCATTGCCTAGCGTGCGTTGTCGTGCCTTAGCCTAGTTTCCCCTTGCCGTGCAGTTCCTTCCGTTACACTTGCCTTTCTTTGCTTTCCCTTGCCTTCCTTACCTTCCGTTACTCTTTGCTTGCCTTCCGTGCATTGCCTAGCCTTGCGTTGTCGTGCCTTAGCCTTGCCTCGCCTGACCGTGCTTTCCCATGCGTTACCCTTTCCTTGCCTTGCCGTGCATTGCCCAGCCTGCGTTGCCGTGCTTTAGCCTTGTTTCCCCTTGCCGTGCAGTTCCTTCCGTTACCCTTGCCTTTCCTTGCTTTTCCTTACCTTGCTTGCCTTCCGTTACTCTTTGCTTCCCTTCCCTGCATTGCCTAGCCTTGCGTTGTCGTGCCTTAGACTTATCTCGCCTGACCATGCCTTCCTTTGCTTTAAGCTTTCCTTGCATTGTCGTGCATTGCCTAGCCTGCGTTGCCGTGCCTTAGCCTTGTTTCCCCTTGCCGTGCCGTTCCTTCCGTTACCATTGCCTTTCCTTGCTTTCCCTTGCCTTCCTTACCTTCCGTTACTCTTTGCTTGCCTTCCGTGCATTGCCTAGCCTTGCGTTGTCGTGCCTTATTCTTATCTCGCCTGACCGTGCCTTCCTTTGCTTTAAGCTTTCCTTGCATTGTCGTGCATTGCCTAGCCTTGTGTTGTCGTGCATTAAACTTGCCTAGCCTCTCCGTGCCTTGCCTTGCGTTACCCTTTCCTTGCCTTGCCGTGCATTTCCTAGCCGTGTGTTGTCGTGCCTTAGCCTTGTTACCCCTTGCCGTGCCGTTCCTTCCGTTACCCTTGCCTTCCCTTGCTTTCCCTTTCCTTCCTTGCATTCCGTTACTCCTTGCTTGCTTACCGTGCATTGCCTAGCCTTGCGTTGGCTTTCCTTAGCCTTGCCTCGCCTGACCGTGCTTTCCCATGCGTTACCCTTTCCTTGCCTTGCCGTGCATTGCCTAGCGTGCGTTGTCGTGCCTTAGCCTTGTTTCCCCTTGCCGTGCCGTTCCTTCCGTTACACTTGCCTTTCTTTGCTTTCCCTTGCCTTCCTTAACTTCCGTTACTCTTTGCTTGCCTTCCGTGCATTGCCAAGCCTTGCGTTGTCGTGCCTTAGCCTTGCCTCCCCTGACCGTTCTTTCCCATGCGTTACCCTTTCCTTCCCTTGCCGTGCATTGCCTAGCGTGCGTTGTCGTGCCTTAGACTTGTTTCCCCTTGCCGTGCCGTTCCTTCCGTTACACTTGCCTTTCCTTGCTTTCCCTTGCCTTCCTTACCTTCCGTTACTCTTTGCTTGCCTTCCCTGCATTGCCTAGCCTTGCGTTGTCGTGCCTTAGCCTTATCTCGCCTGACCGTGCCTTCCTTTGCTTTAAGCTTTCCTTGCATTGTCGTGCATTGCCTAGCCTTGCGTTGTCGTGCATTAGCCTTGCCTAGCCTCACCGTGCCTTGCCTTGCGTTACCCTTTCCTTGCCTTGCCGTGCATTGCCTAGCCGTGCGTTGTCGTGCCTTAGCCTTGATTCCCCTTGCCGTGGCGTACCTTTTGTTACACTTGCCTTGCCTGGCTTTGCCTTGCCTTCCTTTCCTTCCGTTACTCTTTCCTTGCCTTGCCGTGCATTGCCTAGCCTTGCATTGTCGTGCCTTATCCTTGCCTCACCTGACCGTGCCTTCCCCTGCATTACCATTTCCTTGCCTTGCCGTGCATTGCCTAGCCCTGCGTTGTCGTGCCTTAGCCTTCTTACCCCTTGCCGTGCCGTTCCTTCCGTTACCCTTGCCTTCCCTTGCTTTCCCTTGCCTTCCTTGCGTTCCGTTACTCTTTGCTTGCTTTCCGTGCATTGCCTAGCCTTGCGTTGTCATGCCTTAGCCTTGCTCGCCTGACCGTGCTTTCCCATGCGTTACCCTTTCCTTGCCTTGCCGTGCATTGCCTAGCCCTGCGTTGTCGTGCCTTAGCTTTCTTACCCCTTGCCGTGCCGTTCCTTCCGTTACCCTTGCCTTCCCTTGCTTTCCCTTGCCTTCCTTGCGCTCCGTTACTCTTTGCTTGCTTTCCGTGCATTGCCTAGCCTTGCGTTGTCATGCCTTAGCCTTGCCTCGCCTGACCGTGCTTTCCCATGCGTTACCCTTTCCTTGCCTTGCCGTGCATTGCCTAGCGTGCGTTGTCGTGCCTTAGCCTTGTATCCCCTTGCCGTGCCGTTCCTTCCGTTACACTTGCCTTTCCTTGCTTTCCCTTCCCTTCCTTACCTTCCGTTACTCTTTGCTTGCCTTCCGTGCATTGCCTAGCCTTGCGTTGTCGTGCCTTAGCCTTGCCTCGCCTGACCGTGCTTTCCCATGCGTTACCCATTCCTTGCCTTGCCGTGCATTGCCTAGCGTGCGTTGTCGTGCCTTAGCCTTGTTTCCCCTTGCCGTGCCGTTCCTTCCGTTACCCTTGCCTTTCCTTGCTTTTCCTTGCCTTCCTTACCTTCCGTTACTCTTTGCTTGCCTTCCGTGCATTGCCTAGCCTTGCGTTGTCGTGCCTTAGCCTTATCTCGCCTGACCTTGCCTTCCTTTGCTTTAAGCTTTCCTTGCATTGTCGTGCATTGCCTAGCCTTGCGTTGTCGTGCATTATCCTTGCCTAGCCTCACCGTGCCTTGCCTTGCGTTACCCTTTGCTTGCCTTGCCGTGCATTGCCTAGCCGTGCGTTGTCGTGCCTTAGCCTTGTTTCCCCTTGCCGTGCAGTTCCTTCCGTTACACTTGCCTTTCTTTGCTTTCCCTTGCCTTCCTTACCTTCCGTTACTCTTTGCTTGCCTTCCGTGCATTGCCTAGCCTTGCGTTGTCGTGCCTTAGCCTTGCCTCGCCTGAACGTGCTTTCCCATGCGTTACCCTTTCCTTGCCTTGCCGTTCATTGCCCAGCCTGCGTTGCCGTGCCTTAGCCTTGTTTCCCCTTGCCGTGCAGTTCCTTCCGTTACCCTTGCCTTTCCTTGCTTTTCCTTGCCTTGCTTACCTTCCGTTACTCTTTGCTTCCCTTCCCTGCATTGCCTAGCCTTGCGTTGTCGTGCCTTAGCCTTAACTCGCCTGACCGTGCCTTCCTTTTCTTTAAGCTTTCCTTGCATTGTCGTGCATTGCCTAGCCTTGCGTTGTCGTGCATTAGCCTTGCCTAGCCTCACCGTGCCTTGCCTTGCGTTACCCTTTCCTTGCCTTGCCGTGCATTCCCTAGCCGTGCGTTGTCGTGCCTTAGCCTTGTTTCCCATTGCCGTGGCGTGCCTTTTGTTACAGTTGCCTTTCCTGGCTTTGATTTGCCTTCCTTTCCTTCCGTTACTCTTTCCTTACCTTGCCGTGCATTGCCTAGCCTTGCATTGTCGTGCCTTATCCTTGCCTCACCTGACCGTGCCTTCCCCTGCGTTACCCTTTCCTTGCCTTGCCATGCATTACCTAGCCCTGCGTTGCCGTGCCTTAGCCTTGTTACCCCTTGCCGTGCCGTTCCTTCCGTTACCCTTGCATTCCCTTGCTTTCCCTTGCCTTCCTTGCGTTCCGTTACTCTTTGCTTGCTTTCCGTGCATTGCCTAGCCTTGCGTTGTCATGCCTTAGCCTTGCCTCGCCTGACCGTGCTTTCCCATGCGTTACCCTTTCCTTGCCTTTCCGTGCATTGCCTAGCCGTGCGTTGTCGTGCCTTAGCCTTGTTTCCCCTTGCCGTGCTGTTCCTTCCGTTACACTTGCCTTTCCTTCCTTTCCCTTGCCTTCCTTACCTTCCGTTTCTCTTTGCTTGCCTTCCGTGCATTGCCTAGCCTTGCGTTGTCGTGGCTTAGCGTTGCCTCGCCTGACCGTGCTTTCAAATGCGTTACCCTTTCCTTGCCTTTCCGTTCATTGCCTAGCGTTCGGTGTCGTGCCTTAGACTTGTTTCCCCTTGCCGTGCCGTTCCTTCCGTTACCCTGGCCTTTCCTTCCTTTTCCTTGCCTTGCTTACCTTCCGTTAGTCTTTGCTTGCCTTCCCTGAATTTCCTAGCCTTGCCTTGTCGTGCCTTAGCCTTATCTCGCCTGAACTTGCCTTCCTTTGCTTTCAGTTTCCTTGCATTGTCGTGCGCCGCCTAGCCTTGCGTTTTCGTGCATTACCCTTGCCTAGCCTCACAGTGCCTTTCCTTGCGTTAACTTTTGCTTGCCTTGCCGTGCATTGCCTAGCCGTGCGTTGTCGTGCCTTAGCCTTGTTTCCCCTTGCCGTGCCGTTCCTTCCGTTACACTTGCCTTGCCTGGCTTTGCCTTGCCTTCCGTTCCTTCCGTTACTCTTTCCTTGCCTTGCCGTGCATTGCCTAGCCCTGCGTTGTCGTGCCTTAGCCATGTTACCCCTTGCCGTGCCGTTCCTTCCGTTACCCTTGCCTTCCCTTGCTTTCCCTTGCCTTCCTTGCGTTCCGTTACTCTTTGCTTGCTTTCCGTGCATTGCCTAGCCTTGCGTTGTCATGCCTTAGCCTTGCCTCGCCTTACCGTGCTTTCCCATGCGTTACCCTTTCCTTGCCTTGCCGTGCATTGCCTAGCGTGCGTTGTCGTGCCTTAGCCTTGTTTCCCCTTGCCGTGCAGTTCCTTCCGTTACACTTGCCTTTCTTTGCTTTCCCTTGCCTTCCTTGCCTTCCGTTACTCTTTGCTTGCCTTCCGTGGATTGCCTAGCCTTGCGTTGTCGTGCCTTAGCCTTGCCTCGCTTGAACGTGCTTTCCCATGCGTTACCCTTTCCTTGCCTTGCCGTGCATTGCCCAGCCTGCGTTGCCGTGCCTTAGCCTTGTTTCCCCTTGCCGTGCAGTTCCTTCCGTTACCCTTGCCTTTCCTTGCTTTTCCTTGCCTTGCTTGCCTTCCGTTACTCTTTGCTTCCCTTCCCTGCATTGCCTAGCCTTGCGTTGTCGTGCCTTAGACTTATCTCGCCTGACCGTGCCTTCCTTTGCTTTAAGCTTTCCTTACATTGTCGTGCATTGCTTAGCCTTGCGTTGTCTTGCATTAGCCTTGCCTAGCCTCACCGTGCCTTGCCTTGCGTTACCCTTTCCTTGCCTTGCCGTGCATTGCCTAGCCGTGCGTTGTCGTACCTTAGCCTTGTTTCCCCTTGCCGTGGCGTGCCTTTTGTTACACTTGCCTTTCCTGGCTTTGACTTGCCTTCCTTTCCTTCCGTTACTCTTTCCTTGCCTTGCCGTGCATTGCCTAGCCTTGCATTGTCGTGCCTTATCCTTGCCTCACCTGACCGTGCCTTCCCCTGCGTTACCCTTTCCTTGCCTTGCCGTGCATTGCCTAGCCCTGCGTTGCCGTGCCTTAGCCTTGTTACCCCTGGCCGTGCCGTTCTTCCGTTACCCTTGCCTTCCCTTGCTTTCCCTTGCCTTCCTTGCGTTCCGTTACTCTTTGCTTGCTTTCCGTGCATTGCCTAGCCTTGCGTTGTCATGCCTTAGCCTTGCATCGCCTGACCGTGCTTTCCCATTCGTTACCCTTTCCTTGCCTTGCCGTGCCTTGCCTAGCCGTGCGTTGTCGTGCCTTAGCCTTGTTTCCCCTTGCCGTGCCGTTCCTTCCGTTACACTTGCCTTTCCTTCCTTTCCCTTGCCTTCCTTACCTTCCGTTATTCTTTGCTTGCCTTCCGTGCATTGCCTAGCCTTGCGTTGTCGTGCCTTAGCCTTGCCTCGGCTGACCGTGCTTTCCCATGCGTTACCCTTTCCTTGCCTTGCCGTGCATTGCCCAGCCTGCGTTGCCGTGCCTTAGCCTTGTTTCCCCTTGCCGTGCAGTTCCTTCCGTTACCCTTGCCTTTCCTTGCTTTTCCTTACCTTGCTTGCCTTCCGTTACTCTTTGCTTCCCTTCCCTGCATTGCCTAGCCTTGCGTTGTCGTGCCTTAGATTTATCTCGCCTGACCGGGCCTTCCTTTGCTTTAAGCTTTCCTTGCATTGTCGTGCATTGCCCAGCCTGCGTTGCCGTGCCTTAGCCTTGTTTCCCCTTGCCGTGCCTTTCCTTCCGTTACCATTGCCTTTCCTTGCTTTCCCTTGCCTTCCTTACCTTCCGTTACTCTTTGCTTGCCTTCCGTGCATTGCCTAGCCTTGCGTTGTCGTGCCTTAGCCTTATCTCGCCTGACCGTGCCTTCCTTTGCTTTAAGCTTTACTTGCATTGTCGTGCATTGCCTAGCCTTGTGTTGTCGTGCATTAAACTTGCCTAGCCTCACCGTGCCTTGCCTTGCGTTACCCTTTCCTTGCCTTGCCGTGCATTTCCTAGCCGTGTGTTGTCGTGCCTTAGCCTTGTTTCCCCTTGCAGTGCCGTTCCTTCCGTTACACTTGCCTTTCTTTGCTTTCCCTTGCCTTCCTTAAATTCCGTTACTCTTTGCTTGCCTTCCGTGCATTGCCAAGCCTTGCGTTGTCGTTCCTTAGCCTTGCCTCCCCTGACCGTTCTTTCCCATGCGTTACCCTTTCCTTCCCTTGCCCTGCATTGCCTAGCGTGCGTTGTCGTGCCTTAGACTTGTTTCCCCTTGCCGTGCCGTTCCTTCTGTTACCATTGCCTTTCCTTGCTTTCCTTTGCCTTCCTTACCTTCCGTTACTCTTTGCTTGCCTTCCGTGCATTGCCTAGCCTTCCGTTCTCGTGCCTTAGCCTTGCCTCGCCTGACCGTGCTTTCCCATGCGTAACCCTTTCCTTGCCTTCCCGTTCATTGCCTAGAGTTCGGTGTCGTGCCTTAGACTTGTTTCCACTTGCCGTGCCGTTCCTTCCGTTACCCTTGACTTTCCTTGCTTTTCCTTGCCTTGCTTACCTTCCGTTACTCTTTGCCTGCCTTCCCTGAATTGCCTAGCCTTGCGTTGTCGTGCCTTTGCCTTATCTCGCCTGACCTTGCCTTCCTTTGCTTTAAGCTTTCCTTGCATTGTCGTGCATCGCCTAGCCTTGCGTTTTCATGCATTAGCCTTGCCTAGCCTCACCGTGCCTTTCCTTGCGTAACCCTTTGCTTGCCTTGCCGTGCATTGCCTAGCCGGGCGTTGTCGTGCCTTAGCCTTGTTTCCCCTTGCCGTGCCGTTCCTTCCGTTACACTTGCCTTTCTTTGCTTTCCATTTCCTTCCTTACCTTCCGTTTCTCTTTGCTTGCCTTCCGTGCATTGCCTAGCCTTGCGTTGGCTTTCCTTAGCCTTGCCTCGCCTGACCGTGCTTTCCCATGCGTTACCCTTTCCTTGCCTTGCCGTGCATTGCCTAGCGTGCGTTGTCGTGCCTTAGCCTTGTTTCCCCTTGCCGTGCCGTTCCTTCCGTTACACTTGCCTTTCTTTGCTTTCCCTTGCCTTCCTTACCTTCCGTTACTCTTTGCTTGCCTTCCCTGCATTGCCTAGCCTTGCATTGTCGTGCCTTAGCCTTATCTCGCCTGACCGTGCCTTCCTTTGCTTTAAGCTTTCCTTGCATTGTCGTGCATTGCCTAGCCTTGCGTTTTCGTGCATTAGCCTTGTCTAGCCTCACCGTGCCTTGCCTTGCGTTACCCTTTGCTTGCCTTGCCGTGCATTGCCTAGCCGTGCGTTGTCGTGCCTTAGCCTTGTTTCCCCTTGCCGTGCCGTGCCTTCCGTTACACTTGCCTTGCCTGGCTTTGCCTTGCCTTCCTTTCCTTCCGTTACTCTTTCCTTGCCTTGCCGTGCATTGCCTAGCCTTGCATTGTCGTGCCTTATCCTTGCCTCACCTGACCGTGCCTTCCCCTGCGTTACCATTTCCTTGCCTTGCCGTGCATTGCCTAGCCCTGCGTTGTCGTGCCTTAGCCTTCTTACCCCTTGCCGTGCCGTTCCTTCCGTTACCCTTGCCTTCCCTTGCTTTCCCTTGCCTTCCTTGCGTTCCGTTACTCTTTGCTTGCTTTCCGTGCATTGCCTAGCCTTGCGTTGTCATGCCTTAGCCTTGCCTCGCCTGACCGTGCTTTCCCATGCGTTACCCTTTACTTGCCTTGCCGTGCATTGCCTAGCGTGCGTTGTCGTGCCTTAGCCTTGTTTCCCCTTGCCGTGCAGTTCCTTCCGTTACACTTGCCTTTCTTTGCTTTCCCTTGCCTTCCTTACCTTCCGTTACTCTTCGCTTGCCTTCCGTGGATTGCCTAGCCTTGCGTTGTCGTGCCTTAGCCTTGCCTCGCTTGAACGTGCTTTCCCATGCGTTACCCTTTCCTTGCCTTGCCGTGCATTGCCCAGCCTGCGTTGCCGTGCCTTAGCCTTGTTTCCCCTTGCCGTGCAGTTCCTTCCGTTACCCTTGCCTTTCCTTGCTTTTCCTTGCCTTGCTTGCCTTCCGTTACTCTTTGCTTCCCTTCCCTGCATTGCCTAGCCTTGCGTTGTCGTGCCTTAGACTTATCTCGCCTGACCGTGCCTTCCTTTGCTTTAAGCTTTCCTTACATTGTCGTGCATTGCTTAGCCTTGCGTTGTCGTGCATTAGCCTTGCCTAGCCTCACCGTGCCTTGCCTTGCGTTACCCTTTCCTTGCCTTGCCGTGCATTGCCTAGCCGTGCGTTGTCTTACCTTAGCCTTGTTTCCCCTTGCCGTGGCGTGCCTTTTGTTACACTTGCCTTTCCTGGCTTTGACTTGCCTTCCTTTCCTTCCGTTACTCTTTCCTTGCCTTGCCGTGCATTGCCTAGCCTTGCATTGTCGTGCCTTATCCTTGCCTCACCTGACCGTGCCTTCCCCTGCGTTACCCTTTCCTTGCCTTGCCGTGCATTGCCTAGCCCTGCGTTGCAGTGCCTTAGCCTTGTTACCCCTTGCCGTGCCGTTCCTTCCGTTACCCTTGCCTTCCCTTGCTTTCCCTTGCCTTCCTTGCGTTCCGTTACTCTTTGCTTGCTTTCCGTGCATTGCCTAGCCTTGCGTTGTCATGCCTTAGCCTTGCCTCGCCTGACTGTGCTTTCCCATGCGTTACCCTTTCCTTGCCTTGCCGTGCATTGCCTAGCGTGCGTTGTCGTGCCTTAGCCTTGTTTCCCCTTGCCGTGCAGTTCCTTCCGTTACACTTGCCTTTCTTTGCTTTCCCTTGCCTTCCTTACCTTCCGTTACTCTTTGCTTGCCTTCCGTGGATTGCCTAGCCTTGCGTTGTCGTGCCTTAGCCTTGCGTCGCTTGAACGTG